>NC_048264.2:31823572-32126603 GCF_005286985.2 Setaria viridis | reverse complement strand
GATAATAGAATCTTCTTTTCAGCATTGAGAGCAAGATAAAACAATTGACCAATATATATATATATATATATATATATATATATATATATATATATATATATATGATTTGCTAATTAACAAGGTTTGAATTTCAGAATTGAGCCCTCTCATGAACCTACTCATAACATCTTCCATGCATTCATCTAATCCACCATACATGATACAAATTTTAAAATCATGGAAGTATTCTTTCACAGTCCTACTACCTTGCTTCAAGTTGTCTAATTTTGCAAGCAAATAATTAGCATAATATGCAGGAATGAATGCATCTCTAAAAAGAAATTTGAAGTCTTCCCGAGATTCCGAAACTTTGTTATGTCTACAAATGTGGTTCTATTCTAGCAAAGCATATTCAGTCAAAACATTAGATACAATATAAATCTTTTATTTCTCGGGCAGGTCATACTCATCAAATTCATTATCTACTTTTAGCTCCCAATCAAAGTAAGCTTTAGGATCAAACTTACCATCATATAATGACAAGTGTTGAATGACATCCTAAATATGAGGGTCTAGTTTCAACAGCTCAAAAATTTTCGTATCACCTGCCATGATTAGAAGAAAATAAGAAACCCAAAAATAATATGTATCCTCCTGTCAACTCAGTTGTAATTCTCTCAAACTTAACTTGTTTAAAACAAGCCCTTACAAGTTCTTACCAAGCCAAATAGGAGGTGACAGCAACCAACAAGTCTGCAACTGTGGAGCGAAGTGTATCAGTGCCGCAACAACAAAATCCTATTAAGTTGTAGTCGAATATGTGGACCTGTAGGTGGGCTTAAGCAAGGGAAAAATACTAGCACCACGTTAGTCACAAAAGCAAGCTGAGTAATCATTCAACGGTGGTGCTGTGCTGGTCCTAGGCTAAACCATGCTAGAGACGTGAGCTTAGGCACAAAGGTAGTCACTAAAAAATAGCAACTAGCACAGCACGAAGAAAAATAACAGATTCACAGATTCAACCCCTTCTTTCTTCTCCTTCTCTTGTCTTTTTTTTCTTTTCCTTTCTTCTTCTTTCTTTTTATTTTTTTAGGAGCCTAAATCTTTTGTTTGGTACTATGACAACCCAAACAATAAGGCTATTGCACACAACCCCTTCGAATTCAGATTTAACAACTCTTGTTAATACAGCAGATGCGGAAATCTCTAGGAAGATTGTGGAGCGCTCGGAATGAATTTTGCTGCAAGATCAGATCCGTTGGAAAGAAGACAATTTCAACTTTCTAGATTGTATTTAAACTCCCAAATTGGACATCATATGGATCCGTGGTGGCAAAAATACAACAGAGATGTATATGGTGATGGTGGATCTCGCGACCAAAACATGGTAGAACTCAAAACTCTAAAGGAATAGACACTAAGACCAGCAACTCGACACAACCGATGCAACCAAAAACTCAATATGCCCTATCTAAGCAGTACTAGCAAAGGCTCAAAGGGTTTATAGGATTGCGTGTAAACTAATCTACTATTTTTTTGGCTTTTCTGGACTATAGGAAATTAAAACAGCAAAGGATTGGAAGTCTCTCACTGATAAACCTTTCTCTGATTACCAACTGATATGAACCCGTTAGGGTTGAATCCCGATCTTTCAATGACAGAGGGGGATAACTCGATTTGGGGATGGAGATGACGTTCATGGCTCGACTACAACCATCCAAGGATGCGCCTTAGCAACCAATACACCACCTCCAATGGTCGTCGTGATCTTGTGAAGCACGATCAACCAAACCATTAGGGTAATTCCTGCAAGCAATCGAGGAATAAGCAAGAACAAGTAGAACAAGCAACTCAATTGCAAATATGGAGATGAAAACTAATTTGAAATCACAAAGTTGGGGTTCTGAATTGAGTAGAACGGATGGTCTAGTCGACACACGTGTCTACAAGGAAGTAGCATTGGCTAAACTTACATCTAAACAAAATCCGATCTGTTTGTGGCGGATCGAATTCTTATTAATACCTGGAGGACGGCCAGGGGGTCCTGGTGTCATGCT
Organism: Setaria viridis; assembly: GCF_005286985.2. Lineage (NCBI taxonomy): Eukaryota > Viridiplantae > Streptophyta > Magnoliopsida > Poales > Poaceae > Setaria > Setaria viridis. The sequence goes on along the minus strand of NC_048264.2, from coordinate 32,124,567 downwards.
CCAACCCTAGGACATGTCTTTATTGGACCCGACTTGATACAAGACCCATTGGGCCAAAATAAGGCGACGCAACACCTTGGATTGAAAAATCTCTCGAGAGTAATTTGATCATTGAGGCCGCTTCAGAATAGATATGTATATGAGTCTAGATCCATATGAAAATAGACTTCATAAGGATTCCAAGGAGTACTTGAACGCCCAAAACGGAGTCCGGATGAGGTCGTGGCAGCCGTCGCAATTTGGCACAGTGCTGCAGTCCAAATCCAGCCCCAAACGTGTTGGATTTGATCTCTTTCTTTCCTTGGACTAAAAGTGACGTGGTGGTCTGGTGGAGGATGTTGGGAATACTTGGACTTGGCCCCTAATCAACTTCTTTGGTCCTCCATGCCTTCCATGTGTGTTTAACACTCTTTTTGATCCACGTATATATTTCTGAAAATGACAATGAACACACATCATGATGCACCATCAATTCATCAAATGTATCAAATACAATCATGATAAAGAATTTTTTCACCTTTAAATCAAAAGTTGCTAATGTGATTGTATCCGAGCAGGTGATGTTCTCATGATAGTTCTTGTTCATCTTGGTGCTCAGCACAAGGGTTTGGCCGAGAGCAAGAGCTACTACGACATGGGCCTCGCCGAGGTCCGCTTTTGTTCTGGACAGAGGTGTGCATAGCCAACGTTGAGGTCTAACTCTTCGGCCTGCAAATGGAAACTCGTCGCCGTGTAGAAAGTTCACACATATTATGCTAGAAACGGTTCGGTTCTAGGAGCCGTTTGTGATGATACAAGTTGATACTCATCTCTCTATGACCTCTCAGTGGTATCTAATATATGTGATGATCAATGTGCTAATAATTAGATTTGTCGTGAACATTTGTACACTGTGTGTTTAAACATGTTCATGGTTATTCAGATTTTACCACATATCCTAATTTGTTTTATCTGACTTGTGTAAGGGAGGGTTCAAAATTCATTTCATTGCATTGAGGGGGGTAAAATGTCTTTGTAAGACACATTGACAAAAATGGCATCCAAGAAAACATGAATTTGAAATAATGGTGGAATCGATGGCACTCAAGGATCGCTATAATTTCTGTTGGGGGAATTTATATAATAAAAAAAGAAGAACCCCCAAAGGATGAAAGTACTTAGGATATTTAGTTGAATGCTCCAATGGCCAAGCATAAATTGAACATTTCTCAAAAATCAGAGTATTGTTTGGTTGAAGGTTAAATTTGTCTAAGCATGCCATTCTCTTCACAAGATCGAGGCTATTTTATGCACATAGTTGGTAGCCAATTGGTATTGAAATTCCATGCCCCCAACCACAAGAACATTTGGAAATAGCATAGTGTTCAAGTTTTTTAGTCCAAGTGTCTCCAACCTAATCAAGTCTTTGACATTATTAGTTGAAAGTATATTTGTGCTGATGAGAGGGATAATGATTTTGTATAATCACAACATCATTGTAACCTCGACTTGTTCCTTCTTAAATGAGTCCACAGAGCTCCTTTCTTTAAACAAAATCACATGCTGCTTTGACGACAGAAGGAGAATTTTCCTATTGACAGTATTAATTGTTTGATTTTAAACTTTAAATATATTCAAAATATATAGTATTTAAATATCATTATAAAAAAATCCTTTTTTAGTTTTTATCATCAATATAGAATTATCTTGTAGAGTGGCAACATAAGATATTCATCATGGAGTTTTTATAATACTTATTTATCTTTAACTGAAGTGCCATACTTTAATATCACATCGTAGACCCCGCATAGTTTCTTATTTTGAGCTAGGTAGTATATCTTTTAAGTTAGAATTTTTTGGACTTGTTTAAACTATTCATTCATTGCAATTTAATCAATATATTAAGGTCCAAATTGCTCATGTTTTATCGTTCAATTTTTTAGGAACACGTAGGACTCACATGTTAACTTACAAACAAAAGTTCTTTTTTCATCTTTCTGATCATTTGTCATGGTAGGAAGCAAAACATTATACACTTCACAAACTTTTGGCCATCCCATTGGTGGTGGCTGGACAAAAACCAAATAGACACTAACATCACAGGAAGTTTCAGCTTAACAAGAATCAGCTTTGTTTCTTCGTTTCAAGAGGTTACAAAATTCCTAGATCAACATAGTACATCCAAATACTATAAGGCCCCGTTTGGATCCTTGGAATTGAATTCCATTCTAATAATCATTTTAGACACAAACTAATTAAATTAATATAGTTGTATGTGGAATATATTTATATATTATTGTTCACCATACGGGAGAGATACTTATGCACTGCACTTCTGCTATAGGGAAGCGAGTTGTAGAGCGTGCTATAAGTTGCACATTAGAAATATAGCATGAGGATCTATAGAATAAATTTCCATCTCCCACCCCATGAATTTAAGATAGGCTTGTATCTAAACTTTGGAAAATTATGGAATGCCACATTCTAAGACAAATAGCCTATTCCATTAAATAGATTCCAATTCCTTCAAAATAAAGGAATCAGCCTAATCTTGTTTCAATAAATAAATAGCTGAAAGAAGCTTAGTGTCGGTGTTTTATACCGGAAGCCTACCAAGGGGGTACCCGAGGTAGTCTATTTGTCGATGGGGGATCGCCAGATCTGGAACTCGAAGGTAAAAGCAAGGATACACGACACGGATTTATACAAGTTCAGGCCGCTAGAGTAGTGTCCCTATATCCTGTTTGGGTGTTGTATATTGCGCCCTGTGCTTGGGTGTTGAGGTATGAGGATTTGCCCTCATGTTGTGCCTGCCGATCTAGATGCCCTTGCCCTCCTTTATATACTCCAGGGGGCAAGAGTACTAGTCGGATTACAAGGAGGAGTCCTAGTAGGAGTACACGGGACTAGTCCTAGTAGGAGTATAGGGGAATCCTAGTAGGAGTTCGACCTCTTCCTTCCTTGTGGGTACTGGGGATCTATCCCCGACAAGCCCCCGAGCGCTTCATAGTTGAATGCAGCAGTCTTCGAGTAGTCTTAAGATTTTCACTGAGTAGCCTTGGTGCTCCTCGAGTACTTTATCTAGCGGAATCTTTAAAGCTTCTCAAAGCTTCCATGAGGCTATGGTGTGCTCAAAGCCTTGATCAACTTGATATTGTAGTCTTCATGTATGGAGGGCGGCGAAAGTCACACTCCATATGCAGGAGCCCCCGAACCTTAGGTTGAATTGTAGAATTAGGCTTGAGGGTCAAAAAATCTTGAATCTTCTTCTTTCAGCTTGAAAAATTATTGGGTGTAGCTTATCATCCCTTGAGCCTTGAATTGATTGAATAATCAACTCAAGGATCTTAAGTCTTCACTCCAGTCATCATCCGAGTAGTCTTGCGGCATCCAGCCCCCGAGCTTATGTGCTAGGTGAGCCGTAGGAGCCACGTCGAGTAGTGTTTGGCACTTAGCCCCTGTGCTTGGAAGCCAGCTGAGCCACCGGAAGTATTTCCGAATACTGATTGGCCCTTAGCCCCCGAGTTTGGGAACTAGTTTGTGCCTTTGGACGTACGCTGAGCGTACTAGAGCGTTGTCATCGAAGTTTGATCTGAAAGAAAAGATGCATACATTATGTAGCATTTTTGTAGAATATTGAAACTACTGAAATTTATTCAGTGATCAATATAAATATTGTGTGTCATGCTCTTATTTCAGTCATACTCTTCCCGAGTAGTTAGCCTGTTATGTTTAGGCTCTCAGTCTCCGGGTAGCCATTGCTACTGCGTATGTGAGATCGTTATCTCGTATACGCATATGGGCTTAGACGTGATAGATGCGCCTGAGGCTTTCATGAGTTAAGGCGTGTTCTACTCGAGAAGAGTAGTAACCTTAAGAGAAAACAAAAGTGAGCAGTTGTCATTGCGACAAAAAGAGAGCGCGATTGCACTAAGGAGTTTGCTGTCCTCCGGCGAGTAGAGCGCGTGTTGTGCGCGAGAGTTTGCTGCCCTCCGGCGAGTAGAGCGCGTGTTGTGCGCGAGAGTTTGCTACCCTCCAGCGAGTAGAGCGCGTGTTGCACGCATGTGAAAAATAAGTTGGAAAATAATTAGAAAAGCAACTTAGCTTGATTTGTGAACGATTGTTGATGAAGCCGTGGCGATCGTCGATGAAGCCGCAACAATTGTGGATGAAGCCGACTGGTCGTAGTCGATTCCGACTAGCTGTCAGCCGTATGAAGTTCGTCCTAACTAATTTTCTAGTCGAGACGAGGAGTCGAAGTAGTCGGTGAGCGTTGCGACGTAGTCGGAGCAATCGTCGGCGAGTCACCTGTCGAGGTAGTCGTCCTCGACTAGTAGGTAGCCAAGACGAGCAGTCGAAGTAGTCGTCGGTGAGCGTCGCGATGTAGTCGGAGTAGTCGCGGGTGAGTGCCGCGACGTAGTCGAAGAAGTCATCGGCAAGCACCACGACGTAGTCGGAGAAGTTGTTGACGAGTTGCCGTTGCTAATTGTTGGTGTTGCCGCAAAACACTTGAAGTCTTCTGGTGGTCCTTCGTGTGCATGTAGCAGGATCCTTGTTCAATTGCTTCTCACGGGAGAAAAAACTTTGCAAAAGGTAATCATTACTCCGTTTGCATGTTGCAATCATTGCTCCGTTTGCATGATAGCAGCATGATATTTCTCCGTATCGGACTCTCCGTTTGCACGTTGCTGAATTTATCTTCTAGCCTTACAGGAAAAGGCGGCAGCAGCAGCTGTGAATTTTTTCTTGATGTCTATTCTGTCTCGGACTTAATGCATGTGCGGCAGCCTTTAATTCGACTTGGTTACCGAAATTGATGAATCTTCCGCATTGATCTTGATGCTTGCACTGATTTCCTCTTAGGGGGTGTTTGGGAGAGGGGTGCTAAACTTTAGCACCCCCACTTTAGTCCATTTTAGTCACTTGTGCTCCCAAACAGGTGAGCTAAAACTGGTGGACTAAATTTTAGCCCCCCACTAATCCTTTAGTCACTTGGGGTAACTAAAATGGACTAAATGGACTAAAAAGTGGTCCCCCTCTACCACTTTTCCCCCTACCCCCCCTCTCTCTCCTCCCCTCACTCTCTCTCTCCCCCGCCTCCTTCGCCCGAACCGCCGCGTCCGACTCGCCCGGCCGCCTCCGCCTCGCCGCCATCCTCCTCCGTCCGGCTGCCGCCTCCGCCTCGCCGCCATCCTCCTCCGTCCGGCTGCCGCCTCCGCCTTGCCCGCTGCCTCCGCCTCGCCGCCGCTGCCTCCATCTCCGACCGGCCCCGCCGCCGCCCGCCCGCCCCCGCGGTCTCCGCCGGCCCCGCCTGCCTCCGCCTCGCCGCCGCCGCCTTCATCTCCGGCCGCCCCACCGCCGCCGCCCGCCCCCGCGGCCTCGCCTCGCCAGCCCCGCCCGCCCTCGCGGCCTCGCCTCGCCGGCCACCGTGGTAGGGGGAGCAGGCGGAGTAGGAGTAGGAGGCACGGGGGGAGACCCGTGGCGGAGGCTGAACGGGTCCACGGCGTTGACGGAGCTGTCGCTGTCGCCACCCGCCGAGCAGGACCACGCGGGCGCGCTGCCCTGGCGGCATCGCCCGTCGGCGGCGGCCGTGCCCTCCGTGGCCACCACGTTAGCGGGCGTGACGCTGATGCCACCATGCCGATGCTGCAGCCGCTCGACGGCGGGGGCGGGCTAGCCGGCGGAGGAGGGGGCACGTCGTTGGCGGCGCCAATCCGGTGGCTGGCGACGGAGGGACTGAGGAGGAGCGGGTGGTGATCCGGAGGGGCAGCTATGCAGGGGTAAAAGGGTCATTTGGCATAGCAGGTGCTAAACTTTAGCCTCCCTCCCAAACACCCCCAAAGGCTAAAGTTTAGCACTCTTTTGGAGAGGGCTAAAATTTAGTTCAGGACTAAATTTTAGCACCTTCCTCCCAAACAAGGCCTTACTTCTAATTTTTCTTAATGCCGATCCCTCTTCCGATTTGATGGACAGCAGCGGCTTGGACTCGGTTAACATTGCATTGTGCTATGGTAAACTGACAAGGTTGTCATCGATTCTGTCTCGGAAACCGAAGTAGCGACGCGTTGGTAGATGACGCATAGTGCCCTTGCGTTGATTGTTGTACAAGACAAGACCTTGACGACTTCGACTTGGAGCACGTTGACTGCGCCAACTGCGCAGCGTCGACTAGATTGGTTTTGAAGATGAGGTCCTTCGAGCTCGCCTAGTGATCTCGATGATCGGCCCCACGGTGGGCGCCAGATGTCGGTGTTTTATACCCGGCAACTCGCCAAGGAGGTACCCGAGATAGTCTATTTGTCGATGGAGGATCGCCGGATCTGGAACCCGAAGGTAAAAGCGAGGACACAAGACACGGATTTATATAGGTTCAGACCGCTAGAGTAGCGTCCCTATATCCTGTTTGGGTGTTGTATATTGCGCCCTGTGCTTAGGTGTTGAGGTATGAGAATTTGCCCTCATATTGTGCCTGCCGATCTAGGTACCCCTGTCCTCCTTTATATACTCCAGGGGGAAGAGTACTAGTCGGATTACAAGGAGGAGTCCTAGTAGGAGTACTAGTCGGATTACAAGGGAATCCTAGTAGGAGTCCAACCTCTTCCTTCCTTGCGGGTACTGGGTTTTTATCCCCGACACTTAGTACAATCATATTCTAGTTACTTAATCTCACTTAAATTTCTTTTCCAAGCACAAGTAGACCTGAAAAAAAGGAATGCCTTTTAGGGATTCTGATGGGTCTAGTGGTGCCGCCCGTTGGAACTCTCAGACCACTCTTCTCCCAAATGCAGTAGTTGTTGCCATGGGCAATGGGGTGGAAGTCCGAGGGGATCAGGTTCCCAACATCGTACCATGATCCAATCTTCACGATAACCTTGTCGTTGATCTTGGCAACGTATAGATCCCCATCAATGGCAAGGGTGTTTAGGAACTATTGATATTGGCAACAATCCGGTTCATCATGATAGAACTAAGCATATCGAGATCGATCGTCATTTTATTAAGGAGAAGTTGGATGGACGAATAATTTGCTTGCCTTATGTAAAATCAGGTAGTCAAGTGGCAGACATTTTGACCAAAGGATTACCTCAAAAGATATTTTCTGCATTTTGTAGCAAGATGGGTCTATATGATATATTCGCCCCATCTTGAGTGGGAGTGTTGGTATGTGTATTTGAAAAATGGCAGATATTTTGACCAAAGGATTACCTCAAAAGATATTTTCAGCATTTTGTAGATGGGTCTAGAATATTCGCCCCATCTTGAGTGGGAGTGTTGGTATGTGTATTTGGAACATAGTTGTAATACAAGGACTAAGATGTAAAATAACAAGAGTAAATAGATAGAGGCAGAGAAGGATCGAGAGACAGATCGATCCAGAACTTTTCCCCATCTTCCTGTTCATGGCTGAGTCTCCTGTTCTTCCCAATCCCAAATCTCTACTAGATCCACACTTTAATCTTCAATAGTTGCTTCATCATAATCATCTCTGTTTCCGAGCTTAAAGAGAAATTCCTAGGTTTACGTAATGAATCCAAACATTATAATCTTCTTTTAATAAATAATAGTTGCAAGAAGCATAGTACAATCGTATTCAGGTTATTTAATGTCAATTAAATTCCTTTTTCCGGCTCAAATGGACCTGAAAAAATGAATACATTCAGGGATTCCAATTCCGATGGGTCTAGTGGTGCCGCCCTGTTGGAACTCTCAGACCAGTCTTCTCCCAAACGCAGTAGTTGTTGCCATGGGCAATGGGGTGGAAGTCCGAGGGGATCAGGTTCCCAACATCGTACCGTGATCCGATCTTCACGATAACCTTGTCGTCGATCTTGGCAACGTAGAGATCCCCCTCAGCGGCAAGGATGTCCAGCTTGCTTCCGGCATGGATCCCGTTTCTTGACCTCACCGTAGACAGGGTGCTGATCTCCTGCTTGAGGTTCCAATCGAAAACATGGTCGTAGAACTGAATACATACAGAAAAGTGAGTGACACAGTCGTAGTTTGCCGGATCGAGCTTATTGTGGTGAACCGGTGATGCAGCTGAGGACTTACGATGCAGGGAGTTCCAGGGTGTGTGAGGATGTAGGCGTAGCCTTGCATGACCTTGTCGGAGGGGAAAGGCCATGAGTTCTGGGTGGAGCCTGTGTCGTGATTGTCGACGAAGGTGACCGCCTTCTCCGGCAACCAACCGATCATCCCGGGGGCCTTGCCATTGCCGTCCTTCATCCGCCACAGCTCGCCCTGGACGGCCGCCTGCAGCACGCCCTTGGTGGTGAAATCGAACGCCGCGGCAGGGCCGCCCACAGCCTGCGCCCAGTTCACCAGCTCCTGCCGGTCTTTGTCCTGGATGCTGGACGGCTCGCCGTTGCCGTCGTACTGCAGGGAGCTCCATATCTCGGCGACGACGAAGGTTGGGGCGGTGTTGTCGACGTACACCTTGGCGACGGCGGCAGAGTAGCCCTTGGCGAAGTCGAGGCGCCAGCCGTCGAAGCCCAGATCGGTCTTGAGCCAGTTGAGCCAGTCGGAGAGCTCCTGTTGGACGCGCGGGTTGAGGTGGTCGATGTCGGGTGCAGCGCCGAAGTCAGCCCCGGTGTCGCGGTGGCCGCGGCCGTTGGAGTACTGAGTGTCGTCGCTGCAGATCATGTCAGGGCCCCAGTCAAGGCGGCTGTCCGGCGTGCCGCCCTCGAAGACGCAGTAGATGCCGCGGGTGTCCTTGTAGTCGGCGTAGCGGTGATTGATGACGATGTCGGCGACGCACTGGATGCCCTTGGCGTGGAACGCCGCGATGAGCGACTTGAGCTCGGCGTGGGTGCCGTACTTGGACGCGTCCAGGTCGTAGAGCCGGCCCGGCATGTACCCCTGCGGCGCCACCGAGTGCGACGGCGGCGGGAGCCAGACGTGCGTGGCCCCCGTCGCGGCGATGTCGTCCACCCGGCCCCGGAGGTAGTTGTACCATCCGCCTTGCTTCTTCCACGACTCCCAGTTGAACCCCTGCATATGCACCAAGCCAGCAACATCATTATTCAAGTTCAGAGCTCTGCTCGAAGCTCAAGATGGCGCGAAGTGCCAGTACGCAGAAGAGTAGCTGGGAGAAAGGGAGGACGCACACCTGGAAGAGGACCTGGGATTGGGCTAGCTGGGAGCCCAAGCCGAGCAACACGAGCATGAGGAGGCTGCACATGGCAGCCGAGTGCTTCGCCATCTCTGCTCGCTCGAGTGCCTGTGAGACTGAGACTTGTATACTTACCTGGCTGTGTGTGGAGCACCATGGCCGTGCATGGGAATTTATAGGATGGATCCGGCGGCCGTTTGGCCCAGTGGATCGTCAAATTGTGTAACGGATAAGCTCTGTTGCTTCAAACGAGAGCAACGGCATATCGTTGATGGGAAAAGTGCAAATGCTGCCGTGGCACATTAAAAACGGGATAAAAAGGTTCGTGACTGCGTGAGCCGTGAGTTATGAGTCGTATACACACCACACATGCTTGGGTCGCGTTTAGTGCCGGGACGCGGCGAACGAGTAGAAATTCTTTCTGCCAACAGCAATTGCTTGCTTGATTTTTAAATTCTATAAATGATTGGTCCATCTTTTTTATAAGGCGAGCACAGATTTTGTTTCTCAAACTTCGTACCTTTGATCAGGTTTTAACCTAAGAATTTGTATGTTGTGGAACAGAACTTTAGTGTCGTTGGTTCTTCATTTGAAACCACTTTCATTCCAATGATGTTAACAAGCATTGCTCGTGCAAATAGCACGGCTAGTGTTGTTTTAACTTTTTTAGAATTCCCTATCCAAGATACTACAGATTAAAATTGGTCAATACATAATTTATATTTTTCGTTAACAAATTGATCGAACATGGCTGCATATATCTTCTTTCCATGATTAGGCTTCCACGTACTATCTGCTAATTAATTATTTTTAGTGTCCCTCAGTTTGTGCAAATACTAGAAATAATAGCAAAAAGGGGAAGGAAATAATAGCAAAAAAAGGGAAAGTGAAGGTTATATTTTACTTCAATTTGTACTACTACAGATCCCTCCTTCCATTGCTGGCGTCACTTAGTTTTCTTTCCATATTGCATTCCATATAGACTCTTATTTTTTCTATTTTTAATATAAATTTGGCTATTATGATTTAGACTTTACATGAGTAATTTATTTATGTCTTTTTCCGTACAATACCTTGAAATCAACTACATATTGATATGCTTAGCTTTTTTCTACTAAAAGTATAGATATTTGTTTATATCCATTTGGCACATACTCTTATTCAGTTAATTCAATTTTGAAGCCAATTGAGCTAAACTGGTAATTTAATTCTGTTGTTTGCTTAGCTCACTAGGATCTTTGATTTTTTCTTAATTCATAATTTAATTCATCTATTATTTTTATACTTTTACAAAATCTTTTACTTCTAAAATTGTTTGGAAAAAATAATAGGAATGCCCATGGGACACCACATTCCATATTTTACTATCAAATGTGCATGTGCGTTGCGATGAGGGAAAAAAATTCTTGACACGTTTGTTGGCTAATATACATGGCCAAAACTCAGTTGACTCTGCCACCACGAAAGTAACACCACGGGCCACCAACATTCTTTAGTGCTGCCGAACCCAAAAGGCTAGCGTCACCATTCCCGATCACCGGCGCCTCCCCGTTACCCCTCCACTCGTGGACAGCTGGTCGTCGTCTATAGCATGCTCGCCTTGTTCGGTTGAAGCCTACTGCTCTCCTAATTGTGCGTGGCCCTGGAGTCTCCAGTCTCAGGCATATATTGCCCCACCGCATCAATTGGCCGCTGGCCCAACTCCACATCTTGTTCTTCAAGTGCCTCACTCACGATGACGCACCCATCGAGTTTATTGTCCAGATCAACTATGCGACTTTAGCTGGCTTGATGCAAGCCAACTCGAACCAATGGGTCGGCATCGTCCAGCTCCTCAATTATGCCTAGGCTTTCCTCTCGATCCAATCAAGAACCAAAACACCAGCAATCCGGGCTAGTCAGTGTGCCTACTCACTTTATGTTGATGATGCCAACAACACCATTGCTTGGATTTATTTGCTCACCATGAGGTGGTTGTCAAGGTGAGAGGTGCTAGAAATATGCGTTTAATTCTACCAGATATAAATATGAGGCATATTACGTAACTCATTGCTACTGCTATGTAACCCAATTCTAGATTCAAACACACAATCGTAGCCATTAACATACGAGTGCAGTGTCACTTGCACCTGGGAAAGCTATGGTCTGTTCAACCGTGAATGGCATCACTGGATGGATCACCCACCACAGTCCCATAGACATGAGCCAAAATTTGACTCTAGTCTACCATCTACGGAAGTTACCACCAGCAAACCTCTCAGGTTTCATTGCATCCGAAGCACCAGCCATTGCTGAATTAGAGTAAACACATAGGTAAGGTTTCCGGATTGTTGGAAATATGCAGTTAATTCTACCAGATATAAACATTAGGCATAATACGTAACTCATTGCTACTACTATGTAACCCAATTCTAGATTCGTAACCATTAACATATGCATGTAATTGGTATGTAAAAAAAGCATATGCAAAGCAGACGTAACAAGACAAAACATCATGTAACCCATGAAAGGTGTATAACCACTCTATATCTTGTGTAACCTACAACTCTATAAGAAACCAATCTAGGGACTTACATATCAGCGCTCCGTCCTCGTATAGACTCACTGCAGGGTTACATGATGCAATGCAGATCGAAGATGAGGCAACGCATAACGTAGTTGATCGACACGAGCGATCGCGCAGTTGCGCTACCTAGAAACCTTATTGCCGCACCTCATGCAGGCTTCCCGATGGCAACGGCTCGGAGATATCGCTCACCCTCCTCCTCGGTACACACCAAGGAGAAGAGCCAACAAGATTCAGCAGCTCAGTGTCACAACACGAATCACTAGATGGAAAAGGAGAGAAGAGAGGGAGTTCGTGGGTGTCTCGCTTGTATCTTCGTGGACATCTCCAGGACTCTTTTATAGAGAAGACGGCCGCCCACTGCTAACCGTTTCTATTATAAAATTGCCCCACTAATTGGTAGTAGTAATTGCCCAGTTAACTTGACTATGTGTTTATCACCTCTAATGACTGTTGTCAAAAGATTACACACAAACGGTAAAAAGGTTACACCAACTTGGCTTGGACGCTCGCTGCGTCGCAGGTCACAAGTCACGCGGTTGGTTGCGTGAAAAGGAACGCGAATACGCGCGCGCGTGCGTTATATAACCTAAGCCCCATTCTCTCATTCAATTACGTATTCAGAGAAGTGAGAGTGCTGTCCTATTTAAGTTGGCTTCCACCAATTCAAACTAGCAGTATGGGACTATTGAATGCCACTGCACTCTTACATTGGGATTGCATTAAATGGGCCTCTCCATGGGCCATTTTTCCATCATTACAGTGAAGAAGGAACAAACTTTGCATTACACTGACAACTTGTGCCAAGTCATCAGGGCTGGAAAGGTTCATTACAATGAAGTTGTTGGTGTGTGTATTTGAAAAATAGATGTAATACAAGGACTAAGGTGTAAAATACCAAGAGTAAATAAATAGAGACAGAGAAAGATCGAGAGACAGATCGATCCAGAACTTTTCCCCATCTTCCTGTTCATGGCTGAGTCTCCTCTTCTTCCACAATCCCAAATCTCTACTACATCCACCCTTTAATCTTCAATATGGTATCAAGAGCGGGTTAATCCTTTGATCTTCCGTCCATGCCGTTGTCGTGGACTCGATTTCCTGTGTTGCCTCTCCGATTGTAGTTTCTTGTGGGTGAATTGAGCTGTTGCGGTAGCCGCCCGTCATGCGGTCACTACTGCTACCCTCTAGATTTGAGAGGTTCGTTGCTCTGCTAGCCTACTGCTACTTGTTCTCTTCGTCATCCTGTTGTGCCCGCTGGTTCGGTGGCTTCCGAGTGGCTTCGCACTTGAGTGCCTATACGTGAGTACAAGCAAGCAACAACTCCCAGGTTGGAGTATTCACTCAAGTGGCACCAAGCTTCCAAGAAGGTGTTGCCAATTTGTTTTTTTTTTGTCTCATTGTTGATAGTGCACCGTTGTGAAACATGGGTAGTAGTGGAGAGAAGGAAAGTGATTCTAGTTGGGGAAATTATGTGAGATTCTGAGCAAAATTATAGAACAACCTAAGGTAGTTTTAGGGGTATGACCTCTGCCGGCATCTTATCTTCTCCAAGTCTGAATGGCCTACTCTTGATGAGATAATTTCTAGCATCATAGAAGAGGAAACCAAACTATCACATCCCAAAGTGGATGATAATAAAGCAGTTGATGCTAGGGCTGCCTTATCTATAAAGAAGAGCAGCACATCTATTTCTCGAGGGGACCATGAAAGAAATAAGGTCATTTGTGATCATTGTGGTGATAAGGGGCACCCCATAGAGAGGTGCTTTAAATTGCATGGTTTTCCATCCAGCAAAGTGATTTGTGATCATTGTGGTGATAAGAGGCATACCATAGAGAAGTGTTTTAAGCAGCATGGTTTTCCACCTGGGTGGAAAAAAGGGGGAAAATCTCAACCAGGGGGAGTTTGAGGTGATAACTGGAATCGAGCTAATCATATTGCATATGAAAAAGAGTTTCAAGTGGTAGATGCTCAAGCTCTTAAGAAATACAACTCCAAGCTCAAGCTCTTTGAAGACTTGTCTTCCACTCAAGGTTCCTATACTAATTCCAGTTACCATGCTACTTCCCAAGGTATAAAATCTGTTCAAGCCTACAGACATAAACCATGGATTATTGATTCTGGAGCTACTAACCATATGACAGGAGCATCCAATCTTTTCACTTCCAATACTCCTTGTTCAGGTAAGGATAAGGTGCGTGTAGCAGATGGATCCATGGTTCCTATAACAGGACGTGGATCCATCTGATGCACAAAACCCTATTCTTATCACCAATTTTGCATGTTCCTGATTTTCCTATTAACTTATTATCGGTTAGCTCTATCACAAAATCCCTCAATTGTAGAGGTTGGTTTGATCCTTCTCATTGTGCTTTTTAGGAGCTAGGGATAGGGAAAATTCTTTGGACTGGGACCGTGCATAATGGACTCTATTATCTCGATGAAGGGAGTGGTGAAGTTGCTTTTGCATCCAAGATGTCTCTATGTCAAGAATTATTATTACTTCAGTGCAGGCTTGGATACCCCTCTTTTGCTGCTATGTCTCATAGTTATCCTTCACTTTTTAATGCATGTTCTAGGGAATCTCTTATATGTGATGCATGTGAGTTGCTAAACATACAAGAGTTCCCTATCCTAGTTTGGGTCTAAGAAGTTATAAACCATTTGATGTGATTCATTCTGATGTTTGTGGGACCATGTGAGGTACACTCTATTTCTTGACATAGATGGTTTGTGACTTTTATTGATGGATTTAGTAGTTATACTTGGCTTTATCTGTTGAAACACCAAAGTGATGTTTTTGTTGTTTTTAAATATTTGTATGCCCTCATTAAAAATAAGGTTGGCAACACTATTAAGATCTTACGCTCAGACAATGGTATGGAGTACGTTAATGAGGAGTTTGAACAGTTCCTTATTTCTAATGGTATTGAAAATCAAACAACATGTGTTGACGCTCCAGAGTAGAACGGTGATGCTGAAGGGAAAAATAGGCATATACTTGAGGTTGCTCGTTCTACTATGTTTACAATGAATGTTCCTAAGTTTCTTTAGGGGGAAGCAGTGAAGACTGCAACATATTTAATTAATCACATGCCTCTTCGAGTTCCTGATAATAAATCTTCTACTGAGTTACTTTTGAATTCGAATGAATTTGTTGTTGCTCCACAGGTCTTTGGATCTGTTTGTTTTGTTCATGACTACAGAAATGATGTCAGAAAACTTGACCCTCGTGCTGTTTAATGTGTGTTTGTTGGTTACTCTCCTACTCAGAAAGGTTAACATTGTTGGTGTTGATCTGAACATCGTTTCTTTGTAAGTATGGATGTGACATTTTGTGAATATGAATCTTATTATGAGCCAACCAATGATACTGGAATTACTCTTTCTCCACCTGAAGGAAACCAAGAGGGGGGTAGTAACAATAAAGGTATTCATATGGGCTCTGCTCTTGTTCCTCCTTCAGTTGGTTCCTATGGGGATAATTTGGTTCATAGTCAGGGGGGAATTAATAGCAATACTAAGAGTGGGGGTAATAATTCTTTCCATGGAGATATACAGAGTAGTTTGCCTTCTCAAAATGAAGAGTCTCATATGCATGAGGACTTAGGTACCAACTCACTCTCTTAGTCCTAATGCTCCATCTAGAATTCTAGAGCAAGGAGATAATCAAGTGTCTACTCAGCTTCCTCCTGAAAATGATCAACCTATAGCCCTAAGAAATCGAACCAGATCTTCCAATATTCCAACACATCTTACATATTGTGTTGGTTACAAACATGACATTTCCAATTTCATTTCCTATGAGAGTTGTAGCCCATCCTTTCAGAGCTTTGTTGCCTCTCTAGATTCTGTATCCATACCCACAAACTAGAAATTAGCTAAAGAGGATCCTAAGTGGAAGGAGGCAATGCTGGAAGAGATGAGAGCTTTGGAGGAGAATAGAACTTGGGAGCTTGTGGATCTACCACCAGGTAAGCAACCTGTTGGGTGCAAGTGGGTTTTCACCATTAACATACACCTGAGGGGAAGGTTGAAAGGTACAAAGCCCGTCTTGTGGCAAAAGGATACACTCAAACTTATGGGATTGACTATGATGAGACCTTTGCACATGTTGCCAAGTTGAATTAAGCGAGAACGCTTATATCTTGTGTTGTCAACTTGGAATGGGATATATATCAGATGGATGTAAAAAGTGCTTTCCCTCATGGTGATCTACATGAGGAGGTATATATGCATATACCACTTGGTTTTGAAACAAGTCAAACGAAGGGAAAGGTGCTTCGTTTACATCGATCTCTATATGGACTGAAGCAATCTCCAAGGGCTTGGTTTGATCGTTTTAGACAATCAATGCTTAAAAGAGGCTATCTTCAAAGCAATGCTGATCATACACTATTCTATAAACATGGTACATATGAAATAGCAATCCTAATAGTGTATGTGGATGATATTGTGATTACCGGGGATGATTCTTCTGAGATTTCTAATCTGAAAAAGTATCTTACACAAGAATTTGAAGTAAAGGATTTAGGTCAATTGAAATATTTTGTTGGAATTGAAATCTCCCAAGGACCAAAGGGGGGTGTTTCTCTCACAAAGAAATATATTTTGGATCTACTAAAGGAGACAGGTATGCTTGGATGTCATCCTGCAGCCACACCTATTGAGCAAAATCATCGCGTAAGTAAAGATGCAGGGACTCCCGTGGATCGAGAGCCATATCAAAGACTTGTTGGAAGGCTTATGGCCCTGTTTGTATACGCTTTTCTGGAACTCGCTTATCTGAGAAGCAAGCTTATCTGGTAAGCCTGCTGCCTGGATAAGCTGCTGTCTGAATAAGCAGGGTGTTTGGCAATCCTGATTATTTAATGTCGATTGTCTGTCCTGGTTGGTAAATTGACTTGAATGGCCCTAAGGCTGATAATAGCTCATTTTTATTGTGAATCTGAGGAGAAGACAATAATTCTAATGCCTTTGGAGTTTGTTAAATAGAAATTACATTACAATAATATGAAATTCATACGATAGATCGGTCTAGTATGGAAACATCCATCATGGGTACAACAACGAATCATGAAACCATAGCGACAGCAATAGCATCACGCAATGCACCCATATCAATGTCATCTCCTAAAGCACCACCACCACCATCTGTGCTAGGTTGGGTTGAATTACCATCATCTTCCTGAAAATCCTCTTCAAAATGCACGTCATGTACGGCACTATCTCTGATGAAATTGTGAAGGGCCATACAAGCAACTATAATTTTCGACTGCTTGTTAACCGGATAACTGGGCAAATTCAAGAGAATGCGCCACTTCATCTTTAGAACTCCAAATGATCGCTCAATCACATTTCTAAGGGATGAATGTGCATGATTAAACACTTCTTTCAATCCTACCGGATGCTGACCATGCTGCCATTCGGAAACATGATACCTCTGTCCCTTGTAGGGTGCAAGAAATCCTTTTCTATTAGGATATCCAGAGTCAACAAGATAGTACTTACCTGCATGTTATATTTATATGTTATATCACAATGAGCAAATATTCCCTAAAAAATAAATTGCAACATAACTCGTCCTTACCATCGGGAGGATGTGGAAATTGATCCTTGTATGTGACAAGTGTGTCCAATAATACACGAGTATCATGGACAGAACTAGGCCAACCAGTGACAGCAAATGTGAACCGCATATCAAAGTCACAAACCGCCATGACGTTTTGTGAAGGATACCCATGCCGACCAATGTATTTCGGTTGATCAGCTAATGGCACAGTTACGGGTATATGGGTACCATCAATTGCTCCTATGCAATCTTTGAAATGAGGCCAAAACCTTGCTTCTTGTAGTTTAGGATGAATAGTAGAAAATTGCGGATCCTTAGGCCTCACAATGTCAACAGCTAATCTCATGATAGATTCAAGAACCTCTTCAAATTTTCTACTCACAGTTTCTAATGAGCGATGGAAATTATTCTTGCATTGCCTAAAAGATTGAGGTGCACCACAAGCCCATAGAAACATTCCTAGTGCTTCCTTGCTACAAAATTGTTTACTTGATCTCAATCCATACTTCATAACCAAAGTGTCATGAAGGCTTAAGAAAACTGACCTCCTCATTCTGAACATGTTAAAGCACTCCACTGGATCTTGTAGTTGTAACTCAACCCACTGTATTCCAGTCATCCTTGCTATCGTAGTAGTAATCTTCTTCTTGTTCATACCAGATGATGCCATGTAGTCCAGACCAAGCATTGCCACTATGTAATCATCATCAGTGTCGTCAGATTCATCAACATCCATGGTATGAACAGAATCACTGTTGCCTTCACATTCACTAGTTGCACTAGAGGTACTCATCAAAACAAATGCAAGCCTGTCAAAAAGCACTAACCAAGTCATCAGATGAATTTTTATTGTTACAACACAACTAATAGAAGGTTCATAGTCTCACACAGCATACTTAGAAAATTGAAATTATGTCTCACACAACATAAGACAAATGAAAGATAAATGGCACACTAATGCAACACCCTAGTGCTTCTTCCTTATCTCCCAAGCCCTCCTCAGCCAATTCAACCTCCCATTTGGTGTCTTCAATGTAATGAACACATCACGGTTCTCCTTTTTTTGAAGAAGTTGTGTGGCATAGAAGTGTTCATCACTCCCCTCCTCAGCCCCATCCTTAATGACTTGCTCCAACATATTTCCAATCTCATCTCTAACGTGATCAACAACCTGTGAAGTAGCTGAATGTTTACTACTTTGAGCTTTCAACTCATATGCATCGACCAACCGCTTCATGCACTGGTCCCTAAAAGTCTTCTTCTTCTTTCCTTTAGGGGAACTAGGAGCTGGCCTTTTTGAAGCCCTCCGCTCAGAACTGGATGGGGCCTTATGTGCCTCCCTATCATTGGTGTCCTCAACATCAACAACATCATGTTCATCAACATCAACGTTTCCATCACCACTTGGAACATATGAAGTTTCATTTGTAACCATGACCGATTCAAACATGATTCACATCTGATCCTCATATTCAAGCGGAGCTGTTCTGAACCGGATACAACCTGGCATAGCCTGTAAAATATCATCAGCATGCTATTATACTCCAACCCAAAATAAACAAACAACGTGTATGTGAACTATATCTGTAATATTGTTGTTAGTGGGCTCACCTTATTTTGTTCTTCCCACCATTCATCGTCAGCCACAATACAACCAGTAACAGGATCTTTTCCCAATCCGGTTGATCTCAAGTTCAAAGTCTTCCATTGGGTATACATTTTTTTCAATATATCCCACCTATTCTTCATTTGACTCTCACCGTATGGCCTCTTGGTACGCTCATAAAACTTTCTAATAAGGTTTGCATATCCCACCGCATTCAAACATTGCTGCGTCCGATTGAAAGCAAGTACTTCTTCCACACAAATGTCATTGAAAGCTTTCGCGGCAAACGAATCCCATTTTGCCACAATCTTTGACGACTTTTCCATCTAAAATTTGATTACAGTATTGTAGAATTAAATACAAATCTACAAGCTTGTTTACTGACCATACAACCCACAATCTGTCATTTTAGTAATCCATTAAGAGGGGGCACCAATTTTACCTTGCTATTTGTTGGCGGCCTTGCAGTCGTAGCAGCAACAGAATACTCAAGAATACTGAAGAAGGTCGCTAGCTTCCTGTCTAAGCTCCAAGCAGTCCTCTCTAGCAAGCTACAAGAGTTTAAAAATATAAATCAGATTACCGTAGCACGAAATAAGACAAAAAATTTGTCACTCCAGTAATCTAGCAATCCGGCAAAAAATACACATTGATGAGTTACATTAACAAACGGTAGCTCCTGTAGTCTGAACTACATTTTTAACTGTTTAGTTTGAACTTTGAAAAAAAGAAATTGTTCAATCCTTTCATTGTGTGTTCACTGCCAAACTTCAACAATATCTTTTGAACCTTTTAAATGCATCAAATATAAGTAGGTAGTGATGCTACTTATAGCTTCTTTCTTGCTGATTATTTGTTGGTGCTTGCCTGCACAAAGTGTTCACAACTGCTGCCGCTAACAACTTGTAGTCTAGTGTCATTTTTTCTAATTACTTTTTTGCTAAAATATTATGTCAAACAATATGCTGGCTAAATTAGTCCTATCATTCGGTTAAACAAGTGCAAGTAAGATGCTTGTGTAGTTGTATGAAATCCAAAGTAGAGCCTTTCTAGTTTCTATGATCCCTATAGTTCTGTTTGACCCTAGTATTTCAAACTGTAGCCTAGTGAATAAGTTGATACATTAATCCTCCTTCCCCAAATGGAAACTCTGTGCATAAATTACAAGGGAAGGGAGAAAAACTTGCATAGCTGAATTGTGTGCACTAAAAAACTGTCAGAAGAAGGTTGAGTAACAACTACTGGAACCATGCTAGGAAACCAAATATACATCCATGGAACAGACAAAAGTCACAAAACGAATACTAACAACACTAGCTATTACAAACACTACATTTCAGTGCTTGGTGAATGAGAGCGTAGATTGAGTAAACAATGAACAGACAATCAGCCAATGTGCTTTTATTAATCACAAAGGATGGCAGTGCACCGCTTATAACCGGTCACCACTCACCAGCCAGTCAGCCCTTGGGGTGTGGCTGCTGTTCATTATGTACCTACATTTGGGCTCTTAAGGTGTTATTGTGGACATGCATGGCGTGGTAACTTTTATGTAGTAAAAAGTGCAATCTTTATCTGAACCTTCTAAAATAAAAACTTGCTCTTTTGTCATGTCAGTGAGCAAAGTCAGTACAAGAACAATTCAAATACTTGGAAACGTCCACCAGTGGAACAGGTCTGTCTCGAATTGTATAATATTTTCATGAACTTTTCTTATCCTGGGAATGTGTAAAAGGTATTCTTTTTTATAGGTTTTGTGCAAGCTGGCAACACACTACACTAATGTTCACTCTAGGCAGTGCATAGATGAAGCTGAAGTATAGAACTTTGTGACCTATTTTTTTACTGATATAGATCAGTATGACTGGTTACAGCCAATTTTTCACCCTGGTTGTATTATTTACATGTTAAAATAGAAAATTTAAGGCTTCTATTGACATTGAAGTCACAGCATTAGTATTGCCATGTTTCTCTGGGAAGATACAAATACACAATACATCTGTTATCATAGTAGAGCACTTCTGTTGTGACCTCAAATGATGTTTTGATGCAGTACCCAGTTTCCTCCTTGTACTCACTGATGTCTTTGACTAATATATTTTGTAATAGTGCAATAAAATACAACACTTGACATGCACTAGTTATTTGTGACTAATTTTTATTAATACCATTTGATGCATGTATGTACTTTGATTTACTGTGATTTGCAATTCCATGTTTGTTAATGCCCCTCTGACTGTTCTGCTTCTGCAGGAAACCATTGACATGGTTATCTGTGCATGCTAATGGTGCGATTATTTCAAAAGGTTTTGTTGATAAAAATCTGGCTAAGAAAGACACCTAGTAAGATCTGATTATAAATATATATAGAATGTTATCACTTTTCGGTACAAGATAAGCAGCACATTCCAATTCACCACTTCGTGGCTTTACTTGCAATTTGTTTCCTATCTCACTTTTCTTCAGTGGAATGGAGCTTTAGTTGTAGTTTGAAACTTCTATACAGAATCTAGTTACTCGTTCCTACACTGATGGGATTGCTTCTATGCAGTGTCTAGCCTAGCCTTTCTAGTACCTGACTTCTTTCTTGCTTAGTAGTAGTGTTCTGGTTGACCTTTGGACTAGGCCAATTGGAACATTATGCTTATTTTGAATTAGAGAACTGAGATGTCAATCTCTCACACCAGGAAAAAAAAAGAACTTGCAACTACAGAGACCATCACCCGTTTCTGCACTAGTCTTGCATTAGAGTTTAACAGGGGGCAGTCTACAATACGATTAACTGGAGACAGCCTTTTCTTTAGATGAACTGGAAACAGCTCATGCCATCGAAGAAAGTAAGATCTATGATAGTTTGCAGTTATAACAAAATTGTAAACTGCAAATACTTTGTGTCAGTGAACTGAAAGGAATGCAGGATTGTTGCTCTGGATCACAAAACCAATGTCATGGTGCAAAGTGATTGCGAGCAAAACTGGCCAAAACCAATGTCATGGCTCAACAAGCACATACCCCCTTCAAGCCTCACGGGCGGCCGGCGGCGGGGGCCCAGCGCAGGCGGCACGGGCGGCCGGCGTTGGGGGCCGAGCGCAGCACGAGCCGCCGGCGGCGGGGGCCGAGCAAGGGTGGCACGGGCGGTCGGCGGCGGGATTCCAGCCCGGGCGGTGCGACCGGAGGCGGGGCCCGAGCGCGGGCGGCAGGGGCGGCCGGCGGCCGGCGGCGGGGGCCGAGCGCGGGCAGCACGGGCGTCCGGCCGCCGGATCCGAGCCCGGGCGGCGCGGCCGGACGCGGGGCCCGAGCCCAGGCTTCTAGGG
Organism: Setaria viridis; assembly: GCF_005286985.2. Taxonomy (NCBI): domain Eukaryota; kingdom Viridiplantae; phylum Streptophyta; class Magnoliopsida; order Poales; family Poaceae; genus Setaria; species Setaria viridis. Next base: position 32,102,415 of record NC_048264.2, on the reverse strand, counting down.
GCGTCCGGCGGCGGGAGCCGACCCCAGGCGCCGCGGCCAGAGGCGGAGGCCGAGCCCTCGCAGGGGCAGCCGGCGGCAGGGGCCGAGCCCGGCGGTGGTGTGGAAGCGGCCCGAGCGACCCGAGCGGTGGCGCCGGCGGCGGGATCTGGAGCGGACGGGAGTGGCGGCGGTTGCGGGAGGCTTGGCGTCGGGTGGCCGAGGGTACTGCGGAAAATTTCGGTCCGCTTGCCCCAGAAGCGTGCTCTGAGCCGCGTACGAGATAAGCGGCCTGCTAGTTCAATTCCAGATTTTCCACTAAGCGGCTTACGTGACAAGCGGGAAATAAGCGAGGCGTTTGGGTGGGTTTATCGCTTATTTTCACCAATAAGCGGGAAATAAGCGACTCCAAACAGGGCATATATATCTCTCTCACACTCATCCATATATTGCCTTTGCAGTAAGTGTTGTGAGCCAATTTATGCAGGATCTAAAATCTTCTCATATGGGTGTTGTTTATCGCATTTTTAGGTATCTTAATAGATGTCCAGGGAGGGGACTTCTATACACTCACCAAGGAAATTTACAAGTTGAGTGTTACACTAATGCTGATTGGCCTGGATTTTTAGATGATAGACGTTCAACCTCTGGACATGGTACGTTTGTTGGAGGTAATCTAGTTGCTTGGCGAAGTAAGAAGCAGACTGTTGTAGCACGTTCTATTGCTGAGGCTGAATTTCGTGCTATGGCTCATGGTGTATGTGAGCTCTTATGGCTGCAAATCCTCTTCTTGACAAAGTTCAAATTGTTTAAGTACAAGCCCCTAATGCTATACTGTGATAACAAAGCAACTATTGATATTGCCAACAATCCGGTTCATCATGATAGAACTAAGCATATCGAGATCGATCACCATTTTATTAAGGAGAAGTTGGATGGAGGAATAATTTGCTTGCCTTATGTAAAATCAGCTAGTCAAGTGGCAGACATTTTGACCAAAGGATTACCTCAAAAGATATTTTCTACATTTTGTAGCAAGATGGGTCTATATGATATATTCGTCCCATCTTGAGTGAGAGTGTTGGTATGTGTATTTGAAAAATGGCAGACATTTTGACCAAAGGATTACCTCAAAAGATATTTTCTGCATTTTGTAGCAAGATGGGTCTAGATATATTCGCCCCATCTTGAGTGGGAGTGTTGGTATGTGTATTTGGAAAATAGATGTAATACAAGGACTAAGGTGTAAAATACCAAGAGTAAGTAGATAGACGAAAAGAAGGATCGAGAGACAGATCGATCTAGAACTTTTCCCCATCTTCCTGTTCATGGCTGAGTCTCCTGTTCTTCCCAATCCCAAATCTCTACTAGATCCACACTTTAATCTTCAATAGTTGCTTCATCATAATCATCTCTGTTTCCGAGCTTAAAGAGAAATTCCTAGGTTTACGTAATGAATCCAAACATTATAATCTTCTTTTAATAAATAAATAGTTGCAAGAAGCATAGCACAATCGTATTCAGGTTATTTAATGTCAATTAAATTCCTTTTTCCGGCTCAAATGGACCTGAAAAAATGAATAGATTCAGGGATTCCGATTCCGATGGGTCTAGTGGTGCCGCCCTGTTGGAACTCTCAGACCAGTCTTCTCCCAAACGCAGTAGTTGTTGCCATGGGCAATGGGGTGGAAGTCCGAGGGGATCAGGTTCCCAACATCGTACCGTGATCCGATCTTCACGATAACCTTATCGTCGATCTTGGCAACGTAGAGATCCCCCTCAACGGCAAGGATGTCCAGCTTGCTTCCGGCATGGATCCCGTTTCTTGACCTCACCGTAGACAGGGTGCTGATCTCCTGCTTGAGGTTCCAATCGAAAACATGGTCGTAGAACTGAATACATACAGAAAAGTGAGTGACACAGTGGTAGTTTGCCGGATCGAGCTTATTGTGGTGAACCGGTGATGCAGCTGAGGACTTACGATGCAGGGAGTTCCAGGGTGTGTGAGGATGTAGGCGTAGCCTTGCATGACCTTGTCGGAGGGGAAAGGCCATGAGTTCTGGGTGGAGCCTGTGTCGTGATTGTCGACGAAGGTGACCGCCTTCTCCGGCAACCAACCGATCATCCCGGGGGCCTTGCCATTGCCGTCCTTCATCCGCCACAGCTCGCCCTGGACGGCCGCCTGCAGCACGCCCTTGGTGGTGAAATCGAACGCCGCGGCAGGGCCGCCCACAGCCTGCGCCCAGTTCACCAGCTCCTGCCGGTCTTTGTCCTGGATGCTGGACGGCTCGCCGTTGCCGTCGTACTGCAGGGAGCTCCATATCTCGGCGACGACGAAGGTTGGGGCGGTGTTGTCGACGTACACCTTGGCGACGGCGGCAGAGTAGCCCTTGGCGAAGTCGAGGCGCCAGCCGTCGAAGCCCAGATCGGTCTTGAGCCAGTTGAGCCAGTCGGAGAGCTCCTGTTGGACGCGCGGGTTGAGGTGGTCGATGTCGGGTGCAGCGCCGAAGTCAGCCCCGGTGTCGCGGTGGCCGCGGCCGTTGGAGTACTGAGTGTCGTCGCTGCAGATCATGTCAGGGCCCCAGTCAAGGCGGCTGTCCGGCGTGCCGCCCTCGAAGACGCAGTAGATGCCGCGGGTGTCCTTGTAGTCGGCGCAGCGGTGATTGATGACGATGTCGGCGACGCACTGGATGCCCTTGGCGTGGAACGCCGCGATGAGCGACTTGAGCTCGGCGTGGGTGCCGTACTTGGACGCGTCCAGGTCGTAGAGCCGGCCCGGCATGTACCCCTGCGGCGCCACCGAGTGCGACGGCGGCGGGAGCCAGACGTGCGTGGCCCCCGTCGCGGCGATGTCGTCCACCCGGCCCCGGAGGTAGTTGTACCATCCGCCTTGCTTCTTCCACGACTCCCAGTTGAACCCCTGCATATGCACCAAGCCAGCAACATCATTATTCAAGTTCAGAGCTCTGCTCGAAGCTCAAGATGGCGCGAAGTGCCAGTACGCAGAAGAGTAGCTGGGAGAAAGGGAGGACGCACACCTGGAAGAGGACCTGGGATTGGGCTAGCTGGGAGCCCAAGCCGAGCAACACGAGCATGAGGAGGCTGCACATGGCAGCCGAGTGCTTCGCCATCTCTGCTCGCTCGAGTGCCTGTGAGACTGAGACTTGTATACTTACCTGGCTGTGTGTGGAGCACCATGGCCGTGCATGGGAATTTATAGGATGGATCCGGCGGCCGTTTGGCCCAGTGGATCGTCAAATTGTGTAACGGATAAGCTCTGTTGCTTCAAACGAGAGCAACGGCATATCGTTGATGGGAAAAGTGCAAATGCTGCCGTGGCACATTAAAAACGGGATAAAAAGGTTCGTGACTGCGTGAGCCGTGAGTTATGAGTCGTATACACACCACACATGCTTGGGTCGCGTTTAGTGCCGGGACGCGGCGAACGAGTAGAAATTCTTTCTGCCAACAGCAATTGCTTGCTTGATTTTTAAATTCTATAAATGATTGGTCCATCTTTTTTATAAGGCGAGCACAGATTTTGTTTCTCAAACTTCGTACCTTTGATCAGGTTTTAACCTAAGAATTTGTATGTTGTGGAACAGAACTTTAGTGTCGTTGGTTCTTCATTTGAAACCACTTTCATTCCAATGATGTTAACAAGCATTGCTCGTGCAAATAGCACGGCTAGTGTTGTTTTAACTTTTTTAGAATTCCCTATCCAAGATACTACAGATTAAAATTGGTCAATACATAATTTATATTTTTCGTTAACAAATTGATCGAACACGGCTGCATATATCTTCTTTCCATGATTAGGCTTCCACGTACTATCTGCTAATTAATTATTTTTAGTGTCCCTCAGTTTGTGCAAATACTAGAAATAATAGCAAAAAGGGGAAGGAAATAATAGCAAAAAAAGGGAAAGTGAAGGTTATATTTTACTTCAATTTGTACTACTACAGATCCCTCCTTCCATTGCTGGCGTCACTTAGTTTTCTTTCCATATTGCATTCCATATAGACTCTTATTTTTCTATTTTTAATATAAATTTGGCTATTATGATTTAGACTTTACATGAGTAATTTATTTATGTCTTTTTCCGTACAATACCTTGAAATCAACTACATATTGATATGCTTAGCTTTTTTCTACTAAAAGTATAGATATTTGTTTATATCCATTTGGCACATACTCTTATTCAGTTAATTCAATTTTGAAGCCAATTGAGCTAAACTGGTAATTTAATTCTGTTGTTTGCTTAGCTCACTAGGATCTTTGATTTTTTCTTAATTCATAATTTAATTCATCTATTATTTTTATACTTTTACAAAATCTTTTACTTCTAAAATTGTTTGGAAAAAATAATAGGAATGCCCATGGGACACCACATTCCATATTTTACTATCAAATGTGCATGTGCGTTGCGATGAGGGAAAAAAATTCCTGACACGTTTGTTGGCCAATATACATGGCCAAAACTCAGTTGACTCTGCCACCACGAAAGTAACACCACGGGCCACCAACATTCTTTAGTGCTGCCGAACCCAAAAGGCTAGCGTCACCATTCCCGATCACCGGCGCCTCCCCGTTACCCCTCCACTCGTGGACAGCTGGTCGTCGTCTATAGCATGCTCGCCTTGTTCGGTTGAAGCCTACTGCTCTCCTAATTGTGCGTGGCCCTGGAGTCTCCAGTCTCAGGCATATATTGCCCCACCGCATCAATTGGCCGCTGGCCCAACTCCACATCTTGTTCTTCAAGTGCCTCACTCACGATGACGCACCCATCGAGTTTATTGTCCAGATCAACTATGCGACTCTAGCTGGCTTGATGCAAGCCAACTCGAACCAATGGGTCGGCATCGTCCAGCTCCTCAATTATGCCTAGGCTTTCCTCTCGATCCAATCAAGAACCAAAACACCAGCAATCCGGGCTAGTCAGTGTGCCTACTCACTTTATGTTGATGATGCCAACAATACCATTGCTTGGATTTATTTGCTCACCATGAGGTGGTTGTCAAGGTGAGAGGTGCTAGAAATATGCGTTTAATTCTACCAGATATAAATATGAGGCATATTACGTAACTCATTGCTACTGCTATGTAACCCAATTCTAGATTCAAACACACAATCGTAGCCATTAACATACGAGTGCAGTGTCACTTGCACCTGGGAAAGCTATGGTCTGTTCAACCGTGAATGGCATCACTGGATGGATCACCCACCACAGTCCCATAGACATGAGCCAAAATTTGACTCTAGTCTACCATCTACGGAAGTTACCACCAGCAAACCTCTCAGGTTTCATTGCATCCGAAGCACCAGCCATTGCTGAATTAGAGTAAACACATAGGTAAGGTTTCCGGATTGTTGGAAATATGTAGTTAATTCTACCAGATATAAACATTAGGCATAATACGTAACTCATTGCTACTACTATGTAACCCAATTCTAGATTCGTAACCATTAACATATGCATGTAATTGGTATGTAAAAAAAGCATATGCAAAGCAGACGTAACAAGACAAAACATCATGTAACCCATGAAAGGTGTATAACCACTCTACATCTTGTGTAACCTACAACTCTATAAGAAACCAATCTAGGGACTTACATATCAGCGCTCCGTCCTCGTATAGACTCACTGCAGGGTTACATGATGCAATGCAGATCGAAGATGAGGCAACGCATAACGTAGTTGATCGACTCGAGCGATCGCGCAGTTGCGCTACCTAGAAACCTTATTGCCGCACCTCATGCAGGCTTCCCGATGGCAACGGCTCCAAGATATCGCTCACCCTCCTCCTCGGTACACACCAAGGAGAAGAGCCAACAAGATTCAGCAGCTCAGTGTCACAACACGAATCACTAGATGGAAAAGGAGAGAAGAGAGGGAGTTCGTGGGTGTCTCGCTTGTATCTTCGTGGACATCTCCAGGACTCTTTTATAGAGAAGACGGCCGCCCACTGCTAACCGTTTCTATTATAAAATTGCCCCACTAATTGGTAGTAGTAATTGCCCAGTTAACTTGACTATGTGTTTATCACCTCTAATGACTGTTGTCAAAAGATTACACACAAACGGTAAAAAGGTTACACCAACTTGGCTTGGACGCTCGCTGCGTCGCAGGTCACAAGTCACGCGGTTGGTTGCGTGAAAAGGAACGCGAATACGCGCGCGCGCGTGCGTTATATAACCTAAGCCCCATTCTCTCATTCAATTACGTATTCAGAGAAGTGAGAGTGCTGTCCTATTTAAGTTGGCTTCCACCAATTCAAACTAGCAGTATGGGACTATTGAATGCCACTGCACTCTTACATTGGGATTGCATTAAATGGGCCTCTCCATGGGCCATTTTTCCATCATTACAGTGAAGAAGGAACAAACTTTGCATTACACTGACAACTTGTGCCAAGTCATCAGGGCTGGAAAGGTTCATTACAATGAAGAAGGAACAAACTTTGCGTAGCCCAATAAATAGGCCTCAAACATTACGAATAGTTGTTGGTGTGTGTATTTGAAAAATAGATGTAATACAAGGACTAAGGTGTAAAATACCAAGAGTAAATAAATAGAGACAGAGAAAGATCGAGAGACAGATCGATCCAGAACTTTTCCCCATCTTCCTTTTCATGGCTGAGTCTCCTCTTCTTCCACAATCCCAAATCTCTACTACATCCACCCTTTAATCTTCAATATGGTATCAAGAGCGGGTTAATCCTTTGATCTTCCGTCCATGCCGTTGTCGTGGACTCGATTTCCTGTGTTGCCTCTCCGATTGTAGTTTCTTGTGGGTGAATTGAGCTGTTGCGGTAGCCGCCCGTCGTGCGGTCACTACTGCTACCCTCTAGATTGGAGAGGTTCGTTGCTCTGCTAGCCTACTGCTACTTGTTCTCTTCGTCATCCTGTTGTGCCCGCTGGTTCGGTGGCTTCCGGGTGGCTTCGCACTTGAGTGCCTATACGTGAGTACAAGCAAGCAACAACTCCCAGGTTGGAGTATTCACTCAAGTGGCACCAAGCTTCCAAGAAGGTGTTGCCAATTTGTTTTTTTTTTTGTCTCATTGTTGATAGTGCTGAACCGTTGTGAAACATGGGCAGTAGTGGAGAGAAGGAAAGTGATTCTAGCTTGGGGAATTATGTGAGATTCTAAACAAAATTATAGAACAACCTAAGGTAGTTTTAGAGGTTGTTGAATGTGCTCTTGAGCTGAATCCCATAAAGTTATAGGGACAAGAAAGCTATATGAGTTGGGCTCGACATGCTTGATTAATTTTGAGCTCTCATGGATATGAGAGGTTATTGATCTCTGATGAAGGTGATGTTAAGGGTGAAATGGATGCCCGGACTAAATAGATCAATGACAAAGTGGTTGTGTGGCTGTTGGGTAGTATGTAACCAGTAGTCAGAGAACATGCCGAAACTATGGCTAATGTAGCAGAAGTGTGGGGGTGCTCTATGGAATCAATTTGCAGGTAAATCTAACAAGATGCAAGCTGCTCGTATCATGCATGAGTTGTTGCATTTGAAGCAAGGCACAAAATCAGTGATTGAGTATCCTAGTGAAATGAAAAGACTATATAGAGAATTACATTATTATCATTCATTTGAGCCGATTGATCAGAAGGACATGGCTATTCATCATACATGGTTCGAATCATTTGTGAGCACACATTTTCTTGATGGTTTAAATCAAGAGTTTGACCTCTGCCGGCAGCTTATCTTCTCCAAGTCTAAATGGCCTACTCTTGATGAGATAATTTCCAGCATCATAGAAGAGGAAACCAGACTATCACATCCCAAAGTGGATGATAATAAAGCAGTTGATGCTAGGTCTGCCTTATCTATAAAGAAGAGCAGCACATCTATTTCCCGAGGGGACCAAGAAAGAAATAAAGTCATTTGTGATCATTGTGGTGATAAGGGGCACCCCATAGAGAGGTGCTTTAAATTGCATGGCTTTCCATCCAGCAAAGTGATTTGTGATCATTGTGGTGATAAGAGGCATACCATATTCCATCTAGCAAAGTGATTTTTAATCATTGTGGTGATAAGAGGCATATCATAGAGAAGTGTTTTAAGCGGCATGGTTTTCCATCTGGGTGGAAAAAAGGGGGGAAATCTCAACCGGGGGAGTTCGAGGTGCTAACTGGAATCGAGCTAATCATATTGCATCTGAAAAAGAGTTTCAAGTGAAAGATGCTCAAGCTCTTGAGAAATACAAATCCAAGCTCAAGCTCTTTGAAGACTTGTCTTCCACTCAAGGTTCCTCTACTAATTCCAGTTACCATGCTACTTCCCAAGGTATAAAATCTGTTCAAGCCTACAGACATAAATCTTGGATTATTGATTCTAGAGCTACTAACCATATGACAGGAGCATCCAATCTTTTCACTTCCAATACTCCTTGTTCAGGTAAGGATAAGGTGCGTGTAGCAGATGGATCCATGGTTCCTATAACAGGACGTGGATCCATCTGATGCACAAAACCCTATTCTTATCACCAGTTTTGCATGTTCCTGATTTTCCTATTAACTTATTATCGGTTAGCACTATCACAAAATCCCTCAATTGTAAAGGTTGGTTTGATCCTTCTCATTGTGCTTTTTAGGATCTAGGGATAGGGAAAATTCTTGGGACTGGGACCATGCATAATGGACTCTATTATCTCGATGAAGGGAGTGATGAAATTGCTTTTGCATCCAAGATGTATCTATGTCAAGAATTATTATTACTTCACCGCAGGCTTTGATACCCCTCTTTTACTGCTATGTTTCATAGTTATCCTTCACTTTTTAATGCATGTCCTAGGGAATCTCTAATATGTGATGCATGTGAGTTTGCTAAATATACAAGAGTTCCCTATCCTAGTTTGGGTCTAAGAAGTAATAAACCATTTGATGTGATTCATTCTGATGTTTAGGGACCATGTGAGGTACACTCTATTTCTAGACATAGATGGTTTGTGACTTTTATTGATGGATTTAGTAGGTATACTTGGCTTTATCTGTTGAAACACCAAAGTGATGTTTTTGTTGTTTTTAAATATTTGTATGCCCTCATTAAAAATAAGGTTGGCAATACTATTAAGGTCTTACGCTCAGACAATGGTACGGAGTACGTTAATGAGGAGTTTGAACAGTTCCTTATTTCTAATGGTATCGAAAATCAAACAACATGTGTTAACACTCCAGAGTAGAATGGTGATGCTGAACGGAAAAATAGGCATTTACTTGAGGTTGCTCGTTCTCTTATGTTTACAATGAATGTTCCTAAGTTTCTTTGGGGGAAGCAGTGAAGACTGCAACATATTTAATTAATCACATGCCTCTTCGAGTTCTTGATTATAAATCTTCTACTAAGTTACTTTTGAATTCGAATGAATTTGTTGTTGCTCCAAAGGTCTTTGGATGTGTTTGTTTTGTTCGCGACTACAGAAATGATGTCAGAAAACTTGACCCTCGTTCTATTAAATGTGTGTTTGTTGGTTACTCTCCTACTCAGAAAGGTTATCGTTGTTGGTATCCATCTGAACATCGTTTCTTTGTAAGTATGGATGTGACATTTCATGAATATGAACCTTATTATGAGCTAACCAATGATATTGGAATTACTCTTTCTCCACCTGAAGGAAACCAAGAGGGGGATAGTAACAATAAAGGTATCATATGGGCTCTGTTCTTGTTCCTCCTTCAGTTGGTTCCTATGGGGATAATTCGGTTCATAGTCAAGGGGAGCAAATTAATAACAATATTAAGAGTGGGGGTAATAATTCTTGCCATGGAGATATACAGAGTACTTTGCCTTCTCAAAATGAAGAGTCTCTTATGCATAAGGACTTAGGTACCAACTCACACTCTCTTAGTCCTAATGCTCCATCTACCATTCTAGAGCAAGGAGATAATCAAGTGTCTACTCAGCTTTCTCCTGAAAATGATCAACCAATAGCTCTAAGAAATCCAACAAGATCTTCCAATATTCCAGCACATATTACAGATTGTGTTGGTTACAAACATGACATTTCCAATTTCATTTCCTATGAGAGTTGTAGTCCATCCTTTTAGAGCTTTGTTGCCTCTCTAGATTCTGTATCCATACCCACAAACTAGAAATTAGCTAAAGAGGATCCTAAGTGGAAGGAGGCAATGCTGGAAGAGATGAGAGCTTTGGAGGAGAATAGAACTTGGGAGCTTGTGGATCTACCACTAGGTAAGCAACCTGTTGGGTGCAAGTGGGTTTTCACCATTAACATACACCTGAGGGGAAGGTTGAAAGGTACAAAGCCCGTCTTGTGGCAAAAGGATACACTCAAACTTATGGGATTGACTATGATGAGACCTTTGCACATGTTGCCAAGTTGAATTAAGTGAGAACGCTTATATCTTGTGTTGTCAACTTGGAATGGGATATATATCAGATGGATGTAAAAAGTGCTTTCCCTCATGGTGATCTACATGAGGAGGTATATATGCATATACCACTTGGTTTTGAAACAAGTCAAACGAAGGGAAAGGTGCTTCGTTTACATCGATCTCTATATGGACTGAAGCGATCTCCAAGGGCTTGGTTTGATCGTTTTAGACAATCAATGCTTAAAAGAGGCTATCTTCAAAGCAATGCTGATCATACACTATTCTATAAACATGGTACATATGAAATAGCAATCCTAATAGTGTATGTGGATGATATTGTGATTACCGGGGATGATTCTTCTGAGATTTCTAATCTGAAAAAGTATCTTACACAAGAATTTGAAGTAAAGGATTTAGGTCAATTGAAATATTTTGTTGGAATTGAAATCTCCCAAGGACCAAAGGGGGGTGTTTCTCTCACAAAGAAAATATATTTTGGATCTACTAAAGGAGACAGGTATGCTTGGATGTCATCCTGCAGCCACACCTATTGAGCAAAATCATCGCGTAAGTAAAGATGCAGGGACTCCCGTGGATCGAGAGCCATATCAAAGACTTGTTGGAAGGCTTATATATCTCTCTCACACTCATCCATATATTGCCTTTGCAGTAAGTGTTGTGAGCCAATTTATGCAGGATCCAAAATCTTCTCATATGGGTGTTGTTTATCGCATTTTTAGGTATCTTAATAGTTGTCCAGGGAGGGGACTGCTATACACTCACCAAGGAAATTTACAAGTTGAGTGTTACACTAATGCTGATTGGGCTGGATCTTTAGATGATAGACGTTCAACCTCTGGACATGGTACGTTTGTTGGAGGTAATCTAGTTGCTTGGCGAAGTAAGAAGCAGACTGTTGTAGCACGTTCTATTGCTGAGGCTGAATTTGGTGCTATGGCTCATGGTGTATGTGAGCTCTTATGGCTGCAAATCCTCTTCTTGACAAAGTTCAAATTCTTTAAGTACAACCCCTAATGCTATACTGTGATAACAAAGCAACTATTGATATTGCCAACAATCCGGTTCATCATGATAGAACTAAGCATATCGAGATCGATCGCCATTTTATTAAGGAGAAGTTGGATGGAGGAATAATTTGTTTGCCTTATGTAAAATCAGCTAGTCAAGTGGCAGACATTTTGACCAAAGGATTACCTCAAAAGATATTTTCTGCATTTTGTAGCAAGATGGGTCTATATGATATATTCGCCCCATCTTGAGCGAGAGTGTTGGTATGTGTATTTGAAAAATGGCAGACATTTTGACCAAAGGATTACCTCAAAAGATATTTTCTGCATTTTGTAGCAAGATGGGTCTAGATATATTCGCCCCATCTTGAGTGGGAGTGTTGGTATGTGTATTTGGAAAATAGATGTAATACAAGGACTAAGGTGTAAAATACCAAGAGCAAGTAGATAGAGGCAGAGAAGGATCGAGAGACAGATCGATCCAGAACTTTTCCCCATCTTCCTGAAATGGCTGAGTCTCCTCTTCTTCCCAATCCCAAATCTCTACTAGATCCACACTTTAATCTTCAATAGTTGCTTCATCATAATCATCTTTGTTTCCGTGTTTAAAGAGGTTACAGAAATTCCCAAATCAACGTAATGAATCCAAACATTATAATCTTCTTTTAATAAATAAATAGTTGCAAGAAGCATAGTACAATCATATTCAGGTTATTTAATGTCAATTAAATTCCTTTTCCAGGCTCAAATGGACCTGAAAAAATGAATACATTCAGGGATTCCGATGGGTCTAGTGGTGCCGCCCTGTTGGAACTCTCAGACCAGTCTTCTCCCAAACGCAGTAGTTGTTGCCATGGGCAATGGGGTGGAAGTCCGAGGGGATCAGGTTCCCAACATCGTACCGTGATCCGATCTTCACGATAACCTTGTCGTCGATCTTGGCAACGTAGAGATCCCCCTCAGCGGCAAGGATGTCCAGCTTGCTTCCGGCATGGATCCCGTTTCTTGACCTCACCGTAGACAGGGTGCTGATCTCCTGCTTGAGGTTCCAATCGAAAACATGGTCGTAGAACTGAATACATACAGAAAAGTGAGTGACACAGTCGTAGTTTGCCGGATCGAGCTTATTGTGGTGAACCGGTGATGCAGCTGAGGACTTACGATGCAGGGAGTTCCAGGGTGTGTGAGGATGTAGGCGTAGCCTTGCATGACCTTGTCGGAGGGGAAAGGCCATGAGTTCTGGGTGGAGCCTGTGTCGTGATTGTCGACGAAGGTGACCGCCTTCTCCGGCAACCAACCGATCATCCCGGGGGCCTTGCCACTGCCGTCCTTCATCCGCCACAGCTCGCCCTGGACGGCCGCCTGCAGCACGCCCTTGGTGGTGAAATCGAACGCCGCGGCAGGGCCGCCCACAGCCTGCGCCCAGTTCACCAGCTCCTGCCGATCTTTGTCCTGGATGCTGGACGGCTCGCCGTTGCCGTCGTACTGCAGGGAGCTCCATATCTCGGCGACGACGAAGGTTGGGGCGGTGTTGTCGACGTACACCTTGGCGACGGCGGCAGAGTAGCCCTTGGCGAAGTCGAGGCGCCAGCCGTCGAAGCCCAGATCGGTCTTGAGCCAGTTGAGCCAGTCGGAGAGCTCCTGTTGGACGCGCGGGTTGAGGTGGTCGATGTCGGGTGCAGCGCCGAAGTCAGCCCCGGTGTCGCGGTGGCCGCGGCCGTTGGAGTACTGAGTGTCGTCGCTGCAGATCATGTCAGGGCCCCAGTCAAGGCGGCTGTCCGGCGTGCCGCCCTCGAAGACGCAGTAGATGCCGCGGGTGTCCTTGTAGTCGGCGCAGCGGTGATTGATGACGATGTCGGCGACGCACTGGATGCCCTTGGCGTGGAACGCCGCGATGAGCGACTTGAGCTCGGCGTGGGTGCCGTACTTGGACGCGTCCAGGTCGTAGAGCCGGCCCGGCATGTACCCCTGCGGCGCCACCGAGTGCGACGGCGGCGGGAGCCAGACGTGCGTGGCCCCCGTCGCGGCGATGTCGTCCACCCGGCCCCGGAGGTAGTTGTACCATCCGCCTTGCTTCTTCCACGACTCCCAGTTGAACCCCTGCATATGCACCAAGCCAGCAACATCATTATTCAAGTTCAGAGCTCTGCTCGAAGCTCAAGATGGCGCGAAGTGCCAGTACGCAGAAGAGTAGCTGGGAGAAAGGGAGGACGCACACCTGGAAGAGGACCTGGGATTGGGCTAGCTGGGAGCCCAAGCCGAGCAACACGAGCATGAGGAGGCTGCACATGGCAGCCGAGTGCTTCGCCATCTCTGCTCGCTCGAGTGCCTGTGAGACTGAGACTTGTATACTTACCTGGCTGTGTGTGGAGCACCATGGCCGTGCATGGGAATTTATAGGATGGATCCGGCGGCCGTTTGGCCCAGTGGATCGTCAAATTGTGTAACGGATAAGCTCTGTTGCTTCAAACGAGAGCAACGGCATATCGTTGATGGGAAAAGTGCAAATGCTGCCGTGGCACATTAAAAACGGGATAAAAAGGTTCGTGACTGCGTGAGCCGTGAGTTATGAGTCGTATACACACCACACATGCTTGGGTCGCGTTTAGTGCCGGGACGCGGCGAACGAGTAGAAATTCTTTCTGCCAACAGCAATTGCTTGCTTGATTTTTAAATTCTATAAATGATTGGTCCATCTTTTTTATAAGGCGAGCACAGATTTTGTTTCTCAAACTTCGTACCTTTGATCAGGTTTTAACCTAAGAATTTGTATGTTGTGGAACAGAACTTTAGTGTCGTTGGTTCTTCATTTGAAACCACTTTCATTCCAATGATGTTAACAAGCATTGCTCGTGCAAATAGCACGGCTAGTGTTGTTTTAACTTTTTTAGAATTCCCTATCCAAGATACTACAGATTAAAATTGGTCAATACATAATTTATATTTTTCGTTAACAAATTGATCGAACACGGCTGCATATATCTTCTTTCCATGATTAGGCTTCCACGTACTATCTGCTAATTATTTTTAGTGTCCCTCAGTTTGTGCAAATACTAGAAATAATAGCAAAAAGGGGAAGGAAATAATAGCAAAAAAAGGGAAAGTGAAGGTTATATTTTACTTCAATTTGTACTACTACAGATCCCTCCTTCCATTGCTGGCGTCACTTAGTTTTCTTTCCATATTGCATTCCATATAGACTCTTATTTTTCTATTTTTAATATAAATTTGGCTATTATGATTTAGACTTTACATGAGTAATTTATTTATGTCTTTTTCCGTACAATACCTTGAAATCAACTACATATTGATATGCTTAGCTTTTTTCTACTAAAAGTATAGATATTTGTTTATATCCATTTGGCACATACTCTTATTCAGTTAATTCAATTTTGAAGCCAATTGAGCTAAACTGGTAATTTAATTCTGTTGTTTGCTTAGCTCACTAGGATCTTTGATTTTTTCTTAATTCATAATTTAATTCATCTATTATTTTTATACTTTTACAAAATCTTTTACTTCTAAAATTGTTTGGTAAAAATAATAGGAATGCCCATGGGACACCACATTCCATATTTTACTATCAAATGTGCATGTGCGTTGCGATGAGGGAAAAAAATTCCTGACACGTTTGTTGGCCAATATACATGGCCAAAACTCAGTTGACTCTGCCACCACGAAAGTAACACCACGGGCCACCAACATTCTTTAGTGCTGCCGAACCCAAAAGGCTAGCGTCACCATTCCTGATCACCGGCGCCTCCCCGTTACCCCTCCACTCGTGGACAGCTGGTCGTCGTCTATAGCATGCTCGCCTTGTTCGGTTGAAGCCTACTGCTCTCCTAATTGTGCGTGGCCCTGGAGTCTCCAGTCTCAGGCATATATTGCCCCACCGCATCAATTGGCCACTGGCCCAACTCCACATCTTGTTCTTCAAGTGCCTCACTCACGATGACACACCCATCGAGTTTATTGTCCAGATCAACTATGCGACTCTAGCTGGCTTGATGCAAGCCAACTCGAACTAATGGGTCGACATCGTCCAGCTCCTCAATTATGCCTAGGCTTTCCTCTCGATCCAATCAAGAACCAAAACACCAGCAATCCGGGCTAGTCAGTGTGCCTACTCACTTATGTTGATGATGCCAACAACACCATTGCTTGGATTTATTTGCTCACCATGAGGTGGTTGTCAAGGTGAGAGGTGCTAGAAATATGCGTTTAATTCTACCAGATATAAACATGAGGCATATTACGTAACTCATTGCTACTGCTATGTAACCCAATTCTAGATTCAAACACACAATCGTAGCCATTAACATACGAGTGCAGTGTCACTCGCACCGGGGAAAGCTATGGTCTGTTCAACCGTGATATAAACATTTGGCATAATATGTAACTCATTGCTACTACTATGTAACCCAATTTTAGATTCGTAACCATTAACATACGCATGTAACCGTATGCAAAAACAGCATATGCAAAGCAGACGTAACCACACAAAACATCATGTAACCCATGAAAGGTGTATAACCACTCTAGATCTTGTGTAACCTACAACTCTGTAAAAAACCAATCAGGGGACGTACATATCAGCGCTCCGTCCTCATGTAGACTCGCTACAGTGTTACACGATGCAGTGCAGATCGAAGATGAGGCAGCGCATAACGTAATCGATCGACTCGAGCGGTCACGCAGTTGCATTGCCTAGAAACCTTACTGCCGCACCTCATGCAGGCTTCCCGATGGCAATGGCTCGGAGATACCGCTCACCCTCCTCCTCCTTGGTACACGCCAAGGAGAAGAGCCGGCAAGATTCAGCAGCTCAGTGTCACAGCACAAATCACCAGATGGAAAAAGAGAGAAGAGAGGGAGTTCATGGGTGTCTCGCTTGTATCTTCCTGGACGTCTCCAAGACTCTTTTATAGAGAAGACAGCCGCCCACTACTGACCGTTTCTGTTATAAAATTTCCCCACTAATTGGAAGTAGTAATTGCCCAATTAACTTGGGATCAAGGCATTGACTGTGTGTTTATCACCTCTAATGACTGTTGTCAAAAGATTACACGCAAACGGCAAAATGGTTACGCCAACTTGGCTTGGCCGCTCACTGCGTCACAGGTCACAACTCACACGGTTAGTTGCACGAAAAGAAACGCTGCCAACTTTACAGTGTTGAAATTGTTTAAGTGCAAGCCCTTGATGCTATACTGTGACAACAAAGTAGCTATTGATATTGCCAACAATCTGGTTCATCATGATAGAACTATGCATATCGAGATCAATCGCCACTTTATTAAGCAGAAGTTGGATGCAGGAATAATTTGCTTGCCTTATGTAAAATCAGCTAGTCAAGTGGCAGACATTTTGATCAAAGAATTACCTCAAAAGATATTTTCTGCGTTTTGTAGCAAGATGGGTCTATATGATATATTCGCCCCATCTTGAGTGGGAGTGTTGGTGTGTGTATTTGAAAAATAGATGTAATACAAGGACTAAGGTGTAAAATACCAAGAGTAAATAGAGGCAGAGAAGGATCGAGAGACAGATCGATTCAGAACTTCTTCCCGTCTTCCTGTTCATGGCTGAGTCTCCTCTTCTTCCCGATCCCAAATCTCTACTAGATCCACCCTTTAATATTCAATAGTTGCTTCGTCATAATCATCTCTGTTTCCGTGTTTAAAGAGGTTACAAAAATTCCCAAATCAACGTAATACATCCAAACATTATAATCTTCATTTAATAAATAAATAGTTGAAAGAAGCATAGTACAATCATATTCAGGTTATTTAATCTCAATTAAATTCTTTTTCCAGGCTGAAATGGACCTGAAAAAATGAATATATTCAGGGATTCCGATGGGTCTTGTGGTGTCGCCCCGTTGGAACTCTCAGACCACTCTTCTCCCAATAGTTGTTGCCATGGGCAATGGGGTGGAAGTCCGAGGGATCAGGTTCCCAATATCGTACCCTGATCCGATCTTCACGATAACCTTGTCGTCGATCTTGGCAACGTAGAGATCCCCATCAGCGGCAAGGATGTCCAGCTTGCTTCCGGCATGGATCCCGTTTCTTGACCTCACCGTAGACAGGGTGCTGATCTCCTGCTTGAGGTTCCAATCGAAAACATGGTCGTAGAACTGAATACATACAGAAGAGTGAGTGACACAGGGTAGTTTACCGGATCGAGCTTATTGTGGTGAACCGGTGATGCAGCTGAGGACTTGCGATGCAGGGAGTTCCAGGGTGTGTGAGGATGTAGGCGTAGCCTTGCATGACCTTGTTGGAGGGGAAAGGCCATGAGTTCTGGGTGGAGCCTGTGTCGTGATTGTCGACGAAGGTGACCGCCTTCTCCGGCAACCAACCGATCATCCTGGGGGCCTTGCCATTGCCGTCCTTCATCCGCCACAACTCGCCCTGGACGGCCGCCTGCAGGACGCCCTTGGTGGTGAAGTCGAACGCCGGGGCAGGGCCGCCCACAGCCTGCACCCAGTTCACCAGCTCCTGCCGGTCTTTGTCCTGGATGCTGGACGGCTCGCCGTTGCCGTCGTACTTCAGGGAGCTCCATATCTCGGCGACGACGAAGGTTGGGGCGGTGTTGTCGACGTACACCTTGGCGACGGCGGCGGAGTAGCCCTTGGCGAAGTCGAGGCGCCAGCCGTCGAAGCCCAGATCGGTCTTGAGCCAGTTGAGCCAGTCGGAGAGCTCCTGTTGGACGCGCGGGTTGAGGTGGTCGATGTCGGGTGCAGCGCCGAAGTCAGCCCCGGTGTCGCGGTGGCCGCGGCCGTTGGAGTACTGCGTGTCGTCGCTGCAGATCTTGTCAGGGCCCCAGTCAAGGCGGCTGTCCGGCGTGCCGCCCTCGAAGACGCAGTAGATGCCGCGGCTGTCCTTGGAGTCGGCGCAGCGGTGATTGATGACGATGTCGGCGACGCACTGGATGCCCTTGGCGTGGAACGCCGCGATGAGCGACTTGAGCTCGGCGTGGGTGCCGTACTTGGACGCGTCCAGGTCGTAGAGCCGGCCCGGGCGCCCGGCATGTACCCGTGCGGCGCCACCGAGTGCGACGGCGGCGGGAGCCAGACGTGCGTGGCCCCGGTAGCGGCGATGTCGTCCACCCGGCCCCGGAGGTAGTTGTACCACCCGCCTTGTTTCGTCCATGACTCCCAACTGAACCCCTGCATAACCAGCAACATAATTTAGATTCAGAGCTCTGCTCGAAGCTCAAGATGGAGTGAAGTAGCTTGAAAAGAGGAGGATGCATACCTGGAAGAGGACCTGGGATTGGGCGAGCTGGGAGCCCAAGCCGAGCAACACGAGCACGAGTAGGCTGCACATGGCAGCCAAGGGCTTGGCCATCTGCCCAAGCGCAAGTGCCTGCAACTCTGTCTAACTCTAGCTTTGCTGGTGTGCCAAGATGCAGGAGACACTTGTACTTTGGCTGTGTGTGGAGCACCATGCCCGTGCATGGGAATTTATAGGTCGGATCCGGCGGTCGTTTGGCTCCGGCAAATTGTTATGACGGATAAGCTCCGTTGCTTCAAACGAGAGGAACGGCATATCGTTGATGCGAAAAGGGCAGCTGCCATCGTGGCGCATTAAAAACGGGATAAAAAGGCGCGTGATGTATGAGCTACTAGTCGGGCAACATGCATGGATGGGGTCGCGTGTGCAGCGCAGGGACGCGGCGAACGAGTATGGGTGGTCAGTCAAGGTACGCCCCTTTTTGGTTGGGTGCTTAGTTCGTTTGGGTCTCTTTCGTCATGGCTCGAAAGAATTCGCTGCAGACGAGTAGACGTCGATTGTTCTTTTGGCTGTTTCATCGATGGATCACGGAGTTGTACGTTGTGTCGATGTCTCAATTCAAACTGTTGATATTGTTGTTTGTTGTTATGTCTACCATGGATTTGTTTTTCTTTTTAATATGATCAACAACTTTTCTGCCCGATTTATTTAAAAAAATAATCAAGGTGAAAGATTAAATGTAGATAAGACTTGAACTTTTCTTTTTTAGTAAGGGAATAAGACATGAACTTGAAGCATGCCGAGCTGGACCAGGATAAGCATTATCCTTCGAGTTTACTGCTCGTTGGCATTTGTGCCGCTTCAGCTGGGCTGGGATTGGCCGAAATCACTGATCGGGCCCATCTGGTGAGTCCTAGGCCTAGTTGAATTGGGCTTTGTTGCTATTTCAATTTATCTGAGCCATTAAAGCCCAACTCTGTGAACCAGTCATTTTAAACCACCAAAACCGTTTACCTAATTGCCCTAAATAAAACGTTTGCCTAATTACTCCCTCCGCTCCGTAAGTCATTTTTTGCTTTGCTGGATACGTAGTTTTCGACCCAGGTGCATAGCAAAACTGTATGTTTTAAAAATCAAAACGATTTATAATTTTAAACAGAGGGAAACAGTTAAATACAAAAGGTACAATTCAAGTTAGATTATATACTCCATATATTTCAAATTGAAAGTTATTTTAACTTTTCTAATTACATAATCAAAATTACATACAATTTGGTGAAGGGGGAGTATGTAGGCTCCATGGATATTGGTCATCAAGAGATTATGCTACTATCGTGGTTTATCATGACTATTCCCCCTTTCCAAATTCTAGGTTGTTTTAACTTTTTCTATATACATAATTTTTGTTATGAATCTAAATATAGAATATTTCTAGATATATAGAAAAAAACTATCTATCTAGAAAAGTCAAAATGAACTATAATTTGAAACGGATGAAGTATGCAACAAGTATCATGCATGATTTTCTTGACACATATCACAGAGTATAAAGAGAAGAGAGAATAAAACTCTATTTTTATCGAGATACACATTAGACATGATATCCAAAACTAGAATATTTTTTTATCCATTCCCAATGCACAAATACAAAATAATTAATTGTCTTAAGTGGTTTAGGAAAACAATATGATACACTATGTTGCATGATTTGTTCTAACACATTTATTTAGTGATATCTTAGAGACATGGAGTTTTGAATATACCTAAGTACTTCCTCCATTTTCTTATGATAGGGTTTTCATCTTGGCATAATGACCGAGGAAAACAACCTTGCTTAAGTATCTCTCATTTACTCCCGTCATTTTCTTAAGTATCTCTCATTTACTCCCGTCATCAGAGAGTCCTCGTGAAAACAAGCGATCCTTGAAGGAGTACAATGCATTGAGAACAGCTTCATAATATATATTGTACTAATGAGAATTGCAACATGGCAGCATATTAATAGGTTCTATATATGAGACGGCGTGGAGCTACGTGCGTGATGATTATACCACCTCAAAATTTTAGGCATCATGACATCCACTCCGCTCGAGTCTCCTTGAAATCCTAACCAGACATGCAATGTAGCACACAAATGCACAGTACGGAGTACTAAACATCTACGTCCTATTTGTTTAGACATCTACGTCCTATTTGTTTGAGTTTCTGAGCAGCTTCTCAGCGTGAAAAGTCGAAAGTGTAAACAAACATCGAACTTCTTGTGCAACTTTCAAAAAATCAAAAGCCAAAAAAACTGAGTTTATATGGAACACTAAAAAAACTTAGTTTCCTGAGCTTTTCATAGATTTCTAAACCCGAAATGCTAAAAATATCTTTTAAAAACTATTGTTGGCTTTTCCGAGACAAAAGCCAACAGCTTTTTAGAAAACCTCCGAAAACTCAAACAAATAGGCCCTAAGACACTGCAAGGTGCTGCTAGCTCTTGCATTGGTCGAGATGACAAGGACACAAGAAGAAGATATTTGGTTCACTGGATAATTAACTACTCCAGACCTATTTTGCTTTGGCACAATGACCAAGGAGAAGGACCTTGCTTATCATCTAATTAATCACTTCATCCAATTTTTCGTGAAGACTCACATCATCATATGTATGTACCAGTTATTTTTCTAGAGAAGTTACTTTGCGCAGGAACTGAAAAGTTATTTGTACGGTGTTAGACTTGAGATGGCAACTCAAATAGAACTATCAAAACAGAAAATTTCAATTTTGAAAATAGGTCTATCAAAAAATGGAGGGAGTAGTTCCATACAGCGGGGCTACGTGACGTTACATTGGACCGGGCTGCTCCCGGTGCAGTGGCAATGGATGGGTATAAGGTTTAGGATATCATTAAACAGATGTGTTTAGAACTCATACCAGTCCCCTTCATATCAGCTGCAGGCACACGATTAATGTGACGTGCTGGTTGCTTGCCCTACGATCATCAGAGACAATTGTATATCTCACTACTCCGATTACTTTCTGTTTTGTGTGCTGTTCTTGCGCTGGCCGGTGTGTTGGTGTCGTCTCTCGTTATTGTTAGGCCGTGTAGGCTCCACTCTTTCTTTGGAACCAGCCACTTGGCCGCCTTTGCACCCGGCACCATTCTGTTCCAAAAACCGATTCCAACTAACACAACAACTTCACCGCACTGACAGCAATGGCCATTACACATTTTCCGTGCCAACTGCCAACCCAAGGATTTTGCGATCAATCACCGGATCACATGCCCTCACGGTGCGTCGTCGTGGAAAGCAGCCTCGCCTCGCCTCCCCACCGTTTCGACCTGGCGCGCCACCGTACCGCGCATCGAAACGAGCACCTGCCGGCCGCTCGGCAGCCGGCACACGGGGCGCCACGGCGCGCCGGTGAAGATCCCTGTCAGGCGGGCGCACGCCGGATCTCCGCGCCACCCGCGCCTCGGGATTCCTCGTGATGGCGACTCGACGTCGAGGATCGCGGGCGGGGCGCGAGTCCCAACCATTCAAAGGCAGATCGCCATGAGGGGCCAGGGCGCCTGCTACGTGTGGCACGCGAGTGCAGCTCCCGATCGCAGGGCTCCATTTGTCCTCACGAAGCCGTCGGCACTTGGCAGTAATGTTCTAGTTACAAGCTTACGATGCAATGCTATGCGATGGTAGCGATGACGGTGACCATAGGCGACAGAACGAGAGCGAGCTCCAGCTCCCATTCCGAGCAGTAGCTATAGCTCTAGTAGGGTGAATCTTTCCTAGCCCGTGGAAGACCACGAGGCTCCGACGACGAAAAGGAGATGCCAAGACGTACCGAGGCAGAAGAAAACTTCGCGAGAGCTGGCGAGCTAAGCCGTACGACCGGGCCACGCAGATGATCTCTAGAAAACGCTGCTCCGGCCAGCAACGGCGGCGACAGGACAACGATTATTCGATCGATCAGAACAGTGTCCCTTTCGGGATCCGGAAATCAGCGTAGCGGCCCTTTGTTGGATGATTCGATGGGCGCTGTGGTTATCTGCTCATCTGCCATAATCTCCCTCATCATCTTCTCCTCCGTTCCATCTCTTTTGCGTCCTTGGCTCGTCGCTTTTCGATCGGTTGTCAAATTCAGACATGGATGTGCCACTTCGGATATCGTTGTCTAGGTCCAGGCGCGCGGGCGTGACATGAAGAATACTAAAAACCTGCTGACGTTTCGTCGTCGATCGCTTTATCCGGGGATCAGCAATGTTGGTTCGCCATCACCGATCGATCGCGCATTTCCGTGATTCGTGGTGCCGCGCGTTGGCGCGTAGCGGCATTGGTCTCTTGCTTTGCGCAACTACTAAGAGCACGCTAGAGATAGAGAAAGGAGGGACTGACAGCACAGCTATATATGTCCACTACATTGTACTGCTGTTTTCATGCAGGACATGCTCATCCTCATTATCAGGCCTTTAAACCAAGCTGGAGGCTTATTAGTTCGGAATCGGATCAACCTAAGAAGCACAGCACAAGTACACCCGCTGCATCATTCTCCTCTTTCACCACCGTCGTATGACATGCCTGTTATACTTGGAAGAAGCTACGCGGCGCAAGTTTAGTAGTCCGTCCTCTGGGTGTCCGGTCCGATAGCCTCGCCGGGCGGCCACTTGCTCGTCGCCGGGTCGAGGCGCGCGGGATCCACACAATCATAGAGCATATTCGATTCTCACGTCGCGTCACTCGCCACGCACCGGTGGAGCGCAGCGTTAACATCCAGCAGCACTGGCCGGGCGGGAGGGCGGGCACGAATTCCAGCTTCTCCGGAGGCCGCCAACGGGAGCTGGCCACCGCAGGCCCGGCGACTAGGACGTGCAGGGCCATAGCTTTGGCAGCCATGGTGCCGTTCGGCACCTCGGTCCCAAACCGGGCCACGTCTCTGCAGGCGACCACACGGCCGGCCGGTTCCCTCAAAAGTCTCTCGCACGCCGGATTTTTATTCCCTGCATATCTCTCTAGCTCTATCCATCCACGAGAGCCTACCTAGCTAGTGTGTTTCTACTTTTGGTCAGCTTTTGAGAGTCCCGCGAAAGCTGGACGTGTCCGTATATGGAAATGCCAGGCTCACAAATATCCCTGTAGCCATACGGCCGTGGCGGAAGGCCGGGGTCCCCGCGAGTCCGCGACACTGCGTCGATGGAGCGCGGCGGGGAGATTGATAGGGTATCCGTATCACATGTGTGTATGTGTGCGCACGCACGCAGTGTGGAAGCGGGAGATGCACGCATCTATTTTTTGGGCGATGCAGGATCGTGGATCGCGTGATGGAGGGGATGGATATGATGTGGATTTGGTCGCCGAGCCGCCTCCACACAGGGCGCCATGGTCGTGTACGAACCGGAGCCACTCGTGCGGCGTCGCTACAGCTGGACACAGTGTGACGTCTTTCTTGTAAGGACCCTTCGTGAGATGAAGAAGATACTTATTAGGACTCGACGAGCTTATCGCAAGAGATAAGGGGCAATGTAGGGTTTAGGTTTCAGTTCCACAGAACCACAGCTTATTAAAAGGGTCTGTTTTTTAGATAAAGAAAAAAAGGTTGCGGCTGCATCCTCTATGGAGGAATCAGAGCCAACAATTCTTATATATAGTTACAGCCATGGAAGCTGCCAACATCACCCATGATTGAAACAAAATAATGGAAGGTTAAAAAAGGGTCTCTATTGCTGGTGATAGGTTAGCCGTCTTCATCGTCCTTACCCCGAGCTACGGATAAGCCTGTAGAATATAGTCAAATGTTGAGTAAACAGCCATGGTGATGAAAACGCTTTTCCACAGTCTTGATTGATATGATTGAGAGCGCCATATGAGGAGATCTTGCAACATAGAAAAATATTTTCAGAAAAAAAAACAGCATCATGTTAAAAAATTATGAGTGCATCCAAAGAGTGAAAGGTAAGGCGACTCTTCATCTAAGCCATTCCATCTTTCAACCACTTAAGACAAGGTGTTAGCCACGAAAACTCCAAAAAGTACAGGCCATTACATTTTTTATGCTAGTTAGCATTTTGTGTCTTCAGTTGTGCGGTGGATAACTGGAAGGATTAGAGCTTTGGCCACTCCCATACTGTTGGAATATATGGGCTTGGCCCAATTTCTAATAATTAAATTAAAAGAATTAAAGCTCACTAATAAATGTTTGGGAGTTACAAAGTGGTTAATCCCACATGATAAATCGAGGAGAATCTCAACCAACTTAAAGGTGGCGGGACTGTTGGTACACCCTATGTGAAGTTGGAAAAAGAGATTGGCGTGCCACACGCACGCTCGCCGAGGTTGTGGTTGTGGCCATCGTGCGGTGCGACATCATGCGGGTGCGGTGCGACGTGATGCCGTTGAATGCAGTCATCAACTGGCGATTTCATTCCAATGAAATGTTGAACCTCGCCTACTGATGGACATCCTGCTCGGGATAGGCAGGCAATAAGGTTTTTGAAGAGCGTTTGACGTGATTGCTCGCTCCCTGTACGGCTTCATCTACGTCCAACTGAACGACTACTTCTCGAGGGACTGCATTGCGTACATCTTCCTGCAACAACTTTGTACGGCTACACCGATTGAGGTCAACCGAATAGCATGACTATTCCAGTTGATAGCAGTGCATCCGGTGCTTCCGGCACCGGCCCTGCCCCTGGGTACATCCTGAACATCTTCTGGTTCCTTTTGTTCTTGTTTATTAGAAGATTAAACTTGAACACTTGCACATATTATATTATCACTGAATCACTCAATATATTCATGATAATATTTTACTTGTTTAATTTTAAAATTAAAATGTACCAAAATATGCCTAAATTTCTAACACATACATCTCTAGTTTCACTTTTCTCGAGATGAGCAAAGTCCAAAGCAGGAAGGGGGAGTAAATAAGATGTGTGTTTTTTTCATGTTCTCCCTTCATTACTAATAAAGTTCCAAGAGTTTATATTTCAAATCGTTGTAGGAATTTTGGACAGAAAAGGCAAAAAAGAAACAAAATAGTAGGACCAGCGGTGCAATCTCATAGCCCGGACGGCTCCACTTGGAGTTACCTACCTCAAATGTTGGTTTCTCACCAACCATAAACCACCTCACCTCCTTAACCACCAACCTAGGAAGTGAGCCAAGAGGGTGTGCAGCTAACCCAACCCAAATCAAGGGATGGCCGATGCTATGCTCCACTAGCCAGCCTACATAGGGGTGCTCCCCATCTCTACCGCCTCTCTACACCCTATATAAGGAGCAACACTACGCCATTTTCAAACATGGTGAAGAAGAAGAATACAAGTGACATGCTCATCACATAGAAAATAGTTTTGGTGAGTGAGAATAAGAGGTATAAGTATATGTGAAGGAGGCGGAGATGTCGGCTCTTCTTCTACCTTCTGTCTTGGATGCTCCACTGAGAGTAGAGACCTCATCCTTTAGACAGGTGGCATGAAGATATTATTTAAATAAATAAAGCATGATAAATTCTTTGTTTAATGGTGGTTTCTCTACCTTACATCGTGTGAGAGTTAAGGTGATAATTTTGAGTGTATACATGGTGTATCTAGGACTTAAGAATTATCTAGGTTTGCAACAAGTAAGACCTCAGATGTGCCGTAGGTAGCAGATGGTGGCAGCTCTATCTTTCCCTTGGAATCAACAACATTAGAACTAGTTAACAGTGCTTGAGTTGCAGTCTTTGCTTTCATTCCCTCTTCGTCCCTATTTGAACAAATCCGTTGTGCCTCCGAAGTAAGCATAAGTAGAGAATAAGCTTAATAGTTATCTATGTATCAAGTAAGTCGCATGAAGCCTAGGTCAAAAGATCATCTCGTGCCATAGAAATATTCTCTCTAATCATTGTTTTTCTAAAACAAATATCCGCATATGCCATTATAAAAGTACTCTAAAGTAACCCTCAAAATCTATGTCAAACTTAGTCAAATATGTCATTATACAAAATAACCTAAAGTAACCTCTAATTTTTATTTAAATTACCCACCAATGTCATTATATAAAATTATTTAAAATAACTCTCTAAATTTGCATCTAAATTACTTATTGCATCCATCATTATTAAAATAACATAAAGTAACCATGCATCAAGATTAACTACATCTACCATCTTAAAAATATCCCATGCTACATTCTAAACTAACTAATCCTGCCATTGTTAATGTAGAAAAATACTATCTTAAGGTATATATGCATGATGTGTGCAAGACCATATAGACCATGTATGTATGGATGGAAGAGGTTATGATATTTTCATGTTACACACATAGTCCAAACTAACTTTTTTTTCATGAATACTCAGGAGAGCTGCGCATCATTGTATTAATAGGTAGAAAGAATGTTTACAACGACGCTCGCCGAAGGAGCATTTGATTTTCATGGCACGTTTTACATGAGGGTTGTGATTACATGAATGAAACGACCTGGAATAGAACCAGACGAGTTCCTAAAGAAGGGTGCTACGGCGTGCACAAGCTCTCCAGGGCCGTGTTGCCGGCGAGGATCCAAAGATCAGCTCCTGCTTTGATTTTGGATAGAAGCTCCTGGGTCGTTGATGTATCATCTCTGAAGACCCGGCTTAGCCCAAACTAACTGTTTAGTTAAACACATATAGAGATTTGCACCAGGTGCAAAGTGAAAAACACTACGAATATTGATGAAATGTATATAGAGTAGTTGTACTATAATATTTGTCAAATGAGAGTAAGCAAGGTAAA
Organism: Setaria viridis; assembly: GCF_005286985.2. Classification (NCBI taxonomy): domain Eukaryota; kingdom Viridiplantae; phylum Streptophyta; class Magnoliopsida; order Poales; family Poaceae; genus Setaria; species Setaria viridis. Next base: position 32,075,084 of record NC_048264.2, on the reverse strand, counting down.
TAATTTTAATTATTAGTGATGAGGAAAAATAGTTCATGAATTTCTCATACTTATGTCTCTAAAACTGTAAAAGAGCACGGATATATGGACTAGTGTAAACTACTCTATAAAGAGCAATTAAATTTACAAATCTTGATCATTATCCACTTTAGCAGCTAGAATATATACACATAGCATAGAAGTATAGAGCAGGCGATGGTGTGGCACGCGAGTTAGGTTCCACGTTCTCTTTTTGCATGCTTCCACTAGGTACATATACATGTCACATTCCTTATTATAATTAAGCAGATGTGTAGTTCAGGTAGAGAGAGAGTAATTCGGTTGCTCATTCCTTAGCTAGGCGTAACGTCCATTCGGCGGTTTAGCTGGGAAGGACACTTGTGTGTGTTGCCGACCTTGTCAAGACACTGATTGTAACTCTGCCATTGCCTAGTTAATAAAGCTGATCTCCTTTACCCGCAAAAAAATTAAGCAGATGTATTACACCCTTAAGAGCTATGTGTTCGTGTGCTCATCGGTACTAAATCTACTGAAATTTCAATTTACGCTTTGGCAGGCTATGGTGATTTAGTACTTTTGCCCAAATGCACTACAATGCATCGTTCTTGAAGACCTAACCGCGTCGGTTGTGTTGTGCCTGGCTTGCCTGCAGCATAATAATCTTCCATACTATCCGTGCATCGACAAGCATGCACAGAGTGATCCGTACCAACTTGCAAAGAGGTCGGTGCCCGATGGATCCCGATCCCTGATCCTGAACATGATCAATCCCCATCACGTCCCCGCCATTGTCAACTTGCACGGTTGCCGCGCGCGCCATCACCGCCTGGCGAGCACACAAGGTGCTCGAAAAAGGTCTATTTCGGAGCCATATATACGTGGCCCCCGCCGCGACCGGGACACGGCCGGCCGGCGCCCGCGGGCGGGAGCTCGGGGACGGCGACGGGGAGGCCCAGCCGGCGGTCCTCCAGGCACCGACATGGGCCAGCGTGCCGCCGTCGTCGCGCGTGCTGACGCCATCCCCCGCGGCACGGTCGGTGGACCGTAGCGCCGCGGCGGCCACTGCTCCCGCCTCCCGGCGCTCGCACGCGGCTGCAAGTTGCGCGCACCGTGGATATCGCTCTAGGCGCCGGGGCCCAGGCGGATCGGCCGATCAGGTGATCCGCGCGCGTTGCGCGTCAGCCATGCCGCGTTCTGACGTGACGGCTTCTGGTGTTGTCGCGGTCGTTCATGTGCCCGCGCGCGGGGACGGCTTGGTTGGGTGATCCGAGACGCCTGCCGGGGAGCGCGCGATAGCTAGCCGATAGGTGCCATGGCGATCACGGCGTCCACGGCCGGCGCACGCACGCCGCGAGCGCGCGAGGTGTGGCCAGGATACCGCCTTCCCGCAATAAATTCCGAGAGACCCACGGCGGCCGGTTCTAGAGCGTCAGAGCGACCTCAAGCTTATAGCGGCGTCCGACCGAGCGGATCTCCGCGACAGCGACGTCCACCGGCGGGGCACCACCGCTGGCCCCAGGGGCGGCGCGGGCGCAAAAATCCAAGCCATTGTGCGTGTTGGCCATTGCACTAGCTACACGGATGTGCACTGGTGAAAGGATCACCTCGAGCTCGATCACGTCGATCAACGTTTGGAGGCGGCTTGCGTACACATGACGGGAATTGATCGGAATATCATCACAGTTAGCCGTGCCGCGTCCAAATCTCAGGTACTGTGCACTGAGCTTTCCGGAGAAAGGCGTTACTGTAAGCCAAGTCGGGGTCCCAGAGTGATCTTGATCAATCCATAGCTTAGTCAAAAAGATTAACACTACCGTGGTTTCCTATCTACTCTACTAACAGGCCGGCAGAAGTATTGGCCTAGAAGAGTTCAATCCTTGGAACGGACACCTTAATTAGAGGTGGGCATCCATCTGAAACCAGTTTTAGGGCCTCAGAGCAGCCATGATCCTGGATTTGCATTTGGAGACTAGTTAGTTGTTCTTCCTTCCACATCTTTCGCTTTTCAGGATTAAAAGCCTTAGTCAGATTTGTCTAATAAAAACTGTGGCAAATCTCTAGACATCCTTCAGAAAGCTTTAGTCAGGTCAAGCGGTTTCTTCACCACGCGATGAAAGAAATTCTTTCCTGAATCAATGCCGTACATACTTTCAAAACTTATTTTTGATAGGAGCTAGCTGCGCATAAATGATGCTTGCTTGGGTCTTGTGGTGGATGTCTGAGACACGTCCGCTATAACGGAAGAATCATGCAGGGCAGGGATACATCATACACAGATCGAGCAGGAAAATAACGCGTTGCTGCTCGTCTTCCACAAATGTAACTGTTGCACTACAAATGAACTATGATGGGGAATGCATGGTAATTATCTGACCCTATAGGCTGTACTGCTGTAGTCAGCTGCTCAAGTCGCACCAGACCAGAGTTCCAGAGCACGTACGCCAAGAGAAGAAACACCAGAGATACAATAGCTGTTATATATGCTACTCACCTCTAGATGCTACCATCTTCTTCCTCGTCAGCGATGCAGCCATAGGAAACCGGAGATACAAATAGTAAGTATCTCAATCTGAAAAGTCATTCGCAGATATGCATTGAGTTGTACAGTACAATTATCAACGTCGTCATCAGATGTTACAAATCTATGGTTTTCTCGAAACAGTATGCACTACGCATGGCTTCTCTCCGAAGCCATCTACAAACGGAAGCCACTGGTATGTTCTTGAACGACGTTTGTCTCTTCGCCGCCATGAAAACGATCATCCGCAATGGCATGCACCTCGACGCTCCTGAACCCCCCAGGCCCCAGATCATATCGATGACACCCAGAGGGCGTGCGTGCACAGTTTCGAGTCAATTTCGCAACGCATACATGCACGTCACTGGCAGTCGCCAGGCGCCACTGGGTTTCGTCTCGCAAGTCGCGAGCTGTTCACGTCCTGGAACAGCGGCCGCGGCAGGAGCCGGCGGTGTCGACGGCCGCGCGGGGAGGCAACCCTGCAGTTCCCGGCCGTGCGCTGCGGGGGGGCGCAAGGGCGCGGCCGCCCGGAACCGTCTCGAAGCCCGTCCGACCTGGCCGCGACGTCGACCCAAAGCACACGCCGGATTCGCCGCGGCTGGAACTCTCGGGAGCCACCACCTGGCCGACCCCGATCTCGCGCGGATACGCGCGGCCCGTGCCGCTGACGCGTGAGCCCCGCGGCTGGATGGCCCTGCCGGTGGGGGCTTTTTGCTCGTCCTCATGATTGGCGGGCCCCCGCCCGGCGGAGACCACACGACAGGCACAGCTGGCGCCGGGCCGGCACCGGCGGGGAGGCAGGGACGCCGGGCGCATGCTATGATGCACGGCCGGTGCTCCCGTGTCACGTGCTGCTTGGCCGTCCGTTCTGGCGCGGACGGCCCGCCCCGGGTGGAGCCGGATCGGCCAGCGGGGGCCCGGTGCAGGCGGTGGACTTTGGCCTTATTTTTTCAAATTAGGAGTGGCAAAGTTTGTATTTTGTTATAAATGCACAATTGTAGCATTTCGTTTGTATTTGTGAATTATTGTCCAAACATTGACTAATTAGGCTCAAAAGATTTATCTCGCAAAGTGCAATAAAACTGTGCAATTAGTTTTTAATTTCGTCTACATTTATTACTCCATGCATGTACCGCAAGTTTGATATGATGGAAAATTTTCTTTTTGCATAGTGCTAAAGTTGGGCAAAAGAGGGGAACTAAACAAGACCTTTGTCAAACAATGTGACACCGCTGGATTACAGCGATTGAAAACTGAATTTTGTATAGTAGGACTGAATGCATTTAAAGTGAACCATTTAGTAGATTTCAATCTTTTTATTTGCTACTAAAGTTGACTTGCACATATACACTCATACGCACACATGTACTCTCTCCGCTGCTGAATGTAAGACATTTTACTATTTTGCTTAAGTCCTTGTTTTTCTAATTTTGACAAAAACTATGAAAAATATATTAACATATATACCATAAAAAATTCACTACCAACATATACTTTGTTGTGAATTTAAGGAACTAATTCGATGTTGAAGAGATATTGATTTGTTTTTCAATAAATTTGGTTAAAATTAGAAAAGTTTGATATAGGCTAAAACTAGAACGTCTTGTGTTTTGGAAATGAGGGGAGTACATTCTACCACACATCTAGATAAGACTGGAGAGCTAGAAGTACTGGTTTTGGGACTCTAATCTAGTGAGCATGTTCCAATTATGCTCCATTGTTACTCCATAATGCACTTATACATTTTAATGCAGAATTTTAATTCATCCTTTTATCAAAAGCTATGTGCTATATCTTATTCAATATAAAAGCATTTTTTTTGGCGACCAGTGTTTTTGTACGGACATATAACTCGGCCATTTGTATAGTTCAAAATAAGTGGTCTAGGATATCCTTGGTGGCTCACAGAAAATAATTCTTATTTTTATTTTGTGAGGCCTATTATTACTATGAAGGCACATGACCAATTGAATGGTGGATGAAATAACCGTTATGTCTCATGGAAATAAAATAAAAGAGATAAGTTGGTGTGAATATCAGATAAAGTTAGTGTGGATATCAAACAGCGAACGTGGTGGGTCGTGCTAAGGACGATAGATGGTCTCCAATATCAACTATTTTTCTCTGTCAAAAAATGTAAAAGAAATATATAATTCAAAATAAGTGATCTAGGATATTCTTGGTATGTTGCTCTGAGAAAAAAAATCTTATTTTCATTTTGTGAGGCTTATTATTGTTATGAGGGCACATGACCAAATGAATGGTGGATGAAATAACTGATTTGTCTCTTGGAAATAAAAGAAAAGAGATAAGTTGGTGTGAATATCAAATAAAGTTAGTGTGGACATCAAACAACAAACATGCTGTGTCGAGCTAAAAACATTCGATGCTTTGGATGACATACCATCTCCAATATCAACTTTTATTATTTTCTTTGCCAAAAATGTAAAAGAAATATAATTACTATATGAACATATGTTCCAACAAGTAAGTCAGCATCTTTATTAAGTGATCAATCTAATGCATTTTTTTTCTATGCTATAGTAGTCAAAGTAAAATAGTTTGAGTGATTTTGTAAACATCATATATATATTTACGAACAGATGAAGCAGTGGGAACACAAGTAACATGTCATCTCAAATTTGTGCTTCCCATGCTTAAGCAGGACTTATCCACCCGCATGCAGGTTTTGACTTTAACCTATGCTATTGAGACCTGCCAGCAGCGCTCCTTCTATAAATACCACGCAAGGCCTTCCCTCGCCCTCCACCAGTCGAAAGATCCCTCCATCAAAGATTTTTCTTCTCTGTCCCTCTCTCGGTCTCTCCCTCTCCTCACAACGCTCCATCCCTCTCTCTCTCTCTCCTCCCAGCGACCAACATATAAAGCAGGCACACACACACAGAACACACCAAGTAAGAACCAAGAAAGGCAGCAGGCCAGTCTGCAATCGCAACTGATCTGCTCCTCAGCAAGATCAGTTGGTTGGATGGCCTTCTTCTTCGCCCTTGTGTGCATCCTCATTTCTCTAGCTATCGCCTCGTACGTCCACTACTCGCGCCGGCGGAAGGGGAAAGGCCAGGGCCATGGCGGCTACGGCGGCCATGAGAAGGCTTCCTTGAAGCTGCCCCCTGGCTCCATGGGCTGGCCTTACCTTGGCGAGACCCTTCAGCTCTACTCCCAGGACCCCAACGTCTTCTTCGCCTCCAAACAGAAGAGGTCAGTCTCCGCGCGCTGGCAACTACTCATGCGAGCACGCATGCTGGCTCTCCATGGGAGGTTACTGACGACGGCCGGGTTGGCGTGTGGCTTGTGCTGCAGGTACGGCGAGATCTTCAAGACGCACCTTCTGGGGTGCCCGTGCGTGATGCTGGCGAGCCCGGAGGCGGCGCGGTTCGTGCTGGTGACGCAGGCGCACCTGTTCAAGCCGACGTACCCACGGAGCAAGGAGCGCATGATCGGGCCGTCGGCGCTCTTCTTCCACCAGGGCGACTACCACCTCCGCCTCCGCAAGCTCGTGCAGGGCGCGCTCGGCCCCGACGCGCTGCGGGCGCTCGTGCCGGAGGTCGAGGCCGCCGTGCGGTCCACGCTCGCCGCCTGGGACGGCCGCGTAATGAGCACGTTCCAAGCCATGAAGAGGGTAAGCATGGCAACCTCCAGAGTGTGTGCGCGCGCGTGTGGGCATGTAATGTCGGATTGTTGGATGCTGAGAATGAATATTCATTGCTTCTCTGACGTTTCAGCTGTCGTTTGATGTGGGCATCGTGACGATCTTCGGCGGCCGGCTCGACGAGCGGCGGAAGGCGGAGCTGAGGAAGAATTACTCCATCGTGGAGAAGGGCTACAACTCCTTCCCCAACAGCCTCCCCGGGACGCTGTATTACAAGGCGATGCAGGTGAGCACACACACGCGACGGCATTTACTACTGGTCCAGTACCTTCTGGGCGTTCCGGCCTGTCTCTGCAACAGCAGTACATGACATGTGAAACCGTTTGCAGGCGCGGCGGCGGCTGCACGGCGTGCTGAGCGACATCATGCGCGAGCGGCGGGAGCGTGGGGAGCCGAGCTCCGACCTCCTGGGCTGCCTGATGCAGTCCCGGGGCGATGACGGCGCGCCCCTCCTCACCGACGAGCAGATCTCCGACAACATCATCGGCGTGCTGTTCGCGGCGCAGGACACGACGGCCAGCGTGCTCACCTGGATGGTCAAGTACCTCCACGACCACCCCAAGCTCCTCGAGGCCGTCCGGGCGGAGCAGGAGGCCGTCCGCGAGGCCACCGACGGCGGGAGGCGGCCGCTGACCTGGGCGCACACGAGGAGCATGGCGCTGACGCATAGGGTACGTCCTGGAACGCGCGACGCCTCCATTTTTTTGTGAGATTATTCCCGTGTTTTCTTGTGGTTACTGATGGCGCCGTCATTCTGTTTGTTCCCAACCATCTCATTCTCATCCGCTCAGGTGATTTTGGAGAGCTTAAGGATGGCGAGCATCATCTCGTTCACATTCAGGGAGGCCGTGGCTGACGTGGAGTACAAAGGTACGCACGTGCGCACACTCACGCGGCAGCCTGCGGTCGACGTGGAGCTACGTCACCGGGGAGGGCGCTGCCTGGCACTCCTTTTTTCTGCACGTAGCAAGAGGCTTAATTCTGACTCGGATTCCTTGTATATTTCCTTGGCGTGTAGGGTTCCTTATCCCCAAGGGTTGGAAGGTGATGCCGCTCTTCAGGAACATCCATCACAGCCCGGACTACTTCCAGGATCCACACAAGTTCGACCCTTCTAGATTCCAGGTATGGGTCTCGTTCTCTCCCACTGTTGACGATGTGGATGCGAAAAAACTGAAAATGATTTCTTTATTTGTAACTGTTAACACTACTATATTGCTAGCACAACAATCGAGCACATATTTGTAACTGTTTCCATTTCTGTAAAAAAAAACATTGTAGTACCATTTGCTGATCAATCCCATTTCTGGTTGTTGGTGAATGTTGCATACGCAGGTGGCGCCGCGGCCGAACACATTCCTGCCATTTGGGAACGGCTTGCACGCGTGCCCGGGGAACGAGCTGGCCAAGCTCGAGATGCTGGTCCTCATCCACCACCTGGTCACCGGCTACAGGTGCGTGCCCCTCCTCGCAGATCCGCCATATATTCTCTCAATCTCTCTTGTCCTTGTGGACCAGAACGTTGAGCGCCTCCCCATGGCTTGGTGCCACCTCTGCTCCGCACAAAAGTCCACACCGTGCATGCTCCAAATCTCCAATATGAGTGCATCGATCATACCATAAACTGTGGGTCCGTCAAATGTTGTCACGAGCTCACTGTCTTGTTGCACAACTGACAACTACTCCTGGTCTGCTCCTATATGAGCAGCATGAGCGCTGATCACAGCTATATAACGACAGATCGTGGATCTTACACTTGGATACTGATTGTCGTGTGCGCATGTTTGATCTGCAGGTGGGAGATTGTTGGATCCAGTGATGAGGTCGAGTACAGTCCATTCCCTGTGCCCAAGCATGGGTTGCCTGTCAGATTATGGAGAGAAAACAGGACAGTGGAACGAAAGGGTTGTGAGAGTGGTAATGTTGAGGACATAATAGTTTGACACTGAATTAGGCATTAATTTAACCTAGCTAGTTAGAGAGTTTTTCTTTTCTTTTCTTTGCCTGCCCTTCTCCTGATCAAATTAAGTTGGAGGAGAAGAAACGGCGGCTTTCTCTTCTCTTTTTCTTTATCTTTTCCTGATAATGATGAAAATGTAAGATATGTGGATATCGATCATTCAGTATCGTTGATCTAATCACCCAAAATAGGGGGCAGCACTGCCCCTTTGTTCCTACAATTTTGGGTTCTCATCTTGCACTATTTTGAACTAAAGAACTTCTGTGTCACAAGCTGAAAATAATTCGTGGTGTCCAAAACCCACTACTAAGCCCTAGCTAGCTAGAAAATGAATTTAAATCAAAACGTTATCTGCGCAGCTATCACATTTCAAAACGATTGCTTGGGCTATATGCAAAATATTCTATAGAGATCACAGGTGCTAAGCAAAGGCTTATCCACTTCAATTAATTGTCAACGTCGCCGTTCTTTGCATCACTACCCCTTCTTGGGACCCTTCGACCCATTCACCTTCCTACTGCCCCTTTCAATCCTAAATATAGAAGCCCATTTAAGATATTGACATGATCTTTAATATTACACTTTCACTAACATATAAAATATATCATTTTAAAAAAAACTCGTGATGAATCTAATAACACCAACCATACATTACTCCTTTTCTTTTGCAGAAACCAACTGTTTGCCTGGACATCTTACTATTAGTAATTAGCTAGAGACTCATTTTGGAGGCTCCACGTTAATCCCCACAAGACGCCCTAACAAGGATAAATGCTTGAAATTCTCAAAAAATTAGAAATGTTCGACAATCAATTAGGTAGACTCTAATCATCATTAGCAATAGTAGCCATGGACTCTTAAATGGAAAGAGAAATATATTATCAAAGTATTTTCATAGCGAATCAAGTAATGAATATTGTACTGTCAGTCATTTAAATGTTTATATATTCATGGTAAAAGGTAAAAAAATGTTTACTTAGAATAACCTAAATGGGGTTATATTTCTGATCCCATAAAGCAATGGTTCAATTTGGGATGAACACCTCACCAAAAAGAATCCTGCATCTATTTCGTGCCCCAATCTCTATACTGTCCTCGCTTATATCCCTCCTCAACCCCAACTCCACTGATATAATCCGCATTCGAACAGGAAGATGGACCTTGTTTCCTAAAAAAAAAGAAAGAAAAAATCGAGCTTGCCGTCTTCATGGCCAGTAGTGTAGACGAACCGTATGCATCTCACGTACTCACCATCTCAGATCCATTTGCAATGCCAAACCGAAGAGAACAACCTAATACAGCCCCCTGTTTCCTAAAAAAACTAATAAAGCATTTATGAAAAAATTAGGGAAAGAAACACCTCACAAAAATGAATGCACCACCTGTGAATCTGCAACTACTCCTTATCCCATCTGTGTGCTCTTTCCTCGGATGTCCATTCTCTATGCTAACTAGCTGTATGTTAGAGCATCTCCAGCAGTCTTCGTTTCTCCAAACCAACTACCGTATTGGGAGTGTTCGTAAAAAAATTAGTGCTCTAGCAGATCCGCTTTACCTTTCTATTTTTCCAATAATTATTAGGACAAACCAATAATTCATCCCAACTCTCTCAAAATAAGGCTACTCTCTGCACTTGGGTCACTGTCATGTGTGTCCGGATCCACGCGTCAGTGACTCAACTACAGGTGCAGCTACTTCAGAGGAGTCTCACCACAAATGGGGGGGAGGGTTATGACTATCCAAATATGGTAGTTGGATTCGGATAAGATTATAAGAAACTGCAAAAGCAACTCTCCCAAAAACAATGATGAGATATTGGGATATCCCAATCAACTGATTATTAAGAAATACTTACTGGAGAACTACCGAAGATACTCTTCGCGGCCGCAACCCTCTGAACTGTAAGATCGACCTCGCCATATTCATGGCGAGCAATGTAGACGAACCACATGCATCTCCACATTCTCGCTCACCATCTCCGTCTGATTTGCTGTTATTCCAAATTAAACAGAAAAAAACGGAGAGAGACAGATTCCGAGAGAACAAGCTTACCGAACAACACTACAGGAAGCTGAACATCATTCGGTTCCCACCCCCGTGCCCTGGCGATGCCAGGCGCGAGAGTCCCAGGCTCCCAGCGCCGACACGCCACGCTCGCCGTACAGGCTGATGAATGGAACGTGAAAGTATCGACACCAAACGACGACGAGCGGGGCAGATCATGAGCCACCGCATCGACAAGTGAACCTCGGTCACTCGCACCAAACCCGCGCCCGCCGCCGCTGGAGTCCCAGTCCGGAGTCCGGGCGGCGTACGTCGCGTGAGTTGGCGCCCATCCCCCTCACCGTCTCGCGACAAGGCCCCCCGTCGATTGGAGTCCAGCTCACGCTGACCGGGCAGCGGCGCACGCACAGCGCCCCGCCCCTCCCTCGACCGCACACGTCGGCCGCCGGAGCGTGCGGTTAGTTCGGCCCTCCCTTTTCAGCCACATTCCCCTCCCACGTCGCGACTGGCAGACATCGCGATCCGCGCCGACCCCCCGGCCGTACGTGCGGTTCGGCAATTCGCTTTCGGTGGTCGCGGAGGAGGGCCGGCGCCGCGCTGGGCTCCAAAGGCCAGCTAGCCGAGGACGACGACGCGTTAGGATTTAGGACAGGGAGGGGCAAGCGATCTCCGGCGCCCTTGCCGGCGTGCTCGCCATCTGTCTCGCGGCCCTGTAGCTAGGTGATTGGGCACCGGGAGAAAAAGCTGATGAGCAGCGCCATTCGGATGGGTCGTGGTCCGGGGTTCAGATGGCATGTCCGTGCACATGGTGGCGTCTGTAGCAAGTGTCCAGCGGGGAACAGTGATGCCGTAGCTAATCGGGGACACCTCAGTGTCCAAGGATTCAATTCAACTGTTAGAAGATATGATGGTGTTGCTTGTATTTTTGCTCGGAGATTCAGATGACCTGTTGCTTACTCCCGTGCAAAGAACCGCTTATTTTTGTGGAAATGAAAAAGTTTGTCTAAATGTTGCCTCATATATCATCTTAATTATGTTGCAAAAAATGTCGCAAAAAAAATTGTGTTGCAAAATCACCCAACCACACGCAGTGCATAGCCACTTCTAACAGTTTTCAACTTTTCATTGATGTAGAGTACTGACTTGGAAGATGGCGCGCTACGCTGCGCCTATACAGCAAACTGAGGTATACTGAATTACGTGGAGGCTCATGCAGGAGAAAAACGGGATGTTTGTAACAGCTGAAAATTCAAATCCAAAAATCACTCGAATTCAAAAACTTCAAAACCTAATTTCAAATATTGCAAAACTATTCTCGAGCTCAATTCCTTTTCATCCAAAATCATTACCAAGTCTAATCTCCCTTTAATTCATTTGTCTTTCCAAATCAGTGCAGACAATTAGCTTTGTTCTCTTTGACCTCCCTATTCTCCCTAAGCTGTCAACCTGCTGATTCTTTGCATCACATATGCTCCTTTGAGCAAGTTTGTCATCCTTCCTATGTCCTTCAACATGCACAATTCATTTGTCTTTCCAAATCAGTGCAGACAATTAACTTTGTTCTCCTTAACCTCCCTATTCTCCCTAAGCTGTCAACGTGCTGATCCTTTGCTTCACGTATGCTCCTTTGAGCAAGCTTGTCATCCTTCCTATGTCCTTCAACCTGCACAAGCTAGAACACGCACAAAAGCACACAACAACAGCTCACACTGACACAACATGCAAGAGCTCCACACGTAAGGCCCCCTTGCCGTGCTCGTCCTGCTCTGCTCGAGCGACAGCCCGGCCCCGCGATGACCACGCACTACCGCCCGGCACCACGCCATGCCGTCCCCTGCACCCCTACCTGAGCCGCACCGCTGCCTTCAAGCTTACCAGCCTTGCCGCTTCGTCGCGCGTGCCATCAACGCTGCCAACGCCTTAGCGTCACCGCCACAGCAACCTGACACAGCTGCAGCACCACCGCAGGCCCGCACGTTGCCTTGCTCCGCCACTCCCTGCTGCGTCATCGTGCGCGTCGTCAACACCGTCATCGCCTCAGCACCACCACCGCAACAAGCCGACGTCCGCTGCCGCACCACCGCAGGCACGCACATCGCCTTGCTCCACCCACTCCCTGCCTCACATTCACTTGACTTGCGCCCCGTCGCTTCAACTGCATGACCATGCAGTCAATCGGCTTGAGCTCGATGCACCACGCCCAATCCGCTCCATCGACGTCCGCACGGTTGACCGCATGCGACAGCACGCCCCCTCCGGCCTATAAAAGGCGAAGCCAGGCAGCTCTCCTCCACCATCCCGAGCTCGCCGAGCCGCCCAGCTCCGCCGCTCACCTTCTCCCTCCCGAAATCGAGCTCTTTGCTCCTCCACACAACAACGAGGCGCTGCCTCGATCTCTCTCTCCAAGCCGCCCCTGCCCGAGGTGAGCCTATGCTGAGCTTCCCCATCTACTCCTCTCTCTCCCTCTCTCCCTGTGCCCTTGGATTTGAAAACAGCAGCCGGAATCGCCGTTCCGAGGAGCTTTGTCTACTGCCATGGCGACACTGGGAAGAACGAGATGACATCCCTGTTCCCTCCCGTGCCCGGGGCTCCTATATGTCTATCGGAATATAAAGTCCAGCAAGACCCAGCAAGCCCATTATAGCACGCTGCAAACCAAAAGCCTATTTAACTGAAAAAATATTGTTAACATTTTTTAAAAAAAGTTGGACCAACATTTTTCAAAAAGGTTGGACCAACATTTCTTGGAAAAAAGTTAAACAAACAGTTCCTCGAAAGTTGAACCAACATTTATTAAAAAAAGTTGAGCCAAACATTTCTTTAGAAAAAGTTGAATCCAACATTTTTCAAAGAAAAGTTTATTCAATATTTTTTCAACTTCTTCTCCGGCTCCGGCGGCCGGTGGCGGCGCGCGGAGGCTCGATGGGCAGTGAGCCCGCGCACAGGGGCCAGCGAGGTGCGGCGGAGCTGGGAGGCATGCTGCGCTGGCCAGCAGCGCAGGCAGGGGAGGAGAGAGGAGTGAAGACTAGAATTTTGATTTGATGCAGATCTAGCGAACCTCGTTCGTTACACGGATCTCAAACATTGAAAGTTACCACCTCTATCCACGTTCCGCCGTGCGTGTCTCTATCACTCTCTCCGTTTTCTTTCTATTCCAGCCAGCTCAAAAATAAACAACATCACCGGCCCATGTGCTAGTCGAAAGGCCCAAAAACCCACCCAGATCAATCACGTACAAACACAGAGGCCCGTGAAGCACCCACCCATTTATGTTAATCCATTTTCAGAATTTAATTAGTAGTCAATTTTCGCACAACCATATCTTAGCCATCCCAACTCCGATTCACTTCATTCTTTTTCCTAAATTCCTATAAAATTATATTCCATCAGCTGTTCTCCCCTCCGTTTCAGCTCATTTTTTTTGTGTTTATTCTTGTTTGTGTTTGTTTGCCGTTACACCGTCGTTGCCGTAGCCGATGGAGTGACCGAGTAGGAGAATGATTACGAAGACCAGTACCGCGAGCTGGATCTAGAAGACCCGTACCATGAGTAGGAGCTTCCAGAAGGCTTCAAAGACGGCATGTCCAACCTATTCCCCTTTAGTCATATTTATCCCAATTTTCAAACACAACCCGTAGAAACTTTTTTATTAATTGCATCCAATTATATATTCGCTCAGATTATTTTACTACTTGATCTAGTTAAAACCTAGTTGGATAGCCACTCCTTGATTTGATATATCTTGATTATACCTTGACGATATAGGATTTATCACTAGACATGATACGTTCTGTTTAGCCGATTACCTTGATATTAATATGCTTAAGAACTGGTTGCTCAACATCATTACTACTCATTTTGCAAATGCAATCGTTTTACAAAAGATAAAATGTGTTGAGTGTGTTGGCATGAGTATGGATTGGGATTTTGGAAAAGTGATAAGTAAACAACTTGGTGTTGGTGATTACTTTAGATGGGACGGATCAGGGTTCCTTGTGTGGGACGCCTTGGAGTATTGGCTCGTGCCTGGGTGGCTGAGTATGGAAGATATCCGCCTCGTCTTGATTAAGGACCGAGTTGATGTGTCATCTTGCCTAACCCAACTTACCTACAACCACTCGACCTTTGTGTGTGGTAAAAGCTTAGCATAAATCCCACTAGCTAGTCTAGTAGTCGTCCGTAGGTAGGTGCGCAAAGGGAGGCCAAGGAGCAGGCGTAAGCAAGTACTGGATTAGTGGCCTGGTTGAAGACCTCGTAGGAAGGTCAGGAACCCCTTAGTTAGCTCTCGTGGATGACTAGGCGGGACTATACTATGGTGGGTAATGGTTTTGATGGATCTGCACCAGCGCTAAGGTGTTCGTGTTGCGGTACCCTACTTATGGGTAAAATGTATACCTCTGCAAAGTTAAAACCTATTCGAATAGCCATGTCCATGATCTTGGACGAGTTATGGCTTGGTCACATAACTAGCTATTTGGGAAAGATGGGCAAATTTTTTGGCGTAAATTGGATTTTTGAAATATCCGGCAAGTGTGCCGCGTGCTACCGTGGATGGGGTGCCCAGTAGTACTTAAAACTTGGATCCTTTGTGTAGGATCACCCCACTCTTTCATAACTATTGTAAATGTGATATATATGTGGGTTTTGCGAAAACCACTTTATGAAACTAAACCTTGCATGTGTATAAAAGATTGCTTTCTACAAAATAAACTTCAGCCTATTCCTTGAGTTATCCTTATGTATGTATTCTTATACCCCTTCCGTAAGGTGGGGTTGGATTTGCTGAGTACGTTTGTACTCACCCTTACTTGGTACAGAAGAAGATCCGGACTACGTCGCTGGTGAAGCTTTCGAGTAGAAGGTCGTCTTCGCACCCAACTTACCTGTGGCGTTGAGCTGTTAAGGATGCTTCCGTTGTTGTGCAGTGCTGCGTGCTGCTTATGGCACCCAACTTGCATGTCCATAGGTGGCATCTACAGCCTATTTTTGTTGTATCTCTTTTGGATCTATGCTATCCGACCGCTTCCTAGAGAGTTGTACGGATTTTGAATTATCTGTTGAATAAATATGTGTACAAGTCTTTCTAGGATTGGTATTTGTATCACATTTAATCCCTGTGCAAATGGGGCGTTTCACTGTTTCTTTTCAGCTGTTTTGAAATGGGCTTTCCGGGTGACGTCGTCAGTGGTGATTGGCCGATTGAGGCGGCGCTGCAACGTTTAGCCTTGACAATGCTGAAGCCCCTCTGATCCTTTTTCATGCGGTGATCTAGCAGCTAAAGCATCAGTGGATAGAATGCAGAGTAGAAAGGTACTGCATACTAACTACGGTGCATTATCTTGCAAACAGAGGATATATATCACTAAACATATTCGTACTTTCGTAGACCGTTCTGAGTAGCGGCTCACTATCCATTTATTTACATATGCTGGATTGTTGTTCATCTGAATCAGTAAGATTCAGATGTCTTGTGGTCTCTCTCTTACCTGTCCCATGAGTACCATTGTACACTATACAGAACAGGAATGCAGAATCTATTATGCGGAAGTACATATTAAAATATTTGCACTATTGATTTCAATCGTGCTATGACGTTTGTACATGGCGAATAAAGTAGGTTGCAATACAAAATATTGTAGATTCATCTGAATTGCAGTGTGAATTGGTGGGTGCAAAATAAGGGACTGTGACAGTGGGAGCTGGGAAAACCTTGGATCATCTTCACTCAGTCTCTTTAACAGCACATAAGAAGGCACATTTTAGCAAGTTAAATTGTAATTAGAACTATTTGTATTCTTTCATTTCGTGAAGATACAGGTTGGAAGCAGTAAAGTCAGATTTATCAAAAGGTTGAGCTATAATGTGAATATGTGGTAAGACCTGCATATCCAAAATTATATGTAGCTGAATTTGCCTTGGCTTTAGAATATACTTGTCACCTGGATAGACCTCGACAATGAGGATACAGAAATAAGGGGAATAGAAAACATAAAGTAGCTGCAGGGATGACCTCAATAGGTGGATGATTGACTTGGAAGGAAAAATTGCAGAGCATTGGAAAACAACCTGCGTCTCCAAAATCATGTGTAGCTTGGCTTCAAAATAGACATCTCACCTAGATTTACATGGAGAATGAGGATACGCAGTATGGAAATAAGGGAAATAAAACCTGAAGGCAGCAGCAGGGACGACCAGACACATCAAATGTTATGCTCCAAGGGAGAAAAATAGATTTTTACCTTGTGGCCCAGCAATCACGGCTGTACACTAACGTATGAGACCAATCAAACTGAAGCACAAGATCTGCAGAAGCAGAGGGCCACACATATTAGCTGTCAAAGAAAAAAATTTCAATGGAAAAGATCTATGTTTTGTATCTGCAAAAAAAAACGGAAGGTTGACCTTATTCTTCTATTATCATAATGTTTCAGAAAATGGAGATTCACATTGCTCGGGGCCTCATCTCTGCAGTAAAACGAAAAAATGGAAGTTATAGCTGCATTTGAAACTGGAATCAAATTAGAACTCAAACTGCAGTAATTCATAATGGAAGAAGAAAATCTATACCTATGCTTTTCCACTAATCCCTATATCAATTACAAATAAGCACACGTGAAATGTTAAATCAATTATATTAGACCGAGAAAAATGGGGCGGCATGGTAGGTCAGGTTGAAACTCACAGACAACAGTAAGCTTTTGCAGGTGCAACCCCAAGTATGTTTGTAAATGATATAGGTTCACCACAATAAAGATCTGGGCACTGGTCATAGACACATAGTCATCAGCATTTCTCCAGTATATATTTGTCTTGTGCCGGAGAAGGTGTAACAGTGTAAGGCCGGAAAAATGTACATCACCTTCTCCTAGAATTGCAGAGTGACACTTCTGTCTTTGTAGCTGTTACACAGCCTGTCATCTTTATCTAATTAAGTCAAATTAGGCTATAAGATGCTACCTGCAACAGTTTACATTCAGTAGCAGGCAGTACATGTACTAAGAACCTTAATGTGATAATGTCATATATCATATATGAGTCTGAAGCCCCCTTGATTAGTGTAGCTTGCTGTCTAATAAAATAGCTGTTCTAGAATTGTCATATGTGAGCTATAGCAAATTACTTGCACAGCCCTATGATCCCAAGTTATAAACAGAGCATGACAAAGAAAGTACACTGGAGTAGATCTAGAATTCGCTTTTACCTGAAATCTATCCTTCCAAAACCTGTCTGTCCTACTGTATTAGATTACTCGCTACCTTGGTGATCTAAAACAAACACAATTAGAGCACCAATGTACCAATTAGAGCATCAGAACAACCAAGTGTTACAGGTGTCTATTTCAATCATGTTCAGTTACAAATCCTGCCTCAAAATCTTTTATTTCAAACTTCCAGTACATCATCGCGTAGCTAAATCAATCAAGCATGCAATTGAGCTATCAGGGCATTTGCATCACGTCAAGTCCAACCGTAGGACCATATAAGAGAAATGCAGATAATACAGTAGTTCAGAGGAGGACTAACAGGTAACAGAGTGGTAGAGAGGCCATGGGCTGATGAACCTGTAGGAGAAAGACGATAAATCACCTGCAAGCTAAAACAGAGTAGCGACTAAGGACGGCTGTAGAAGAAATGCAGGTGGCAGGAAGCAGTAGGGGGGAACTGCAGGGGCCAGGGGGGTCGATGCCGAAGTTGATGCAGCCAGGCTGACGTAGACGACGGAGTTGGCGTCAGCCAGAGCACCGCTGGATGTCCTCAGTCACAAACCGAGTGACAGAGCGCGGAGGAGCAGGAGGTGGTGACGAGAAGGGCACGGGCGTGGGGGGAGGACCGTGGGCGCTCGCCCGACCGGTCGGAGCGCTCGCCGGTGCGGTCGGGGCGTACGCCGGAGTGGTCAGGGCCTGCACCCGATCGAGCGGTGCGCTCATCGGAGCGGTCGGGGCGCTCGCCGATGCGGTCGGAGTGCTTGCCCGCATGGTCGGGGATGATGGCACGCACCAGTGTTGCCAATACTGGACGTGCGAGGTAGGGAGCACCAACCATATGTCAGCATCTAAGGAACCAGCAGAAAAGGCCTCCAAGGCGGTTGCAGGCGTAGAAGAACGGCGAGGTAGAAGATGCTGATGCAGCCCGCGGTTGCTGGAGTAAATGAACGAGGTGGAGATGAGATGGCGACGCTGGCGACGAGGTGCTGGACGAAGGGAGAAAGTAGATCTGGACAATCTGACACAAGGCCTGATGATTCGGATGACACAGCAGCGGTGCTCGAAGGAGATGGTGAAGAACTCGAACAACCCGACGAAGACCATGCGCGCAAGGCGCAGCGACTAGTAGTGATGACGAGGTCGTTGATGTGAGTGATGACGAGGTCGTTGATGTGGTCGGCGGCGATGAGGATGCAACGGTGAAGGAGACCACGGATGGCGCCGCTGCTGCCCAAAGAGGCGATGCAGCGGTAGCCCTCCATACTCAGGGAAGAGGCGCGCAATACGCGGACGAACGTCACGAGAGCCAAGTGAATCACGCACATCGGCTGATCAGATCGAGTATGCACGAGGTGAGACAACGATGGGCGAAGTAGGCGGAGGTGTCCCGATCGGTGGAGGTGACGACGAGCCGACGGAGGTTGACATGTGGATGAAGTAGCGAGGAGGATGGTGCAAACGGGCGTCGCCTAGGGCGCCGTCAATCTCACCAAGCCGTACAGTTGGAGATGGGGTAGGAGCTGGTGAAGTCGACGTTGATGTCGAAGTAGATGTGAGAGGTCGACGGGTGGTGGGAGACACAATCCTCATCTCTAATCGGGCAAAAGAAGAAGACGCAGCAAGAGCATCTTGTGTAGAACCTCCAGGTGTATGTAGTCAGAAAAGACGGAGCGGCGCAAGAAAATCACGTGCCAAGGGACGGCGGCACGAGGTGGTGGTGAGCACGGCACGGGGGAATCGGCGGCGCAGGGGATGCGCAGCTGAGGGCGGAGGCTCGAGGAGCAGCGGCGCGCGGCCGAGGGCGGCGGCGCGAGGAGCAAAAGGTGCGCAGAGCAGAGACGCGAGAAGTAGAGGCACGTGGCCAAGGTCGGAGGTGCGAGGAGTAGAAGGTGCGAGGAACAGAGGCGCGAGAACCAGAGGTGCGTGCCCGAGGTCGGAGGCTCGAGGAGCAGAGGTGCGTGGCTGAGGGCGGTGGCACGAGGAGTAGAGGCGCGTGGCCGAGGGCGGCAGCGTGAGGAGCAGAGGCTCACGGAGCAGAGGCGCGAGAAGCAAAGGCGTGTGGCTGAGTTCAGCAGCGCGAGGAGCAGAGGCACGCGGCCGAGGGCGGCGGCGCGAGGAGCGGAGGTGTGCGGAGTAGAGGCGCAAGAAGCAGAGGCACGTGCCCGAGGTTGGCGGCGCGAGGAGAAGAAGCGCGCGGTCGAGGGTGGTGGCACGAGGAGCAGAGGCGCACGGAGCAAAGATGCGCGGAGGAGAGACGCGAGAGGCAGAGGCACGTGGTTGAGGTTGGTGGCGCGAGGAGCAGAAGCGCCCGGCCGAGGGCAGCGGAGATGAGGAGGGAGGACAACGTCCGGACGAGTTTCTTCACGATTTGATCATGCTTGACAACGGAGGGCGACAGATTAACTGGATCCGCCGTGGAGATGGAGGGCGCTACCCCAGCGGAGGTCATGGGCAACCTCCCCGGGGGCGCGCTAGGAGGCCATCGAGGGGGCGCGCTAGATGCACGTCGTGAAGGACGGCCGGCAGCGCACGGGAGGCAAGGGGATGAGCGGAAGCGGAAGGTTTGGCCTAGATCTGAAACCCTAAACTCGTGATACCATGTAGGAAGTAATAGAATTGGGTATAATAGATTGATTGTATTGCATTGAGCCTCTCGGCCGGTATATATTGAGTACAAGACTTGGGGGGGGCAAGGCTCCCACAGATACATATGGTATTCTACGATACATATATCTACAACTACCAAATATACTCTAACACTCCAGACATGCGGTTCTCGTGACGTGAAACCGATGAAGCGAAGGTGACCGACTGAATCATGCCGGTGCCGAAGCCGAAGGCAAAGGTGAGGAGGATAAGGCGATTGCTGCAAGGGAGGGGTCGGCACTCGGGAGCCCAAGGCGAGAAGCCACCAGGAGGAGACGATTTGTTCATCTAGCAAGGAGGACGCCTTTTTCTCATGCGTGAAGCCTACGCGTCGAGTGCCGGTTAACAAACAGTAGCAGAGGCCCTGTATGGCAGGAATCCTCCTTTTGTCCGCGACTTGTGTAACATGTGTTGAGCGCTGGTTCAATAACAGTGTAACGACAGACAACAGTAACAGAGGCTCTCCCAAGGCAGCGATCCTTTGAGCGATATAGATATCTATACGGGCCAAGCCAGTCAAGTCAAACTTATTAATTGGTTGGAATGTGTTTATTTATCATATTGTATTGACTTTTTTAAAATAGTAAAACACGATGAGGCATCACTTAGGGTCCTTTTGGCATGGCTTCTATGGGCTTCGGCTCCACCTGACAATGCTAATGTAGCACAGCTATTCTCAGGAGTTTTTTCTCTCTCTCTTCTCCCTCCACCTCACAAAACTAGGAGGAGTCGGTGGAGCCACAAATTCTGGCTCCACCGGCTTCGGCTCTTGGGAGCTCCCGGAGCCATTTAGAGCCCCGCCATAGAGGCCCTTAACCTCATATTTGCCTTTCTTTTGGTGGAGTCTTCCAAAGGTGTTGGGATTATACTCATGCAAATATTTAATTGTGCTAAAATGCGCTAAAGTCTGCATTAATAGCACCAAATTAATGAAAATAAGTTGAATTGGTTAAGCATATGCACATTGAGGTGTTTTTTCTAGCAGAATCGAGTAGGAGTGGGTGGTTGCAATAAAATATTTTTGAAATAATCTCAACGGAGGGTCCTCTCTCTTTTTCCGTAACTCGAGAGCCCCACGTGCAGTGGGTCCCATGCTTGCCTGCCTTATCTTCTTCTCCCGCACACGCTCTTCTTCCTACCGCACTATCACACGCCTTCCTTCCGTTCCTGGTGCTCTCTATCTTCTCCTTCAAATCCATGTAGGTTGACTGCAAAATTAGCAGCGACCGTGGTAGAGGGCAATGGTGGAGGTGGTATCTCACCGCCGGAGCCGGGTACGAGGTGGTGGAGGTGGGAGCGAGCGCATCCTCGTCCGATTTGATTGGTCACTGGTGAAATCCAGCAAGCCAGAGCAAGATCCAGCTATATATGGTAAGGTTAGTGGTTAGGAATTGGGGGGTAGAATTAGGGTTTTCGGGTTTCGTGTTTGGGATTGGAGGGTGTTTTTGCTCTCAGATTTGAAGGGATCTCCAAGGAGGCTGATTGACTGGCAGTGGTGGCGAATGAGATGGCGATGAGGTGGGACCGCAGGGCACCTCCCGCGGGGTGTGGTAGGAGAGGCCAATTGGGCGGTGGAGGTGGCAGGGGTGTCACCAAAGAGGGAGAAGCTACATCACCTCAGGTCGCGATGGTGGGCGGAGGTGGTCCACTGCTGGAGCTGGGAAGGTGGTGGTGGAGGTGGGGATGACCGGCCACATCAACGGGAAGGAGGCGGTGGAAGCTAGAGGAAGAAGAAGGTGCCGCCATTAGAAAGGTACAATGAACCTGGACAAGATCTCGTTTTAAGGTAAATAGAGAGGTATCTTGTCGGTGTTTCGTACCGTCGACCAGTGATTATACGCCGCGCTTTCCTCACTTCCGATGGCTAGGACACAAGAGACAAGGGATTATACTGGTTTAGGAAGATCCCTACGTCCATTTTCGGCAGGAGTCATGTTCCTTAGATCAAGTGCACTGAGCTTACAACGGGGTGCTTGCAAGCAAGTGTTCATGCGATGCGAGGGTGTGTGCAAGTGTAAATGAATGCGAGAGAGAAAGGAGGCCCAATTCCCTCTATATAGGTCAAGGACTGGGCGATAAAGTTCAGAAATAGGGGGGGTCCCCGACCTCAAAGGTCGGGGGTCGTGATGTGGTCAGGTCTTCCTTGCACCAAGGGGCTTCCTTTTCCTATCCTCTTGGCCGGTATGGGCTTTGCACGCCCTGTACGGTGGCTCCTGTACGGCGTGGGCCGCTTACGCATGGCCTGACCTGCTCCGCGGCGTGCTCCATCCTGTCTGCCAACCCGTGGTAGTGAACAGGGCGAAAGCCGTTGCTGACGTCCGTACTGGTGATGAGTGGGCGGGTCTTGGTCAGTGGCCTGGACATAGCGTGCCGCTCGTCTCGACTTTCCCCGACCTCTTTAGTGCGCTCACAGCCGCTCCACATCGTAACGTCTGTCGCTAGGTCCCACCTCACCTGCGGTCCCGTACCGAGCCCGGCGTGGGGGTCGGATCTTGATCTTGACGGGTTGCCCCAGCGGTGAGGATGATGATGACGTCGAGGACGCGTGGGCACGTATGACCATGCGTGGCCTCACTATGTAGGTCGCCCTGGGCAGTCCGAGGGGTGTAGCCTCACCCTCAAACCCCCCGGCTAAAGGGCAGTCCCCGTCGCCAGGTCACATCCCCGGCACGAGGCGGTCAGGGAGGCCACACCCCGCATTTAATGCTTCCGGTACGACGCAGGTCTTCCTGAGTCAAAAAGTGGGTGGGGCACTGTGGGTCCCTTGCGGGTCCCGCCCCCGATTTGGTCGGACTGGCGGGTTATGGTTCTCAGCCCCGGATCATGGAGGTTGGAAGATGGGTCGTGGCATCTCTTGGGTCACCTCTAGCATACTTCTTCGCTGTTGGGCCCTTGACTTTTTTATCTTGGCTGCCTTGAATCCCTCCCCCGAGGGGTACCTCGGTAAAGGAACCCATCACATCTCTCTCATTACCTCCAATATTTTTTGGGGTAAAGGTGAAGGATGGTGTCTCAAAATTCAAGATTCAGGTGATATATGGAGTGATGTTTTATAATTTCCCTTTATTTAGGTTTCAGGTGGAGTTTTTCTTAAGCTTAAAAGACCTTCGCAGCCAACAGTAATGGTGAAGGATAGCCGGTGAACGGTGGGAATAGCATGTAAAATGGAGTTGTGCAGGGTAGTCAGTGGCAAGCCACACCAAGGAAGCTAGCGGTATGATTTAGCTGGGCGAACATCCAGAGATGGGAAGGAGAGAAATCTCAACCATCCGGTCGAGAACATCTGGTAAATTTTTTCCCGATTGAAATTATTCTTTTTACGGCAGCACCCATATTTTACCTCGTCCAAATGAGGAATGGCGTTTATCTCAAAGGGTTAGGGGACATCAGATGATTCGAACATACTCGGACAACTCACTCACTCCCTCGGCCAATGCAAATTTGCGACTGTGCGGCCTTTTAATGGCCCAATACTAGATACCGTTAATTTGGGCCCACTTGAAGAGCTGGAAGCTCGAGATATATAGCTTGTGGGCCTTATTAGTTCAGTTGGGCTATTCGGGGCTTCTCTAGTACTGCTGAGTGAACTCATGTTTTGTGCATTTGTTTCACAAAAGTATGATTTCCACTGATCTATTCTCAAAGATTACATGCACTACCTCAACAGACAAAAACTAATAGCTTTGATCTACAAATCAGAACTAAATATTCCTTGCAGCACCAATAATTTCTTGTTTGACAATCCAGAAATGGGAGCCACTGTACCAATAAATCAAAGATGCTACTCGAACAAATCTGTAACACGTGCTACTCAAGCAAATCAATATATTGCTACAGGAATTGTGGCATAGAGATATCTTTCATACATTTTCTCGAACTTGTGAATAGCTGATGAGGTTTCTACATTTTTTTTTCCTATTAGGTCTTGCAAATCATTGCACAGCATGAGGTCATTTGAAACTGTTGTGCTAGGTTGTGTAAAATGTTTTGTATAAAAGATCTCGTGTAGTTTTAGTAGAACTTATACAGTGCTATTGAAATCTTTCGAAATATAAGGAAAGTAAGAAGGATAAAGAAGGAAATACTTAGTGTTTCTTTTCAAACCTAAATTTGTGCAGTGGCGCTGTCTGAAAATGTCTGCATACCTGAATAAGCTCCCGCTCCTGGTAAGTAACTCTAATTTCTAGAATCATGCCGGATATAGAGGCCATAGCATTATTTCATCTCTGAATAAAACTTCTTCTAGAAAATATATTTAAATGTAATCCGTCTTGTTTTCAACCCCCTTACTTCCGTCTCTCACTGTCATTGTAATCCATCGTGTTTTCAAACCTCCGTAGAGAATTGGCCTTTAGTCCCGGTTGGTAGGGTACAAATCTTCCGAAAATCCATCCCAGGACAAAAGACCCCCCTTTTATCCCGGTTGGTAATACCGCCGGCACTGCAAAAAAAAATAAAAATCACGAGCTCCCAGGAGGCCCCCACACGCGCACGTCACAAGTCACGCGATTTTTCACGCGAAATATACGCGTGCGCGCTGCGTAGGATTCGAACCCACAACCTCCAGCCTCACGCGTAGCTTTCTTGCCATCCCACCTACACACCACATCTAACTATGTAGGGGATGCTATCCTTTTGTATTAACTCGTGGGGATCCTTTTATCCCGGTTGGAAACACCAACCGGGATAAAAGACCCCCTTTTATCCCGGTTGGTATTACAAACCGGGATAAAAGGGTTCGAGGGATTTAGTCCTGTTACAGTGATTTCGTTGGGGACTGTTTGAGGTGTTACCAACCGGGATAAAATGGGGGGTCTTTTATCCCGGTTGGTGTTTCAAACCGGGATAAAATGCCTCTCAGGATCTTTTTTTCACACTAGCCTTTGCAACCGGGATAAAAGGTCCCGGTTGGTGAGCCCCCCACCAGTGACCGAGCTTTAGTCCCGGTTGGTGAACCTTTTGTCCCGGGCCAACTTTAAACCGGGACAAAAGGGGGCGCATCGAAAGCCAATTCTCTACTAGTGTTATACCCTATTTTTGGAGCAACAGTTTTGAAAATTAAAAGAGCGTAGGTTTAAGAATCAACAAAATCACTAAGTTGCAAATAGCATAAAGAAATCTTTTTTCTTTACTTGGAAATGATAATGATCCATTCTGAACACACAGGGCTCCTTTTAGCTCTCGTCTCTACTACTTTCAATCTTCCTACCTATAAAGCATCCCATGATTAATTCTTAACACGCCTTACGCGCATATCTCCGGCGTCCTGTGTTCTGCCTTTACAGTTTTACCACAGCACTGGCTTTGATTACTTGGTTGATCGATGGAATCATCCTTTACCATCAACCTCACGCCTTGCACGATACATGGCACGCGCTCGCTGTAAAGCCGGCAATGTCGCGGCCCGCCGCGGAGCGCGCGCGCATCTGTTCCAGAGACCAGACCTTAGTTCTCACCGCCGAACCGGCCCGGGCCCGACGACGGCACGCCGACCCATGGCTCGCCGATCCTGATCATCTTGATTGGCCGCTCGCTGGCCGCCGCCTCCTCGCACCGTCCCCTCTTCCTCGCGGCGTCCTTGAGGAGCACCCCGAACAGCTTCACGCTCTTCCCCTCCTCGCCGCCGCACTCCAGCTGGTCGGCCACCGCGCTGCGGCACTGCTGGTGCGCGTCCCCGGCCGCCGCTCGGACCACGTCTTCCTGCATGAGCATCCCGAGGTCGAGCTGCCGGACGTCGAGGAAGCGGGAGAGGAAGCCCAGGAGCTCCTCGCATTGCCGGCGCGCCTGCGCCAGCTCGGTCGCCAGCGTGCGGTTGTCCTTCTTGAGCTGCTCGTTCTCGCTGGTCAGGTCGGCCCGCGGCGGCGACGACGCCGACGAGGAGCTGCGTTCGTTGCCGCCGCCGGACGTGGTGGCCGACGCGGGAGGCGCGGGCGGCAGCGGCGGAGGGAACGCGACGTTCACGGCGCCGCTGCCGCCGGACTTGGAGGACTGCGGCGTGGTGGACTTGCGGCGACGGATGCCGGACAGGAGGCCTTGCTCGCCTCGCCGGAAGTTCTCGTTCGCGAACTCCCACCGGTCAGGCACCACCTTCCGGAAACCCTGCACGATGGTCATCATCGATCGTTAGCGTCCAATACAGTTCGATACAAAGAACAAAAAAGAGTAGGGGCAAAAATGGGTATATATAAATTAACTACAGCAAATTTAATTACCAACGAGCTGAGTAGCTGAATGCATGAGAGTGTCCTCCCATACATCCCACTTGATCTCAGCAAATTAAAAACTAGTACTGTACTTTATCAAGGCACTCTTGATTGTTCTCTAGCATGTCAATTTCAAAGGTATAATCAATCGTCTGCAACTCTGTCTGACTAAGATTAATTAACTATGACAATCCTGTATATATCATCTGATCCTATCTTTTTAATTTCTCCTTCTGTCTTTGACAGACAGCTACGTGCAAAAAAGTTTAATAGGAGTCTCGGCATCTACACTCAGCGACTTTAAAAAATCCACCATGACGTACGTGTACGTTCTTCTCTTTGTTAAACTCTGACGAAGGTCGCTCATCAGTCGTCAGTTACTTTTCTTTCCCCGTTGGTTGCCACGGGCCACGGCCAAGTTAGTCATATCATCATTTGACCAGGATGAAGGACCAACGTGAAGACAATCTAGTGCATCAGGGAGCACCAATAATAATAAACGAGAATAATTTTATTTGAGATGTCAAACTAGAACTCTAGAAGCGTATCTAATCACTGCCAGCTCATCACACCAAGCGTGCCTGCAATGGACACCTTTTCTTCGTAAAATTCCAATCACCAGCAAGACGTGGTGGAAGCTGGAAAGTCTCTGATCGGAACGACCAACCATTTGGTTGGGTATATTCCACGCTACACGCCAGGGCCTATCTACGTCTACCTATCCACTTTCAGCAGCAGACGGTGCTCAGATAGTCAGACGGATAACGCCTTAGCCTTTCACATTCTCGCAGAATGAAGCTAATACCTCTCCTCTCATTAGAATAGTTGAAGGATCGGTGAGAAAAACCCGCTGTCAGTGTGAAGCTTTGACTGGGTTAGTGGACAAGTCATCATCTCTCATGCCCCCAAATTCTTGTGAGGCAACACAAGAATCAATCAACAACCACACCAATGTCAGAGCGAATCGTCTCTCCACACGCATATGTTCAGTTTCAGTTTACCAAGAAAAATCATTCATTCTAACGTTCTTTTTTTCCTTGAGGGATTTTCCAATCTCAACAACCAAAAATGAAAGGCAACCGAATAATCGTTTGGTGGCTTGGACTGAATGATTGTTTGCTGAGCTTAATTGCATACGCGCCCAGTTCATAGCCCACGGCCACGGAAGAGCCCATGGCAGATTGAAAATTGAAGCCCACCCATCCATCCGAAGCTTCCTTCAGATTCCTGTGCCATAGGTAATGTGCTGTGATAATCGCGGGGCCCCGGGCGCACTAGCTAGAATATCATGGTCATGTCGCCACTAACACCACCCGTGGCGTGTCAAGCGACCTGATCAAGACAACCGCGCGCCTGATTAGCTTTGCTCTCATGGAACTGCCCGCTAGCTCCCAACTCGTTGCGTGTTGCTACGTGTCCTGAGAGACGCCGAGACCACATGATCTGAAGCAACCACACTCCAGTCCCAGCATTAGAAATGGCTAGTCACCCTCTCCAGAATCCAGATACCATGATCCAGTTCCGTTTTTGTGCAGCTGGCATATGCTACAGCGTATAGCACAGCACAAAGATACCCTCAACGCACGCCGCTTTTCTTCAGCTAGCTGCGAATCATCTGGTTCATTTTTTGTGCCCTGCAAGCGAGTCATTACAGTGACAAGGGCTGGCAGCAAGGAAGCAGGCCCCTTGAAAGAAACCTGCTATCACACCATCAACAACCGAGAGTTCTAGAAAAAGGGACAAAAAGACAAAAAAACAAAATGAGGCGACCATCAGCAGGAGGTTCGGCCACCCTTTTCATGTTTTTTCTATAATCACCTTTCTCGGTCCCTTTTTTTTCCCCCTTTATCATTTCCTAAAGCAATCCGGAGCGACTAGCGGACCGCGTTATTAATTTGGAGCCGATAAGCATGGTTTGCGTGGGAAAAGAATTAAAAGGGGAGGTAGAGAGATTGACTTCCGCACTTACGTACTCCTTCCTATCAACGACGACACGTAATCAAGCTGGTTGACGGTTTGCTGTACTGTACTCTGTCTGGAAGGTCAGGTCAGGTCAGGCCAGGTCAGTACGGGCTGCGTGCACACACGGGCAATACGATCCTCATACGGCTGCGCAACGCGACAAGGAAAACGCTTGCTCAGTTTCTACGTTTCAGCTGGCCGGCCGGCCTACACAGCTTCGTTCTGGACTCGTGTCTCTATTGCGATCTGGAC
This sequence comes from Setaria viridis, assembly GCF_005286985.2. Classification (NCBI taxonomy): domain Eukaryota; kingdom Viridiplantae; phylum Streptophyta; class Magnoliopsida; order Poales; family Poaceae; genus Setaria; species Setaria viridis. The sequence continues at coordinate 32,046,665 of NC_048264.2, read as the reverse complement.
TCGTCAGTCGACACGGCTCAATCTATCCATCCCGTCGTCGAGACGAGACGTCTCTCCGTTCGTCGGTTCACCTACATGTGCACCGCCGCGGCCCGTAAAGAAAGACGGTGCCCCTACCGACCCTTGAGCAGTTCGCTATAGCGAAACATGTGCGGCGCGGTTGACCGGAGATTGGTCACCTAGATTCTAGAAAGAACACGGGCTGCCGAATCAGCAAGCAATAGCAGCTGGATCAGAAGAGACGAAAATGACATGCTATAGATCAGAACCAGAAGTAGCCTGGCCGCGACAACGATGGCGCGCCGGCCCGGAGCTAGAGGTAGCTACTACGCAAATAAACATGAGACAAAAGTAATCAGAGTGGCAACCCATCGATATACCTAGCTAACCAAATATACGGCGAACCAAAATCACGCAAGTCTCTAGCTATCTGCTTGCAGCAATTTCACCAAGAGCGAGAGATCGATAGATGATCATGGAATCAATCGTTGAGATAGAAAAAAATAAGAAAAAAAATACAAAGGTGCCATATTGCTACGATGATGTAACAGTAGATGGAATTGACAACTGATGGTTTATAGTAAAGAAGAAGATAAGCAAGTGGGGGTGTGCGAGCGTACTCACGTAGGTGTTGAGTTGGCGGACGAAGGAGGAGAAGTTGCAGTGCTTGAAGTGGAGCGGGAGGAGGTCGCGCGCCAGCTCCACGGGCTTCCACACGACGAAAGAGCGGCCCTGCTCCGCCCACGAGATCACCTCGTCCGTCGACGGCTCCTCCACCATCTGGTGCGTCTTGGTCAGGAACGGCGCCGGCCCGCCGCCCGCCCTCGCCCCGCCGCCGCTCTTCGACGTCGCCGGCTGCCCCGCCGCCGCCACGGCCACGGCCACGGCTTCCGCCTCCATCTCGCCGGCCGGCTTGCTCGACCGACTGCCTTCTACTGGTCACACGAATCTCACTCGCCTATATGTATATCCCCTCTTTCTCTGCTGCCTACTAACTAGTAACTGATCACTTTGTGTGTTTGTGTGCACGGTTTGGCTATCTAATAAAAGAAGCTAGTAAGGTTGCTGATGGCCGGCCGGAGCGGCTGGCTCTAGCAGCAGGAAGCGGCGGCGGCCGAGAAGAGCAGGAGGGCGGTGAGGAACTCCCAGCCCCAGACGTAGAACCCGGTGACGACCGCCCTCCGCCCGCACCCGCCCGCCTCTACTCCCATGTAAGCGCCGCCTGCGCTCCCGGCGTACGGCCTGTGGTCTCTCCCTGTTCCTCTCTCTCCGCCCTGGCGTCGCTCGTCTGGGGAGGGAGGGGCCGTGCTCGCCTCGGCCGATTTTAAAGGGAGGTGTGGGTCGATCGGGACAGACGGGGGAGGAAAATAAGGAGCAAAGCAGAGGGATTTCTTTTGCCAACAGGACTTGTGCGAGAGGCGATGTAGACCAGAGCCAGAGCGGCGGTTGCTTTCGTCGTTGGGCTCCTTGCTTTCCTTCCTGGGACTGGGCTGGCCGCGCTAGTAGCGTGAGTTGCGTCTATTTGTTTGTTCAGTTCGCGCGGGTCAGTGTGTGCGCGGTATGCTCTCTCAGGCGGTCCAAATAAGAAGCTTCCTCCGCCTTGCCTGCCCCAGAGCCGTGGGCGCCGCGCTCTCCTGTCCCCTCGCGCCCTCCCCGTCCCGTGCGCCCCTCCCACCGTGCACCGGGTCAAAACCGTCGCGCGAGAGCTGGGCCTGGAGGCAGGAGGCCTGCCGTTCGAGGCCTCGGCGCCCCGGGGTGGGGTGGGACGGGTGCACCCGGCGGCCGGGGAAGGTCGGAGCACCCACCCGGCGGTCGGCCTAGGCCCAGCTCGAGGACGAATATGGTGTCCTTTTGGTCCGTGCCCCCGTACCGGCGGGGCCGCTTGTTCCAGAAACCTTCACGACCGGAATTCCTCTGGTCACCTGTCAGCAGCGCGGCCGGCTTGTGTGCCTCGCCGTCGCAGAGACAGAAAAAGTAAACCCAAATGCGCGTGGAAAAGCAGCGCGCGAGCGCGGACTTGTGGCCCGTCCCCTCCCGTGTGGCTCGCGCGCTCGCTCCACACTCCACCCCCGATTTGTCCACATCTCGCTTCCATGGATGTCACCCCCATCTTGGTTCAACTCCAAATCCCAGCTTTGGCACTATGCAAAAGGAAGATTCCCCATCACATCAAACTTGCGGTACATGCATGGAGTAATAAATGTAGACGAAATTAAAAATTAATTGTACAGTTTTGTTGTACTTTGCGAGACGAATCTTTTAAGCCTAATTAGTCAATGTTTGGACAATAATTCACAAATACAAACGAAATGCTACAGTGTGCTACAGTGCTGGCTCAGTAATTTTAGCACTCCAAATTTTAGCAACTAAAGGTCTTGGGTAGTGGGCAGGCGCCCTCCGTGAGTCCTCCTCCCTCACAACTCAACCCCAGCGTGCCAAACGCCCATCCATCGACTGTGCTGCAAATTTCTGAGTAGACTTCAAAAAAAGGAAAATAGGACAGATTTGCACCGTCGACGGTGCTTGAAACGCCGGACCTAATATGAACCTGAGGCTAGAAAAAGAAACTGGATTTGATTGACAGATGGAGTGTGGTTGGTTTCATCAGACGCCCCGCTGATCTCTTCTCCGTGAAAAAAGAGAGGAAAACATCCCAGCTGAGGGGAGTAGGTGCGAACAAGATGTTTGGCTACCACGATCATTGAAGCTTTGGACTTTTTCATCGCGTGACGCGAGAACGGCGCGAGAGATGGGAAGGCCGGAGCCAGCGATCGATCGTTACTGGCGCAAGCCAAATCACCGGTCGCCCAGCTTGACGTGGACGCGCAGCCGGGCCGGCGGTGTCGACCGTGCCGTCAGACTGATGCGAATCATAGGTGGACTGATGCATACCAGCTAGCACTTCCTTCTCGCTGCGCTAGTTTGTGTGACGAATATCAGAGAACAAATGGAACTGAAAACAAGCCTCATAAGAACCCGACTGTCAGTGCACAGTAAAGTACTAGGAATTAATCGGCCGAAGTCCTGGATGTCTGTTCTGTTCGCTCCATCATCGTCGTCTCTCTCGGTACGGAGATCACGTACAGCTGAGGTCTGAGGAAAACGAAGAACCCCGGTGCCCAATGCTTCCCAGACGCCATCCCAGAGCCTTGTCTTCAGTACAGCAAGTACTATTACACCAACCCCAACAAGCATATTATAGTTCCCCATCGATCTTTAACACCATGGGATTGGGACCGAAGATTCCCACTCAACAGCCGTAAGTATTTCCCATCCCGATCCGTTCCAAAATCGCGTCTCCGGCCGGGGTCCCGGTCGTATGGATATCCATCTCCCCAGCTGGCTTTGGCTCCGAACCGCAAAAGGCAGGCACAAACACATCACGTGATAGTAGCAGGGCCGGTCCCGAGATTTGAAAGGTGCGGGTGAAAGACCCTTAACAAATATATATAAAATATTCCTAATAAATACTTAAATGTATCTAAAAGTAATATTTATAGAAAATTATTTATACATATTATTTTGAAAGGTTCTTCTAACATTTCTCGATGCAAAGTCACTTATGATAGGGTTGATGTCAATCTTATCCAACAATTTTTTCTCGATGCATAATGTTGCCAAACCATTTAACCTCGCCTAAGTTATTGTTGACATCAAATAGTTCTTCAATAACTTCAATTTTGAAAAGTTTCTTTCGGCTGATGTGAGTCACAGGTACAGTAAACAAGAGTCGGTAAGTAATGGAGACATTAGGATAACAATCCACATCTCTGACATGCTCGAAAATCTTCATAGCAAACATTACGCCATCTGACAAAGTGAATATCATAATCTTTAATTCAGAAATAAGATCATATATCTGATTACTCTCAGGGCCCTGATTACTCTTACAAAATTTATCCATAGCTCCTCTATGTGATTCTATCAACTCATCCACATGTATTTTTTTTCCTTTTCTCGTTACCTGATTCATATTTTCTAGATGACGTGATATTCCACAATGCTGAAATTATTATAAATACACAATAGTTATAAATCAGTTGAGATTAAATAACTTATGATAGTGAATTAATAATTAATGGTATGGAGAATTAGGGAATTGGCAATCGAATCACCTGATCACAGAAGCGAATTGACGATCTCCTATCCGATCTCCGCCCGTCCGTTGTTCCATCGAGGGGTGGCGGGTGCGCGATGCGAGCGGGAGAGAGGACCAGCGGCAGGATGAGGCGATAGGGATGAGGGGGTGCGGTAGATGAATTGGACTCTTTTTTTAACCACGAAGTAGGCCCATCTTAATGTCACCTTTTACTGTGAATCATTGTGGGCGGCGCAGTAACAAAGACTACCTTTTTCTGAGCTTCCACCTTAATGCTATTGGAACATAAATGCTATTGGAACATAAGCATTGTCCTTACTCTAAGAATTATGTTACCGTTACTATGCCCTGAGATTTGGGAGCCCGGGCCGGCCCTGGATAGTAGCTTGGAACCTTGACTGCACCGAACCCTGGAACTGGAAATGTCATGACAATTTCCCTGTGAAGTTCTATGGCTGAGGGTGTATCTATCTTGAAAGTTCTAATCAAGGTCCAGTCGTGCAGGCAGACTGATGAGTGCGAGGAAGAAAACAGGAAAGGACATTAGTGGAATCCGTGACAGTCCCAAGCAAATTGCATCTCCGAACTGAACCTCCGGATAAGTCGCCCATTTGAACCGCTCAGCAGAAGCTTAAACACCGAGATAATCAAACACAAGCGGTCAAAGGAAACTCCCAGCAGAACCTTCTCCATCGCCATTGTCCATCCCGTCCGCGCGCGCGCCGTCCTCCCGTGAGATCAGCGAAGCAGGAGACCCGTTTAGCATTCCAGTTTGCCCGACGCGACAGCATTTTTCCTGCCCTGCCAGGTGCAAGTTGTAACCGAGCGCGCGCGGCTGGGCCAAAAAAGTCAGCAACTTGGCGCGCGCGTCATCAGTCATCGAGCGAGAGAGATCGGAGGCGGCCACCTTCCCCCCGGCCCGGGCTGGCGGCTGGCGCTCGTTTTCTCCGCCCCGCTTTTGTTTCAGTTGGTGAGGCGTTTACTTGGGCGATCACCGAGTTGGACAGGCAACCAACCAACCAACCCCCTGCCCTGGCCGTGGCCGGAGAAGAAAAAAATGCTGCTCTGGCTGCACTGCACGCTATCTAGTCTGTCCACAGCAGTATCATGAAAAGAAGAAGAAACCGGCCACTGCCCACTAGCTTGTAACGGGCCCTTTTTTTAATACCAGCGTAAAGCCCATGACAGTGCTCTCCGCAGGCCCTTCAAATTTCTAAGGAAGCAGGCCCTTCATTTGCAGCCCATTTTTATTATATCCGGGGAGCTCAGAGGCTTGTAAAAAGCTAGGCCCAATTACTTATTTTAAAGATCAGATCAGCCCCAATCGCTTACTCCGTATTTTACAATCAGGCCCAATTACTTCCGTTTGCGGGAAAATTGCGCTAGCGTCAAGATTTTGCATTTCTTCTTCTCTGTTTTTTTTTTCATTCACGACAGGATAGTTCAATGACAACGAATTGCAGCACGAAGCTGATGTAGGTTGCATACAGTTCGTGCAACAAAAAGAAAAAGATACTCTACAGTGCTTGTACGCATGTCACGTCCGTGTGGAGAGCGGAGACGCGACTTGGACTCCGATTCCAAACTCCACGTTACCTTCAAGGCTTCAACCCAAGGTACCACCGTACGAAACGCGGCCCTGCCATGATGCACATGCACGCACGTGCGCGCCCCACCTGCTCGTGTTGACAAACCCACCCGCACGATCCAGGAGTCGTCGCCTCGCCGCCGCACATGCGAGCGAGACTACGCGATCAACCAACCGATCAGGCGATCACCGACCGACCCCCTGATGCCCAAGTCTCCTTCCCCTCTCCATTTTCACCTTTTACTGCAAGCGTCGGGTATGGGTTAACCTCGACTGCTGCAAGCTGCAGGGCTTGTTTCTGGCGGTAGGCTCGCGTGTGTCAGCAGCACACTTGCAGCGAAAGCTCCAGCGTTTTTTTCAGAAGATGGCAGCTGCCGCCGGTGATTTTTCAGTGCTGGAAGGCTGCCAGTTTTTCGTTCACAAGTGACAAAAGCAACTGCGGTAAAAAACTGCCTGTGTACTGTGTCTACATGGGCGGGCGCATGGCCTCACCGTCGCCTACTCTCCTTGTCAGCACTCACAGAGTAACAGTATTATTTGTTCAAGCAACAGGCATCATTAAGCAACGTGCCGCATTAAAACAAGGCCATGTTTAGGTCCTCAAAACTTCCAACTTTGACACTATAAAAAAGAAGATTCCCCATCATATCAAACTTGCGGTACATGCATGTAGTACTAAATGTAGACGAAATCAAAAACTAATTGCACAGTTTTGGTGTACTTTGCGAGACGAATCTTTTGAGCCTAATTAGTCAATATTTGGATAATAATTCACAAAGACAAACGAAACGCTACAGTGTGCTACAGTGCTATAACAGTAATTTTGCACCTTCAAACTTTGGGCAACTAAACAAGGCCCAAGAGGCTCTTCTGTGCCGGTGTTTGTTTCCACGCCACTGTTTTATGCCCAGAGGGCTGAGCCTGCATGCAGTTTTCAGATGCGCCACAGAGGCGGGCTCCTGCAGTAACCGATAGTGCGTGGAGTCCTTGACGCCTTGTTTTTTTTTAAAAATAAAGCAGGAGCACTGCTAATTCATCAGGGAGGTAGAGGTGATGAATAACTCTCTAATCTTACTCATACTTAAAATTAAGATACACTACCTCAATATAGGTTCCCGCATGCTCTCTGTAGCAGCTTCACGTCGTCTTCGATCGTATCGAAAACTTGCACCGGCTGTAGATATTTTCCTTTAAAGATTCGCCTGTTGTGCTCCTTCCATATGTTCCAAGCATTTAGGATGAGGTATGCTGACCTTGCTTCTTGTTAAACCCCGCCAGTGCTCTCCTCCACCATTGTTCCACATCTACATCTTCGTCTCCTGGTACGGTGATTTTGCCCCCAGTCTAGTTAGATACTAGCATCCAAACCTCTTTTGCGTAGGTGCATTGGAGGCACAAATGCACTGCTGTTTCTGCTGCCTGATCACATAGTTTGCAAATCGTTCCACATTCCCAATTTCGAGCCAACATTTGATTAGCTGTTAAGAGCTTGCTTCGTATGAACAACCACGCTAGCTTCAGCATGGGCTTCCCTAATGGCTTTGCCTTGAAAGGTACTATATGTTCCCTTGAGCTGTGCTTGGTAAGCTGATCTTGTTGTGTATGATCCATTAGCAGTCCACCTCCATTTAATATTGTCATCCTCATCATTGAGCTGAATATTCTGTACCAAATCCCATAGAGTGCAAATTCTGCCATTTGCTCCATTGATTGCATTCTCCATAAACCTCTTTATCTAGTTATGGTCTGTCAGATCCTCCCTCACCGTCCTATTTTTTCTCCATGCCAATTGGTATAATCCTGGAGCTATATCTCTAGGCGCCCTTCCATTAATCCAAGAACATTGCCAAAACTTGACCCTATTGCCATTGCCCACTGTTACTACTGTGCTGGCTCTGAAAAGTTGCTTGTCTATCTCATCACATGGTGTAGTAGATCCCACCCATGGCCTATCATGATCAACCCATTCATATCATAGCCATCGTAGGCGAAGTGCTCTACTGAAGGCTCCAAGTTCTAGGATACCTAGGCCATCAAGGTTTTTGGGTAGTGTTGTTTGCTGCCATTTCACTAGATAAGATCCTCCACTAGCCATCTCTGACCCCTTCCACAGAAAATTTCTTCTCACTTTGTCTATTTTTTCACTGTCTATTTTTTTAAAGCAAAGATTGTGATGAAATAGATTGGTATGGTAGTGAGAATTGAACGCACAAGAATTAACCTGCCAACTTTATCAAGAAACCTTCCTTTCCATACAGGAAGTTTTGCTACTACTCGATCAATCAATGGTTGTATCTCTACTCTCTTCAATTTTGTTAGGCTGAGTGGCAACCCTAGGTATTTGCATGGAAATCTTTTAACTTGGCATGGCAAACTTTGCAAAATGGAGTTGATGTCCAGATCTTGACAGCTGATTGGATATGCAACACTTTTATGCAGATTTATGTTTAGTCCTGACACCCTATCGAAGGCATCCAAAATTGCTCTTACCACCTCAATCTCCTCTTTGATGGGGTTAACAAAGATTGCTGCATCATCAATATATAGGCTAATTCTGATCCTTGCTGTTGTGCTTCTGATTGGTGACAATAGAGACTCATTTTTAGCTAATGCTAAGAGCCTTTGCACTGGTTCTAGTGCTAGGATGAATAGCATAGGGGACAGTGGATCCCCCTGTCTAAGCCCAGTTCAGTGTTTGAATTTGCTTGTTTGTGTCCCATTTACCATCACTGCTGATGTTGCTATGCGCAGTAGAATAGATACCCATTCTCTCCATTTTGTTCCAAACCCCATATGTTCCATTACCTCCATCAAGTAGTCCCATCTAACTGTGTCAAAAGCCTTGGCAATGTCAAGCTTTAGGAATAGGGCTGGCCTCTTTGCTTTGTGTAAATCTCTGATCAAATTTTGTGTGTATAAGAAATTGTCAAGAATGTTTCGTTTTCTTATGAAGGCACTCTGATTTCTGGAGACCAGGTCATTCAACACCTGCGATAGCCTTGATGCAAGCAATTTTGATATGAGTTTAGCTATGCTACTGGTCAGGCTGATGGGTCTATAGTCAGTCACACTTTTTGCTTCAGGCTGTTTGGGTATTAGGATAATTTGTGCAGAGTTTAGGATATTGAAGTGTTGACTGTGTTGATTGTAGAAGTATTGCACCGCTAGCATCAGATCTTCCCTGATAATGTCCCAACAACTTTTGAAAAAGATACCAATGAAGCCATCCGATCCAGGTGCCTTCTCAGATTTTTGGTCCATAACTACTACTTTGACCTCCTCCTCTACGAACTCCTCTAAAAATTCACGATTGTGTCTCTGAAGGTTTAAAATTTCCCAGTTGAGGGTTTCTTATTTAGATTCTTCCTTTCCTAGGCCTGACTGGAAATGATGAAGAATTTCCTGCTCCTTTTCTGCATGTAAGTGGACCCTTCCATTTGCGGTGTCAAGTGCTTGTATGAAATTTTTTCTCCTCCTTCCATTTACTCCTAGGTCAAAAAATTTAGAGTTTGCATCTCCAGCTTTGATATATGTCAACCTTGATTGTTGCCTGGCCCTCAATTTTTCAATTGCTGTTAGTGCTAAAAATCTGTTCTTCAAGTCCCTCTTCAATAGTAATTCATCCTGACTAAGTTGCCTATGCTCTTGGACCACATCCAGGATCCATATCAGTTGTCTTGCTGCAGTTAACAGTAGCTTGTTGTTCCCAATGATTGATCTTGCCTAGCCTCTCAATCTTTTTGCTGTTCTTTGCATTTTAGTATGCAGTCTCAAGAATGGATTATGCAGTGCTACATTTTTATTCCAAGTTTCAGATATCTCTTCTTTGAATCCTCTAATTTTTTGCCAGAAGGACTCAAACCTGAACCCTCTGTAGCTACTAACTGCAATGTCCCCAGTGATTAACATGGGGCAGTGATCAGATACCAATGATGACACAGCTTCAAGCAATACATTAGGTAGCATGATATCCCAATTTGTAGTACAGAAGACCTTATCAATTCTAGTATGTGTGACATTATTTGTCCATGTGAATTTTCTCCCCCTTAGATCAATCTCTTTGAGTTCCAAATCATCTACCACAACACTAAAAGCTCCCATCAGCCTTCTATTAATGTTGTCATTGCTCTTGTCCTGTGCTTGTAATATCATGTTGAAATCTCCCAGCAGCAGCCACTTGTCAGATGTTAACCCTTTTATTTCTCTTATCTCATTCAGGAACTCCATCTTAGCATTATCTCCCTGTGGTCCATAGACCACTGTGACCCACCATTGCACTGGAGTAGTCTTAGCTTCCACACATGCTGTTATTGAGTTAGCTCTAAGAAACCACTCATTTATTTTGTAGTAATCCTCATGAACTGCTAGATGAATCCCCCCTTTGGTTTCTTGTGTCGGCAGATAAGCATAGCTCTTGCCAAACAGAGACCCTAGGCATTCTGTGACTAGATGATCACTGAATTCTCCAATCTTGATTTCTTGCAGGCAGATAATAGTGCCATTGACATCTCTGACAAGGTCCTTAACCACCTTTCTTCTTGCTTTGGCATTAAGCCCTCTAACATTCCAATCTAAAATTATACATCGTTGCTCATTCATGGATACTGTAATTAAAAGAATCTTGTGATGCCTAGAGGGGGAGGGGGTGAATAGGCTCACTTTAAAATATTCTTAAAAAACTTCGCAGCGGTATTAGATACGTCGGAACTTCTGACAGGGTCGAAACTTCCGGTACAGGGGCAGAACTTCCCACGACAGGAAATGAGCTAAACGAAATTCAAAATAAAACTTGAAACTGCCAATTCTATTTGAATCAAAAGGTTAGAAATGATGAATAGAGACTACTGGAAGTGATATATATAAGAGGAACTTCACAAATATATAGATCGGCACAAAGCTTCTAGATCAACAAGAACTAGAGGAACACAACAAGCACATGAGACAAAGGATTTGTCACTGAAGTTCACTCCCACAAAGGAAGCTACATCTCCGTTGAGGAGCTCACAAAGAGCCGGGTCCTCACTAACCCTTTACCTCTCTAAGTCAACCACAAAGAAGGATTTTGTCACTTACTACGAATCCTCATAAAGAGGATGGGTGATACAAACTTTTCGGGCGCACCACGTAAAGAAAGCGCTAAAACGGGCAACGCCAAACCATCTAGAAGCAAGCTTCAACAGTAACAAACGTGAATCGAAGGCCGAAGATACTTCAAGTGCTCTTGAGATAAACTTGTTGAACCTCACACTCAAAGCCCAAAGTCTCACACCTCCAATCTTTCTCTCACCCAAGCCCTAGCTCAAAAATCTCAAAAATTTAGCTCAAGAAGGGAGTGGGAAGGAGTATTGAATGCTCAAGAGGGTGTTTGTCTCGTGTTAGGTCAGCAACAAATGAAGGAGGGGCTGAGGGGGTATAAATATCCGAGCCCCAAAAACTAGCCGTTGCAGTTCTTTTAAGTGCTTGTCGGAACTTCTGAAAACTTCCGACACAGTTCAAATAAAACGGCTGGGAACCCCCTGCCGGAAGTTACTGGAAACTTCCGGTGCCTATTATCGGAACTTTCGACACAAGGTCGGAACTTTCGACACTGTTAAATTAAATCTGCTGAGCAGCCACTGGTGGAAGTTATTGAAAATTTCTGGCGGGTGTCGGAACTTCTGACACTCACAGAAACTGTATGAAATTAAATGTGCAAGTGTGTAAGTGGTATCTCTCATGGGTGGTTAGCATCTCAAACAAGCACTTTGACATCTTTAAGCTATCCATCTGCATCCTCCTTTATAGTACGATATTCCTATACTCAAATTCAAAAATAGAAATTATAAAAGATCTTCCTGTATGCTTCAACACCGTCGTTAAAACAAATTTGGGATCCTTTCTTGCACTTTTCCATTTCTTAACATTTGAACCTGTCAATTTCTCGATAAATTCATTAGTTCCTTAGTTATGCATGTCATCAACACCAAAACTCACTTAATGGGCCAAATGCACTTTCAATCTCCCCCTTTTGGTGATTAATGATAAGGCAACTAAGGCTCACAAGAGAAATATATAAAAATTTTGAATCCAATCATATAGGTGAGCTCCCCATTAACATGTGCATCTTTCGAGATAGAGACAAGATATCCTCAAATGCCATTTGCACATATTAAGTGGGCTCCCCTTATATCCTTGCATTCGTGGGGTGTAAAGGTGTGACATAAATATCATCGTGATGCATATGATAAGATATAACACTTCAACAAAGTGGAAAATAAACAATACACCAAACCATGATCATCACACATGAATAAAGTTCTAGATCCACACCAACATAGCAAATCATGAATAAGTCTTACAAACTTAAAAGTTCACTTGGCACACCATGCATCATACCACATTAAAGTTTTACATGTCCATAAGCCCACAAACTAAAAAACTCATAAAAAAGATAGCAGCGACCACCACATGGTCCATGGTGAGCTCACTGCCCCTTTGCCATCAAGCTCCAAAAAGGGGAGGCCCTTCCATAGCCATAACTCATCTCATCCTCCTCATCCTCATCATCATTATCACCCTCATCTTCTAGAGTATGAGCAGTGGGGATATCAACTTCTTTCTCCTCGGACTCCTCGCGCCCACCTAAATCTGCATCATCTTCTCCGTGGGGAGCCCCAAAGAACATGGAGGGTTGTCCAATTTCCTCCCAAGGGTTGTAGAATACTGGTGGAGGAGGGAAATCCATAGGAGCACGGACGGGAGAGTGTGGGATATCATTCTTACCCATGATCTCCTTTTGCCTCTTTTCTATCTTTAAGAGCTGCTCATCCATATGCTTCTTGTGGGCATAGATCTCTTCCGTATTGTGGTGGGCCACATTGAAGCAACCAAAGCGATCTTGTGATAGGAAGTTGAAGATCCCTTTCTTCTTAGGAGCACGGGAGGATGGAGGACCTCTAGAGCTAGAGGGCCTATGAGAGGATGATGGCCCATGAGACAGTGAAGCTCCAATAGATGGTCCTTGAGAAGATGAAAGCCCATGAGAAGGATCTTGTGATAGAGGACGGACACCATGGAAGCCAATCTTGCAAAGCCTTTCAATGTGACCCTTCTTTGGCTTGTAGACCGGATGACCCATGTCCGTCAAGATCCCCAACTTTGTCACTTCTTGGATCATAGCAAAACTATAAGGAGCATAGTGACAACTCTTCTTGGGTGAGTAAGAGCAAATAATAATCTCCTCCCAAATGAAGTCAAAGACACTAAACTCATCCTTGTCAGGATGCATTCTTGCAAGTAGGCTCTTTGACATGTTGGAGATGTTGTCCGCATCACCACCTTTAGGACAAAGGGTATAGCGGAAGAGCTGGTTTAGCAATTTGTAGAAAGGAACCATACCCTAGGTAGTGCCATGCTCAATTGTCCCATATGCACTGTCATACATAAAAGCCATCTCACCATCTTCAATGACATTTTCCATCTCATGAATCTTATATCTAGCGAGATCATGTTCGCCGTAACCAAGAATGCCCGCAAATTTCACATATGTCACGGAGAGGGGCTTTCCTTGAAGAGTTCAATGCATTACCTTATTGACCCGATCAATATAAAGATTAGCATAAAATTGAGCAATGACTTCCTCATTCCAATCATAATTGAATCCCATAAGAGAGATAAGATTCTTATTGTTGCATGCTTCCCAAACTTGATCAATGACAGACAGCTCAATTGCATTGAAGTATGGCCAATCAATTGACTTCATCTCTGTGGTAGGATGAGTCTTGCAAAAGATCACGGACTCATACCAATCGGCGTGAAATGCAGCCAAAAGCGGTCATCCCCATAGAACTCCTTTTGATATTTGGATGGCCTGTCATACCGGAGAGTTTGGATATCATGCTTGCCCTTTTGATAATCCACCATCCAAACTCCATTATATCCTGGCCTCTTTTCTTGAATGGGTTTAGACACCCGAAGGATCACTTGTTCAAGAAAATGTAAAGTGATCCTCTCATTCTCATCCATATGAGCACCTAGAGCGAATGCATTCTTCATGCGAGGCCGACCACCTTGACTAGGCCCCTCAGCTGGAGTAGGCTTCCCCCTGCCTCTAGCACGCACAGGTACTTTGGGAACGGCCTTCCTCTTCCCCTTCATTTGAGAAATAGGTATTTGATCTTCTAATTGGGTGGAGGAGTTAGATTCAATTTCCGAGGTCTCCTCATGATGTTTGCCTCTCCTTTCACGACCCATCTGACATGATTTGCAAAAAGGATTTGGATGGAGTCAAGAGATGATACACATGAATCGAAACAGAAACTTACCTGTCGGAACTTACGACCAGGAGTCGGAACTTCCAACACTGTCGGAACTTTAGACTCGGGGATGGAACATCCAATAGAGTCTGAGTTCGTCCAAAATTCATGGAATCTGAGAGTGCGCCCACCAATTTGAACAAGATCATAGGCATGAGTTATAAGGCATATCTAGAGTCTATCCCCCAATGGAAATTGATTAACTCCTACTACATTGAGAGATTGGGCGATGGGATTTTTGAATGAGTTACCTTGAAGATTTCCCACGCGAATCAAAGAACTTCCAATGGGGATAGGAACCTCCAAGGAGTGGGGAATCCAAAGAGACCACTACCAAAGACTTCCCACAGTTGGAAATCAAGATCCTCTCACACGATTGAGAGAGGAGAAGGGGTGGGCGTTGGTTTGAAAAAGAATGAGAGTTAAGGTTTCAAGGGGTATCCAACGGGTATATATACTTCCAAGCAGACTATTGGAAGTTCCGACGGGGTGTCAGAAGTTCTGACAAAAAATAAAACCAACTCCTGAGCACTCTCTGTCGAAAGAAACCTGAAAGTTCCTATGGTTATTGGAAGTTACGATGGTGCGTCGAAAGTTCCGATAATAAATAAAATTTCTCCTGGGAACCCTCAGTCGGCACTTTGCTGATACTTTCGGTGGCTGTCGGATGTTCCGGTGGTGTGCAGGAAGTTGCGATAAAGTTGAGATAGCTCCAAAAAGATTGATTTTGAGATAGGTAAAGATTGAGATTTAAAGATATGTGGCTTATGGACATATAAGACAACTTGACACTTAATGTTCAGCCGACAAGCAATATTACATAACAATTATCACTTGAGTCAAGTTTTGATCCAAAGATCAGAAAAAAGTTTTAAAAGAAACTCAACACAAAGAAATCTATTTTTCCTATCTAGGCAACAATCAAGTATGTGCAATAAGTCAAGCCAAGTTACAAGAATCCAAGATATTTAGCTCATTCCTCAAAGCACAAAACCTTTGCTCATCTAAAGGCTTAGTGAAGATATCGGCAAGTTGCCTTTCGGTGCTCACATGATGTAAAGCAATATCTCCCTTAGCCTCATGATCCCTTAAGAAGTGATGTCTAATATCCATATGCTTTGTTCAAGAGTGTTGCACCGGATTGTTAGCTAGCTTGATGACACTCTCATTGTCACATAATAGTGGAATCTTGCTAAACTCACAACCGAAGTCACTCAACGTTTGTTTCATTCACAAGAGTTGAGCACAACAAGCACTGGCTGCCACATATTCGGCTTTGGTGGTGGATAAAGCAACCAAATTTTGCTTCTTAGAGCTCCAAGATACCAAGGATCTACCAAGGAATTGGAAGTCCCGGTTGTACTCTTTCGGCCTACTTTGCAACTAGCATAATCCGAATTGGAATAGCCAAGTAGATCAAAAGTGGAGCCCATGGGATACCATAAGCCAAGGTTTGGAGTGTATACTAAATATCTCAAAATTCTCTTAACAGCCATCAAATGATATTTCTTAGGATTGGCTTGAAATCTTGCACACATGCACACACTAAGCATAATATCTGGTCTAGATGTACAAAGATAAAATAGAGAGCCAATCATAGAGCGATATACCTTTTGATCAACTGACTTTCCTTCTTCATTGAGGTCGAGATGCCCATTCAATGCCATGGGTGTCTTGATGGGTTTTGCATTGACCATATCAAACTTCTTGAGCATATCTTTTACATACTTGGTTTGACATATGAAAGTCCCTTTCTTCATTTGCTTGACTTGAAATCCAAGAAAGAAATAAATTCACCCATCATGGATATTTCAAACCTTTTGGTCATGATCCTACTAAATTCCTCACAAAACTTTTGATTAGTAGAACCAAATATAATGTCATCAACATATATTTAGAAAATAAATATATTCTTATCAACTTTGTGAGTAAAAAGAGTAGAATCGGCTTTGCCCATTACAAAGTCATTCTTGAGAAGAAAATCGTTAAGGCATTCATATCATGCTCTAGGATCTTGCTTAAGCCCATAGAGCTCCTTATGGAGCTTGTATATATGGTTGGGAAATTTTGGATCTTCAAAGCCCAGTGGTTGTTCCACATACACCAACTCAGATAGGGGGGCGTTCAAGAATGAACTTTTCACATCCATTTGATAAAGCTTGAAATCATGGTGGATAGCATAGGCTAATAAAATACGAATTGACTCAAACCTAGCTACGGGTGCATCATAGGTCTCACCAAAATCCAAACCTTCAATTTGAGTGAAACCTTATGCAACTAACCTTGCCTTGTTTCTTGTGACCACACCATGTTCATCTTGTTTGTTGCGGAAAACCCACTTGGTGCCAATCACATTTTGCTTTGATTTCTCAACCAACTCTCATACCTTATTTCTTACGAAGTTGTTTAATTCTTCTTGCATGGTAATCACCCAATTCGGATCATCAAGTGCTTCATCTACCTTGAGAGGTTCCATAGACGAAACAAATGAGTAACATCCACAAAAGGTTGCTAAATGTGAATGAGTTGTTACCCCAAAAACTAGCCGTTGCAGTTCTGTTAAGTGCTTGTTGAAACTTCCAACACTGGGTTAGAACTTCTGACACAGTTCAAATAAAACGGCTAGGAAACCCCCTACCGGAAGTTACTGGAAACTTTCAGTGTCTATTATCGAAACTTATGACACAGAGTCGAAACTTCCAACACTGTTAAATTAAATCCGCTGAGCATCCTCTGTTGGAAGTTAAAACTTTCGACAGGTGTCGAAACTTTCGACCCCATGTCGGAACTTCCGACACTCACAGAAACTGTGAGAAATTAAATGTGCAAGTGTGTGAGTGATGTCTCTCATGGGTGGTTAGCATCTCAAACAAGCACTTTGACATCTTCAAGCTATCCATCCGCATCCTCCTTTATAGTATGATGTTCCTATACTCAAATTCAAAAATAGAAATTATAAAAGATTTTCCTGTATGTTTCAACACTGTTGTTAAAACAAATTTGGGATCCTTTCTTGCACTTTTTTATTTCTTAACATTTGAACATGTCAATTTGTTGATAAATTCGTTAGTTCCTTAGTCATGCATGTCATCAACACCAAAACCCACTTAGGGGGCTAACTGCACTTTCAGTAATATCTCAGTTTCTCCCCCAGATTCATGTGGCACACACATGCTTGTAGCGCACACAGACATGCTTGTAGCACCCACCCACACACCCACCCACACACGCGCGCACGTGCATACACACACACACACACTCCTGATGCTGTGGGGATCATAAGGTTTCTCCCTGTAGCGCTAACGTGCCAAGGGGTTCTTCTGCTGCATTCTTAATCAGTCCAAATGTCTCTCTGAATCCTGTCACCACCTTCTTTTTTAGTGGTCCCACGAATTATTCTCTGAAGTTGCTATGATCTGCCGGAGCTACAGTTTTGCCCTTTTCCAGTATCCCACACTTCTTCATTAGTAACATAGTGGCCTATTCTTCCATGGTGAAGTTAGTCTTGGCATGATCTGCTAGCCTGTTACTCTTCCTTGTAGATTTAGTCAATTCCTTTGTGCTGGCTGCTGAATTTTCTTTTCCTTTTCCTTGGCGTGGCTTCTTCTGTAGCACTGGTGAAATGGTGGGTGGATCCAGTATTGCGTTTGGAAGTGGCCTGGTAACAGGCGTGTGCATCCCTAGCAAATGAGTTCCCTTGTTTACTGTAGACTGTTCGTCAACTGGATCATGTTGCTCAGGAAATGTTCCCTCCCCAGCTTGCTGTGATTCTTTTTGGTTAATATGCAGTCCCTCATTCTTAGATGCATTCATCAGTTCTGATTGAGCCTTGTTTATTGTAGTTCATCCGACAACCATCAGCTGTACAGCAGTGATTGACTCCTTTCCTTGCTACACTCCTGTCTGTGTTAATACAAATCCCTCACCATCTGATGTAGCCATGACCCCTAGTGGATCCACTCTAATGTCATCTTGGTTATGACCATTTGTCTGGTCCTCATCTATCTGGGCCCCATTTCCTGTTGAAGACCTTGCACATGTTTCTACCCAGTTTCATCTTTCCTATGCTTTCCCATTGCCCATGCTAGCTGGTCGACCTCATCTATCATACTATCTTGCCCTGTCTCTTCTGGTTGCCCTAAAGTCTGAGGTGCATAGTATTTTAATTGTGCTATAGCTATCTTCTTTCCCCCTATCTCTTTGCTTTGTTTTGTTGCCTCCATAGACTGTCCCTGTTGCTATTTGGCCATCAATGTGGCCTCTTCTCTCATTGGGTCTGCATCTTTTGAATTATTCAAACTTTCATCACGGTGGAAACTTGGTTCTGCATCCTTGAAGGTTGCTGTGTTCAGTTTGTTCTCTGGTCCATCTTTGACCTCTTCCCGTCCCCCCTTGCTAGCACTGTTCCTCGTCAGGCCAGCCTCCTCTCCAATAGCACTGTTCCTCGTCAAACCGGCCTCCTTTCTAACAACCTGATAGCGACAGCCGTAGTCACTGTGCCAATCACGTTGGCTGCTATTGTCCCCATTAAACCTCTCTCTCCTCTCCTCTACCATTTTAAAATCATGCCAGCTTGGACGAGGGTACTGCAGCGCAGGCCGGCCACGGGCACCTCCTCCACCCAGCGGTGACCTGTCTCGCCGACCTGCGAGCCGTTCTTGAACCGGAACACGACGACAAACTGCACGGTCATCAAGAACACCATAATGGCATAGAAATCGGTGTTTGACTGGTCACTCTTCCTCATAGAGATCATCTGGCAATCCATTAGTACCACTGTCAACACTCCTATGTAAGGGGCTACTTGGCATGGTGAGTAATCGAAAACACGATCCAAATGGATGATTACTTCATAATTTATCATCTCTGTCGGGCCTGTTCTAGTAGTTGGCAATTCCATGTCCCCCATTTACCAGTAGAACTCCTCAGGGAAAGTGAGGGGTTCAGCAACCTTCAGAGTGACTGTCTTAGCTAAACCATCAGGATTAGCCATCCATACCCAAAGGCACATGCAATCTCTCTCTTGCTCTGTCTCACCATCAGTGTCAAGCTCTTCTATGAAGGTTGGGGAATTGAAAAGCCGAGCTACGGTTTCAATCTGTTGTGCATGTTCTGGTATCCCCTCGATGCAAACCCTCATCCGGTGCATGAGTTTAGAAGCAGATGCACTGACCTGCCGCATCCACGGCATAAGCCGTAGAGCAGTGCGCCCAACAGCAAGCCCCCTCAAGACGTAGAGTCGCAGTGCATCACTCAAGGGTGGAGAAATGGAACAGGAATGTCAATGCCGTCAGGCGCTTCACTCCCAAATCGTGCTTTGAGATGCATAGTTGTTGTAGAGCATCCTAGCGCAACACCTGGCTGGAGAGCCTTGCGCGGCCATCGACATGGACGCCGATAAGCGCCGTCATAGATAGCTGCCTCTCTTCCTCCCTCACTGCAGCCGAGCGCGGCACACAGATCGTGACATGGTCCGGTCTCCTGCTAGCCACCCCAGGGATGAGCTCAGACTCCATGTCAGCCGCAGCAGCGGAACTTCTCCCCGTAGTCATTGGGCGTAGCCGTGAGGGAAAGTCCTCGAGGCGCTTGGGTTCTTGGCAATGGGTGTTACTGGTAGAAGAGGTTGCTGGAGTAGTAGCAGTAGTGGTGGTGGTGTGGGGAGCAGCAAAGGGTGGTGTGTTGGAGCGGCAATGGCGAGCTTTGTGGCCAGAGCGCAAGCACAGGATGCACTGAGACGGGTCTCTACAAGCGCCAATGCGGTGGTCGGGAGCAAAGCAATTGAAACAGTGGTTGCCAGCCTTTTCCTTGAGCAATTGAAGCCAATGTGCAGAGGTAACTGGTGCCTGGGCTTGGTTCACCTTCCCCCTATCCGATCTTGAATGCTTCTCTGTCCAACACCAAGCCGAGACCATACCGAAGCAACACGCTTCCTCGGCGTCCGCCGTCTCTCTTCATGGAGCCACCCGTGCTTGATGTGATTTGTCGCAGTGCTGGGGAATCTTGGCTTGAAGGTCCTTGGCTTCAGTAGGGCGTCCTTGTATGACACTCTATGGTAGCTTGGTTTTACCACGACCGAGTGAATCCGACGAGGGGCAGCAGATGACGTGTCGCTGCTTGTGTTGTCCTCAGATTCCTTCTCCTTTCCATTGCCCGTCTGTGTTCTATCCACCGTCTTAAATGCCCCCTCATTGATGCGACAAGAGCAGGAGCTTTCCTCCACTGTATCCGAGCAGTAGAGCAGGTCGACAGTCTCCTCCATGTTGTGTGCGAGTGCCGGCGACCTATGGTTTGCTATGGTGGTAGGTTGTAGCTTGAATTGTCCGGGCGTCGCCGGTGTGTGGTGGGGTTTAGCTGATGCGCTGCGGTGGAGGTTGGCCTGCGCCGGTGGGGTGCCGAGCGCCGGCAGGGTGTCGAGCGCCGTGGGCTCCCCTTGACGCCTTGTCATTGTCTCAACTCTCAAGGTATTGCAGCCGGCTTTATCTCTGGATTAGGCCAAGGTTTCGTGCGGCTTGTCGCTATTACTAGGTCCCTAGGCACTGCTCATTCCCTACACCATGACACCGACCTGCAACCAAAGCACAGTAATGGCGACTGTAAGATCGAGAGGGAGGCCTCACCTCAGTCATTGAGCAAGCCCGACCAGAAGTCTCCTGTACGTGATTCAGAAAAAGAAAATGCAGTGTGTGTATGTGTGTGTGCAGCCATTTACATAAGGAAAAAAAGACATAATTGTTATCACTCTGCCAATTTTCCTTAGTAGTGTTTATCACTCTGCTTTCTCATAACCACTCCAACGCGTATCCTGACAGCGACAAAGCACGCGACAAGAAGAACGAGAACAGATGGTAGGTCGGAGATTACCCAAGAGTCCAAGACATCAATCCGCCCAATAATAATTTCCAAACTCAATCTTAGCAAGTACTGTTCGCCCAGAAATGCTAATCCCCGCGGCTCACTCACCAGTCACCACACCGGTAGTGTCCGCTGTGACAGTGACTGGCGGCCAGACGGCAGTGGGAGGTGGTGGCGACGGCCCAGATCCCGGGATCACGTCGACTTGACGCAGCCGAGATTAGACTGGCCGGTTGGCCCCTCCGCCACGTCAGATGCCAAAAACTTGCGACGGGGAGTTGTGACAGGGCTGCGGATACGGACAATCCTCGCCCGCCTGTCTCATCTCATCTCTACGGAACGGCGGCGATGCAACTTCCGTGCAGCCTGCAAGCGTGCGGTGAGCCGGTGAATGGAGATGATGGTGCCCCGGCCCTGGCTTTGGTGGTTTGATTGATGAGGTGACGGCGGCAGGTGAGCCAGCAATAGCATCTCGTCCACGCCAAGCCAGAGCCAGCACCGCCCGGCCGGCCGATTGCAGAGCGCGGTGCGGGTCTCGTCTCAGTGTCAAACTCCAGTATCTCATGTCTACACGATGGCACGATGCACACACGGCCTGCAGCAACCGCGAGGTTTGTCAGCTCAATGCGACGTACACGAGCCCGTACGCCGAGTACCGGAAGGAGACCGGATGGCGCGGCACAATACGCCCGGACCTACTCCAAGGAGGACCCATGAAGGGGTGCACGGTTTCTGGGGGACCAAAATCATGGCCACCAGTTGGGTTTTCTGTTTCTCCGACGGGCATACCGCATTATTGGGGTTGCATGATAAGAGATGAGCAGCGCGGCCAACTAAGCAAGCATCCCCCCCTTCGCTTTCCTGGGGCTCGGGGACATCTGATCCGAGCGCGAGCGCGAGTGCTCCCAAGCAAGTCATGGCCTCGGTCTCTGGCAAGGGATGCCCTATCCACATGTACTTGTGCTTCCCGGGGTTATGATTTATGAAGGCAGGTGTCCTTGGCCCCAGGCACAGGCACGCACCGAATAATGGCCCGTAAATCATTCCGTAGGCTGTAGCTCGACAGCTACTGAATTTCTTGTGTTTATTTATACTGAATTTCCGCTGCTAAGGAATAATAAGGAAGAACAAATATTTTCTTCATCTTAAAGTCCTAACGCTATTTATTTGCACTAGTAGATTAGAAAGCCGTCGCGTGTACTTTTAGTACGATACGTGATACAAGTACATCAATTAATTCCAGCCTCAGCCGTTCATCAGGACCCGAGCTTGCGTTTTCACAAGCGGAGAGGCGGCCAACGTTAGCACACCAGCTCCAATCACACGGCTGCTGATGTTAACGTTCGCGACGCCATCGCTTTCTCGCGCCCACGATCAGCTCAGATCTCTGCAGGGCCCGTTGCCCACGGCCGTAGGCCCCACCCTTGTCTTACGCCCGGCGGCCACCGCCTCACCCCCTATATAATCCACCCGTCCCGCCCCGTCCCCTCTCATCTCTACGCCTCCCGCATCGAGCGACGCAGCCGTTTCCGTCCTTGGCATCTCAAGGTCTCCACACCCCGCATCCGAAGGCAGGAAGCTCACAAGTCACAAGGCAGTTGAAGGGCGCTGAGCATATGGTGGACGTCGACCACCGGATGGCGGGGCTGGCCCCGGCGGCGGCGGCGCACGCGGCGGGGCTGCGCCGGCTGTCCACGCGCGCCGCCGCGGGCCCCGCGTCGCCGCGACACGGGCTGCACTCCTTCCACGCCGTGGCGGCGGGAGTGCTCGCCCACCTCCGCGCGGCCGGGGTGGCCGTCCTCCCGGGCCTCTCCGACGCGGAGCTCGCCCGCGCGGAGGCCGAGTTCGGGTTCACGTTCCCGCCCGACCTCCGCGCCGTCCTGGCGCTCGGCGTGCCCTCGGGCGCCGGGTTCCCGGACTGGCGTGGCCGCGCGGGCCTCCGCGCCGCGTTCGACCTCCCCGCCGCCGCGGCGTCGCTACAGACCGCGAGGGGCGCGCTGTGGCCGCGGTGCTGGGGGCGGAGGCCCGCCGACCCGGACCGCGCCCTGCGGCTCGCGCGCTCCGCCATCCGCCGCGCGCCGCTGCTCGTGCCGCTCTTCGACCGCTGCTACCTGCCCTGCCGCCCCTGCCTCGCGGGCAACCCGGTGTTCTTCGTGACGGACGACCGCGTGCTCTGCTGCGGCCTCGACCTGCTCCACTTCTTCACCCGGGAAACCTCGTTCCAGCCGATGGATCACGTCGTCTCCTCCCCGCTGGCCTCCCCCTTCTCCGCCGGCGCGAACACGTCGTCGTACACGCGCCGGAGCCTCGACGCCGTCCAGGCCCCGCGCTGGATCGAGTTCTGGAGCGACGCCGCATCCGACCGCCGCCGCCGCGACTCCTCGTCCTCGGAAGCCTCCACCGCCTCGTCATCCTCGTCGTCGTCCTCGTCAGGCTGCCCGTCGCCACACCGGCGGTCAACCCCGCGGTGGGTCGATAACTACCTCGATGAGCTCGGGTCAATGCTAAAGAAAGGCGGCTGGAGGGACAGGGAAGTGGACGAGATGGTCGAGGTCACCGCCTCCGGCATCTTCGACGGCGAGGAGGCCCCGGCACCGGACACCGAGGCCGTCCTCGACGCGCTGGTCCTAAAAACGGACCGGTGCTCGGACTCGCTCCGGCGCGCCGGGTGGACCTCCGAGGACGTGTCGGACGCGCTGGGTCTCGACTTCCGGCGAGGCAAAGAAAGCTCCCGGCCGGCCGTGCGGATCCCGCCGGAGATCGCCGCCAGGGTCCAGCGCCTCGCGCAGGCGCTGGCGGGGCCGTGACCCCGGTCGATCTCCCCGCTCTCGGCGGCCGTGGCGGCGCTCCGCATTCTTTGTTACCTCGAGCCCGAATCAAACTACACTTGTATAAGCGAGAAAGTAAACTAGCCCATGTTCGGGCGCATGAACTGGCGAGTAAACTATGCCGTGCTCATGTGCGCGAAGCACCGTTCATTGTAAGATACGGTGTCCCTGAAATGAGAGCAAAATTCGCTCAGAAAAAAAAACATTTGCACAGTAAATTCTTGCCAAATCCTGCCAAGGACCGATGAACATTTATAAGTGTTTCTTTACGCGATGTACTGTTGGATACCGTTAGCGTGTCGAAGCTTTAACAGTCATGGTGGATGGGTGCTGATGTGTGCTGCTACTGCCTCCCTCAAATTATCCGACCTACCCTGTTTTTTTATCCAAACAGATCACGCGAACCTTCCTCCAATAGCTCGATCCGACAGTACTTAGCAGATATAGCATGGCTCCCTCCCTGCATCAGCAGACAAGGACCATGAGTTGCAGCCACGCTTCCACAGGCTGTAGCATGAGGGCATGTTTTGCTGGGTGCCCGGCATGAGGGG
Source organism: Setaria viridis (assembly GCF_005286985.2). Taxonomy (NCBI): domain Eukaryota; kingdom Viridiplantae; phylum Streptophyta; class Magnoliopsida; order Poales; family Poaceae; genus Setaria; species Setaria viridis. The sequence continues at coordinate 32,022,453 of NC_048264.2, read as the reverse complement.
CATACGTGCGGTTGCCTCCCGGTCGCGACATCCCCTGCTGTTGCTTGTAGCTTTTCTTCGTCTGCGAAACAAACCTCTTGTTATCATCATCATGACCATTATTTGTGGTACAAGTCACGCGGATTAACAATTGCTAACCACACTTTGCCCTTTCCCGTAACCAAAAGGAAACGAGAGCGTCGTGGACGCAGTTAGATAGATAGCCCATGCACGGACGCACCCGGCCCCATGGCCCTTTCCGTGCGCCACGGTGTACCCCGCCCAAAAGAAAGGCTTTGCCCCCCTTGCTTTCGTTGGGTGTGTCGCTCGCGGTCGCAGCTGCAGCACGGGTGGCCCGTGGAGGCGTACGTGAACAAAGGCTGGCGCCATGGCGCGCTCTCGCTTTGCTTGTGACGGAGCGGTGGCGCGCCAGCCATGAGCCATTAATGCACCGGCGCGGTCGCCGCCGGGAAGCGAAGCAGGTGAAGCCCGCGGCGTCGGGTTGCGGTTGGCGCCTGCCCAGTCCCGTGTGTCCGCCTCCGACATGCGCGTGGATGTGGTCATGGACACGGACAGTGCCCATGCTCCAGTTCTGAAAAAGGAGAGCTCGGATGCAGGCATGCAGCTGGCTCTACAGTCTACACAGCTGACGAACTGACACTATGACAAATGACCTCTACTAGTATTAAAACTCAAGAGACGCTATCAGTGGCTGTTTATACTAGTGTTGTTTCCTCCTCAACTATTCTTTTTTTTTTCGCGGTTCTGTTTTTTTTACTCCCTCCTCCGTCCCTTAATATCTATCGCGCATGGGAGGTGTGGTGGTCAAACTTTTTTAAATTTGATTACATTTGTAGAAAATATTAGCAATATTTATATTTTTAAATAAATTTATTATGAAAAATGATTTAACGATTTATCTAATAATATATACTAATTATGTATCATAAATATTAATATTTTTTATATATATTTCGTTAAAATTGATTACATTTGAATTCTCGGGAAGTGAGAACGAATGATAAAAAGGGACGGAGGAAGTACTCCATTAATTTGCATTAATTTGCAAGTAATGGCACGGTGTTGCCATCATGTTACATCCGTCCTTTGCTTTCACAGATACGCCTATCATTATCAGATCTTGAAGCAAGCAAATGAACTGTTGGGCAAAAATGCACCTGATGGGCCAATATTTACGGCCAAGAAATAAGATTTAGTAGCAAGGTGGGAGTGGGATGATAAGTCTAACAAGTTGATCGCGTCTCATCATCTACTTGCAAGGACAGTTCAACACAAGAAAAAAACCTCGGCGCAGTTTCAGGCTAGTTGATGCAGCGATATTCGAGTCCTGAAGTTAAAGTAAAGTTTGTGCACCTTTCCGCACACAAATTCAGGACCAGTTTACCCTGTCGCGCCACTGAACGCTGCTTGACCGTGAGCTATTGCCTTATGCCTGCGAGGCTGCGAAACGCACGAAGTCCGCCTGCAACCACCGCTGTAACGAGCGCGCACGGATTTTATACACCTGCCTTGAGGACCTAGTGTAATGCAACCGACAAGTAACCTTGGAGAGTTGGAGGCTATCCCAAAGTCCACCAGGTACATATTCTATTGTGGTCCTTCGAATTCTGTCCTCGTTCTGCCGCTAACATAATCGCCTCGAGCCTCCCTCGGTTCGACAAAGTCCTGCTGGGACAGTTCACACTTCACTACTTCAGTATACTTCACACTAGGCGTTTTCTTAAGGCCCTTGACAAAGGGCGATGGCTCGAAACAGTACGTTTTAAATCCGGGTGTAAAGTGTGCCTCCAGTTTGGCTAATTTGCTCCGCGAGGGAACACACACCGAACAAAATATACCCTATGTTAAATTACAAGTCATTTTAATTTTTTAAAAAATCAAACTATTTTATGTTTGATTAAAATTATAGAGAAGCTCATAAAAATTTATGGCACCGAATATATATACTATGAAAATATATTTAATGAAGAAACTAATGATATCTATTTGGTTATCATGAATGTTATGAATGTTATAGTACTTTATTGTATAAATTTAGTTAAACTTAAGATATTTTGACTCTCCAAGAAAATTGGAATGGCTTTTATAATTTAGAGGGAGTAGTTCATTACAGCGGAACGTACAGCATCTGAACCTGGTAACCTTGATTGTTCAGGGTGGCACGCGTGCAGATGCTGCAGGGGACGGGAGAATTATAATGCCACGCTAGCTAAACTGTGCTGTGTACCGGCCGGCCCTTAAGGACCACTCCCATGGAGCAGAGAGAGGCGCATCTGCAACGTTAATAAAAAGTGGCGATGCATACCAGCTCCAGCACGTCGAGCATATACTCGTATTAAAGTACCCGGGGTGCGTACATGCCAGCACGCAACGAACATATCCCGTCTGCACTTGTGTATGCGCCTTCGTACTACCATGTACGCGCACGGGCTTATCTGCTCGGAGCACACCAAAGACCATTTATTTATGCGATCATCATACGGCCATTACCGCAGCTAATCGCGATCCGATCGCAATAATGCCGGCATACCCTCGCCTAATCCTCCGGTCATTGGCCGAGGTATTGGTGCACGGCGAAGCGTGCGCGAAACATCGGCGCGCACGGCCGGCCAGACATTACCGGATCGGCAGATCACCCGTGCCGGCCACAATATATCTGCGGCGAGCTAGGCTGGGCCTGCCGCTGCCATACTTACTTTCCCTAACGAACGACCGTGACCCGCAGTACGGCCGGTGCTATAATATTCGAGGGAGCCACGGCAATGTACGCTTCCACGGCCGGACAGGCGATCCGAGCTGGGATCCTGGCATCCTGCACGCAGCCACGCACCTCGTCCGCTCGCACGGCGGCAGCCAAAGCTAACTCCCGATCCGATCTCGATCCGGGCTGCCCTGCCTGAGAGCGATGGCGACGCCCGTATAGCGCTGTAAAGTACGGGCGGTCGCGGTTGGCTCCTAGTAGTACGGTTTGCTTCCGCCGGGCGCGTCACCGGACGACTAAGTTTGAGACACGATCTCGCCGCGGCGTGGCGTGCTGATCCGGCGCCGGCTCCGCGACACGGCGCCAGCCCGTGCCTGCCCCTGGCTTTTGAGACCGCTAGCCTGCCGCCCCGTACCAGAAAAAGGGCAGGGACCGCCTGCATGCGTCTGCGCTGCTCTCTGCGCGGTGCGACGTGCGGTGCGGCTTTGCGCTGCTTGTCCGTTTCGTGCCCGTGCACGTGCACCGGAGGACATGCCAGGCGTTGCGGCCGGCCGGGGCGGGGGTGGCCAATGATGAACGGCGTCGTAGCCGCGCGCGGGTGCCACTGGATCGAAGAGGGAGGGAAGAAGCGAGCGGAGGGTGCCACTGAACAGCTTTGGAGGACGCACGACAGGGAGCGGCGGCGGCAGGTGTGATTTGATTCCATCACAGCGCGGCTCTGTCCGAGCTTTTGGGGGCGGATCGATCTGGTCTCTTTTGTTGGGGCCTCCGTGCAAGGCAGGGTTGCCGATGCTTTTTCTTCGAAATTTCATTGCCAGAACTCAGGAGCGATGAGAGAGCTACTGTACATCAATTATATGTGCCATGTAATCATGACGATGACTAATGGATCGCGTCTGGGCAAACTACAGGTAGGAGTGCTACAATTTTTGGACGACCAAATTCTAAATTAGCCGTCGCCCGCTTGCTGAGAAAGTGAGAATCCAGCGGGCAGTAGGCAGTAGCACTAGCGCGTGTGGAAGCACCAGTACTGATTAGCACTCTACGTTCTTCTTCCTCAAAGTAACTCTATTGTTTTTTTTTTCATTTCTGTTCTCTTTCTCGTTTATCTCTCTTCACTCTTAGAAAAATTGCCCCAACGAGATTCACTCACCGTTGACAGAGAGCCATTTGATCCGATTTCGTGCCACATCGTCTCATCGTCAGGAGGTAGTTTGGGTTCCGTCCATCGTGAGCCTAATCCACTGACGTGATAGATCCCAACAAAGCAACACATGACGGGAAGCATTGGCACCTCCTTGCGTGGGGAACAGCAACATCGTCGACGGCGCGGGGCATCGAGGGGAGCTAGACGATAGCCCTACGTGCAGCACCTCGACTCTTCTTTTTTTCTTACTTTCTATTTGAAAAAATCAAATATTTTTTATAAAAGTTGTTGAACAACTTTCTTAAAAGTTTCATAAACATATTTTTTTCCAAAGAAGGCTATTAACTAATTTTTAAAAGTGATTTAAATAACCTTTTGGAAAAACTTTTTATGAAGAAATCATTCATTTTTGGTATTTTTATGAATATATTTTACCAAAAAATACCTTTTAGAAAAGTTTTACTAACAAATTTTGTTGCTAAATATGTTTTTGTCTAAAAATTTCATTTTATTGTCTTTTTTTAGAAAAAAAGTCTTATGAAGAACTTTCCTGAAATAACTTTTTGTTTCTTTTGAATGGTAACAATGGGACATGCATGTGCTGCGGGACAACTAAGGATGAAGCACTCGGTCCTGACATGCAACAAGTTATAAGATCGACCGCTATGCACTCTTCCACTGGACACACAATTCCTATTTTAGACTCCAAGGACAAAGTAAAGGTTCAACTTTTGTTATCAATTAGCTATCTTTAAAATAGCTCGCTATTGGGAATCAAGTGATAGTTTTGGTATTCTATGTATGCACCATAAATCGATAACAAGTGACTTTTGAAGTACAAAATGCAGTTATTATAAGCTTGAATGATTATCATAAAAAATATTAATGTTATATCTTGCTTGTATTTAATACTCTCAATAGTTATATATTCTATGTAGATTAAACATTTTTTGTTTATATTACCTTCTTGAGTATAGCCATTTTTTTATATAAGGTACATACAAACTTAATTTTTATATAATTTACTTACACGCGGCTAAGGATAAGTTTCATGAGCACTCGTGTATATTGAATCTTGTTGTAAAATTGTGAAAAATCATAATTAAAAACATTCTTTATTCATTATAATAATTTAATGGGGCTTAAGAATCTTGGCCATAACAAATAGTGCACAATAACTTGATTAATGATAAAACCTAACAGTACACCCTACAAAAACCCCATCTTTCATTCCTTTCAAAACCCCCATCTTTCTAAATGCTATTAACATTTATTTTTACTAATGTATTTTTTTGTGTTAAAGTTACTAAAATTTTGCTATAATATTCACACTTTTTCACAACCGAGATTGACCAGATTGGGATCACGTGGTTTTCTTTTATAGGTGGCTCTTGTCTGTGCGACATTACTTTTAACTACCCGATGATCATATTGGAGTGAAATTTGATGCTACACTCGAAGTTTCTCTTTTGATCTATCGGAACCACTATAATTATCTATGTGACGTAATAGTTGCAATATTATTATGGATGTCGATATGCAAAATATTATGACAAATTAGATAGAACTAGTTAGATGCTTCTCGCCAGGCCATGCCAAAACAAATAAGGGGCCTAAGGATAGTGAAAACATAAATCTTCCGATTTACGATGAACCCAAAAGTGTCATAAAACCTATGCCAAAACCGTGATTTATAACATAGGATTGACGAATACCCTTCGTCATTAGTCGAGTGTCTAAACCGCAACTAGTGACGTTCCTTATTTGTACGTCACTAGAATAATGACGAATGAAAATTTGTCCCACAAGTCGTCATAAATTGGCTCATGCGTAGCATGCCACGTTGGACCACAGTCGGATATGGTATGACGGTTGTGACGAACTATTTTATCATAGATTGAATTAGGCCCAGTTTTTGTTGGACCGAGCCCAATAATTGCTGTCGTCATAGATTGATTTAGACCCAATTCTTGTTGTGCCGAGCCCAATAGTTGTTGTCATAATAGATTGATTTAGGCTCAATTCTTCTTGGACCAAGCCCAATAATTGTTGTCGTCATAACTTGGTTTAGTCCAATTCTTGTTGGATCAAGTGCAACATATGATGATGTCATAACTTTGTTTAGGCCCAATTCTTAATGGATTTAGTCAAACATTTGTTGGCTTCATAACTTTGTTTAGACCCACGAAATAATGGGACGAAGAGGCGAGCCCACAAAATTTTGGGCCCAGTTATTTTCGGGTGTAGCCTAGGTGCGTTTAATTAAAATATAATCTAATTTAATATTGCATACAAATCAATTCTGTAATTGACAACACAATTAATTTGTACATACCACACATACAAATAAATGTTTCTAATCACACTTCACACTTTATTATTCATGACCAAAAAATAAGCACAAGCATATTGTACATAAGAGATCACAAACCACTAAACTTGATATCTCTTTAACCAAGAACAAAGCTGGCCTAGAAACACATTAAGCAAAACCACAATACGCACAAACCAGCACAAGCAATTGGAAGGACATGAGCAGATGCCTAAGAAACACATTGGCCTTACCCTCTGAAGTTTAGCAGTTGACGAAGGAGGTACTCAGTTTCTCTTACTACTTTCTTCAAACTCTCGATCTTCTCAGACTGCATTTTCATTGCAGAATCTGAAGCTTGTGCGTTCATCTTCAAGTCGCTCAACATTCAGGCAAAAAATTATATGCTACATAAACACTAGTGTAGGCTAAGTAAAGGGTGGATACCTCAAATGTACAATGTATCCATCAGCTGTAGCGCCACCCAGTTTCACCCTCCACAGCTTCAGCGCCCTACTGGGTATTATGTCAAAGCAAGCAATCGCCGCCCAGGCCACTACCTCGACATCAATGATCAGTGCACCAATACTGCACGCCCGAGATCCATCTGATACTTCCACCAACACCACACAACCAACGAGGCTGGCCACGACGAAAAGCAGGAGGCCTCCGAGGGTTTCGCGGACACCGGAGGGGTGGCTCTTGGAGGGGCGGTGCATGGAGGTCCGGTCGCGTACAGGGGCGGTGCGTGGAGGTCCGGCGCATGGAGGTCCGGAGAGGGGGGGCGTGGAGGTCCGCCGGGTGGAGCTCCGGCGAGGGGCGACGCGTGGAGGGGCGGCGCGTGGAGGTGCAGCGGGAGGCAGCGGGAAGAGGCAGCAGGAGGAGACTGAAACCTTATCCAGATGTGGTGGAGGGGTGGACACCTGAGGGGGCAGGCAACATTAATGGGCGCCCGCGGACGGCGATTTGGGCGAGGGGGAGCGCGCGGAGGACAGGGGATGAGCGCGCAGATAGAAATTGGGCGCGTGTGGCTGCGATTTGGGCGAGGGGGAGCGCGCGGAGGAAAGGATTTGGGGAGATGAGCGAGGGGTAGCGCGGAGGAAAGGATTTTGGGGGAGACGAGCGCGCGAGGGAGCTCAGGGCGTGGTGGCGGCGGTCAACCGATCGACCGAGGCACCGCGAACTAGGGTTTGGAATTGACTGCTGGGTCCTGAGATGTATCCCGACGAATGGTTGGATGTGTTTTTTTTGCTGTACCGACTGATGGTTCACTGGGACATGCAAAAACATTTAACGACCGACGGTGACTTGTAGAAATTTGAAGTACCGATAAATGATGCGTTGCTTAGCTATACCGATGAATGACCCATCGTTATTTTCAGACTTATACCGTCAGATGTCCGACTATTGAGGTTGTGATACAGTAAACTTGAAAGGTGTTAACAGGCTATCAGTATGCCCTGTAAACTTACAGTGCATGGTTCCAGTGATAAGTATCAGCCCCATCCTGTCCTCTCATAGCTGCCAATTGCATGAGATGTCTCCACCTCGCCATCTTGATCTGGCTCGGTTGCGAACTTGTGTCAGGCACTTTGCCGGGCATGTCAGGTTTCCAGGCACTGTGATACGACCACGCACTTGTGTCGTACGTTCTGGTGTCGTTCGTCTGTCATTCCGGCCTTAGGACCAACGCATTCGAGATCCGGATCACCATGGCGAGCCGAGTGCCAACTGCCAACTGCCAAGTATCGATCGCTAACGTGCTAGCGCCTACTGCCTAGTGCATGCTAAGTTTCCTTCCGGTGCGTGGTTTTCCAGAACCCAGACCCTGATCTTGCACTGTGCAGGAGCGCCATACCCGCATGAAGCGGAGCGCCAAACCCGCGTGAGCAGAATCTTCGCATACGCGAATACTCAATGATCAACTCCGACCTGCTTGAGGCTGTGTTCGATAGTACGTAGGCCGTCCACCTCAACAACGGCCCATCTGCTTGTAGGTCAAGGCCTCGAGGGAACGAAGCGTGCACAAAGGGGCTCCTACGTGTCTTCTGGAAGATAGATAAGTAACTTATCTTTAAACCTCATATAGTTCATGTACAATAATTTTTTAACATCTATCAACATTGGTTGACATGCATCAACATTTTTTAAAAAAGTCTGACTTACTGTAATTGTTATCAACATTTCTTGACATTGATCAACATTTTTTGAGAAAATTCCTTATTTACCATTGAAATTTACATCACTTTCTTATTTGCCACCGAAAAAGTTTGCCTCCCTATTTATTATCACAGAGTTAAGTTGACACGAAAAGATGATTTTACCCTCATGATACAGGGACATATTGGTGTAAAATTTGACCGGTTGCATATGTATGGGATCGACACATCTTTAAGAAACATTGGGCTGATATGGAGAAAGCAAAACCAGTTGCGATACAATTTTTACAATGATGTTTCTCTATGTCATGAGGGTAAAACTATCTTTTCATGTCCAACTTAACACTGTTGATGGCATATACAGAATGCAATTTTGAGTCGATGGAAAATAAGGAAAGCAAATTTTTTCAATATCAAATAAGGAAGCAATGTAAATTCCAATGCAAATAAGGAATTTTCTCACCTTTTTTATATATACCAACATTTTTCTTTAACTTTTTTACATTCACTTGCTCAATAATTTTTTACATGCACCAACTTTTTTTTCACTTACCAACTTTTTTTCATTCACCAATATTTTTTTCTCAACATTTTTTTACATTCACCAACTTTTTTCGTAAAAAAATATTAAGAGAGTTCATCTAAAATATTAAGATAGTTTGTTGGACCGTTGTGGGCTAGTTACTGGACTACTGCTCGGTTATAGATGTTTAGTTATCTATATTGCGGAAGATGGATAGGATTTCCGTGCACGAAGCAGCATTGGGCCTCACTTTTGCTAGACGCACCGTCCCCTTGATTGCAAGCAAACATTGGGCCTCAATTTGCTAAGCGCTAGCCACCCTGCCACCACGTCCTAAGGTGAGCTTAGTTAAGAAGCTGTTTGGATACTTAGATGCTAAACTTTAGCAGTGTCACATCGGATGTTCGGATGCTAATTAAGAGGACTAAACATTAGCTAATTATAAAACCAATTGTAGAACCCTGTGCTAATTCGCGAGACGAATCTATTAAGCCTAATTAATCCATCATTAGCAAATGGTTACTGTAGCACCACATTACCAAATTATGGACTAATTAGGCTTAATAGATTCGTCTCGCGAATTAGACTCCATTTGTGCAATTAGTTTTGTAATTAGACTATGTTTAATACTCATAATTAACATCCAAACATCCGATGTGACAGGTGCTAAATTTTAGTGGGGTGTATCAAACACCCCATGAGATCATTGACTGCTACCTTTCACTACTTCATGTAGCTAGCATATAAAGATCAAAAGCAATTTTTCTCCTCAGTGTGCCGCGTTTCACTTAGCCCAATATGTAGCACGGCTGTACTGAATGATTACTCCTACTAATTTTATGTTATGAATGGAGATGATTATGCCTAGTAATTGGTGAAGCATCAGCTTTACTGGATGAAACTGGAGTATATGACTAGGCACCGATAAGGCGAAAAATCACCCCTTCATCAACATACTCTTTCATTTACTACGATGTGACGATGGCGCTGTAATGACTGGGTTTCAGCAAGACAAAGCCACCTGCATCACATGCTTCCACCCACAACACTTCTACGCTCCATGTTCCATATGGACGACGAGAAGATGAACATTCGACGATGACCATAAAAGCGGAGCTTAATTGGAGGTTTTTTGCAGACTCGCTCTGCGGATGTAATTAACTGGACGTGCCCAATAGACTCCGGGAATCAGCGAACTACGCAATCTCTATAAGTCAGACCTCTCCTTAAGCATCGACGTAGAAGATAAGAGGAGATAAAACTATCGAGTCATGTATTTTGTAATTTTGTAAAAGATCAAGATTAATGAAATATGTGTTCTCGCAAATATGTGCATGTGTGTCGTGTGCTACTTTTATTTTATTTTATCTTTGTTTTATTTTCACGAACATGAGCAACACGTCGATAAGGAATTGAAGAGTGGAGAACGGAAGAGCCTGCTTTTCCTACGCCTCCGTAACACTAGGGTACCCCTTCTCACTAGTCCAGCTGGTACATCGATTGAGAATTGAAGCAGCGAGGATCAAAAGAGGTTGCAGTGGGCAAAATGGATTTGGGTTGCGGTAGAAGGTTGCAGTGTGCTTCGTCCATTTGATGGAAGCCAGATTTTTGAGCTGTAGATGTAGCGTCAATATCTGTTAAGCGTCGGACGCCCTAACAGGAGCATTTCCATTTGTTTAATTGTAATCATAGTTTGATTTTGGTTAACCTAACAATGGTTTGCTGATATTACTTTAATATCTCACTCAGACTTAATCTACAATTCTACATTATTTGCAATTTTAATTAAAAAAGTATATCGATATACACAACGATTAATAGATCCTCCGATGACTTTCATAACTTTTTATTGGAAACTACGTCAAATCGCGGATCGTGAACAAAAACCTGAGTGCTCCGTAATAAGATACAATGTATTTTTTAATGCAAACTATTGGGGGTCCGCCTGAAACTTTTATTCCAAAAAATAGCAATCCAATATAGCTTGAGTTTTGAGATTTCATTAAGATGCTGTTGCAGAACACAAGCAAGTGAGAACTCAGAAGCGAGGAGGGAATTGATCTTAATTGGTGCGTATTTGCCATGTACAAAACATTATTTGAAATTTTCAAAAAGATTGCTTCACTTCAAGGGGTTTGTTCTCTTTCAGAGAGGCAGTATGAGTGTAAGATTGTAGGAATCACTTGAAAGGTGTAAATAAGCTATCAGTATGCCCTGTAAACTTATAGTGCATGGTTTCAGCGTTTAGTATCAGCCCCATCCTGTCCTCTCATAGCTGACAATTGCATGAGATGTCTCCACTTCGCCATCTGGCTCGGATCCGAGGGAGATGTCGGTGTTGCCTCAAGCCGGGCATGTCAGGTTTTCAGGCACTGTGAATCTGTGATACGGCCACGCACTTGTGTCGTACGTTCTGGTGTCGTTCGTCTGTCATTTCGGCGGAAGAACCAATGCATTGGATCCAGATCAACCATGGCATGCCGAGTGCCAACTGCCAAGTCTAACGCTAACGTGGTAGCGCCTACTGCTTAGTGCATGCTAATTAAGTTTCCATCCGGAGCGTGGTTTTCGCAGAACCCAGACTCCGTTCCTGCAGTGCGCCGGAGCCAGATACCCGCATGAGCAGAATCTTGATCACATACTCAAATACTCCAATGATCAACTCCGACCTGCACGAGGCTATGTACGGTAGTACGTAGGCCGTCCACCTCAACATCGCCCGGCTCGCCGGAAAACTCCAATTGCGGTACCTGCCGACGGCCGCCGAGCCGACAAGTATCCCTTTATTATTTGTGGTGTTGTACACCCACTAGTGCAGCTAATCGTGATGTGATCTTTTCGAAACGAAGGCCACGCCTAATCTTCTGCTGGTAGGTCGAGGCCTCTATCGAGGGAACGAAGCGTGCACGAAGCAGCATCAACCAGATCACACGTGCCGCGGCCAAATATATTCCTCACCTAGCCTTATGAGCTAGCTGTACTTCTTTCCTAACGAACGACCGTGGTACGTAGTACGGTCGCGACACAATAATATCGGGAGAGACGCTAGCTTAGGCTTCGTCGCTCGCACGGCGGCAGCGGAGGCGGAGCTTACCTCCCGATCCCCTCTTGATTCGGCGGAGCGATAACGACGCCGTGGTTCCGTAAAGTCCAGCTAGTCGAGGTTGGCGTGTACGGATTTGGTTCCGCCGGGGGAGGCATCACCAAACGGCCAGAGATCGAGGAAACAAATTGCCCAATTGGAGCGCGCGGAGGAGACGAGACACGATCTTGGCGCAGCGCCGCGTCGCTGATCCGTCGCTGGCCCGACGACACGGCGCCAGCTGGCTTTGTAACCGCTAGCCTGCCGCTCGTACCAGAAAGCTAAAGCAGGGAGCCAGCCAGGGACCGCCGGTGCAGCTCTGGGCCTGCGCGGTGCGACGTGCGATGCCAGTGTTGCTTTGCTTGTCCGTTCACGTGCAGCGGAGGACATGCCAGCAGGCGTTCCCCGTTCCGGCCGGGATGGCCAACGATGAACGGCGTCCAGTGCTCGATCGCGCTGGGAGGACACGCGTCAGGTGCAGCGGAGGCAGGTGTGATTTGATTCGGCCACAGTGCGGCCTTGTCCGAGCCTTTTTTTGGGCCTCCGTGGGCCGTGGCAACTGCGCCGTGGTCCGTGGAAAAGGCAGGTCTTCCGTACGTTCTCCAAAATTTCATGGACACCCGATCGATGAGAGCGGGAAGCTTATATAACTTCGGAAAACCGTTTGCTATGCGGCTTCCGGTGTTCAAGATTCATGCCAATAATTTCATCCGTCGGATGTGCATATTCCCAATACTAATCCTCTCATACGCCGCCTCAGCCATGCCCGTTGTGGTTGCCTAACGTAGCCGCCGCCGATGCCCATGCGTGCCGGCCTTCGATGCGGCCGCCACCCATGCGCGCAGCCCCGTTGCAGTGGGCGCCGCGGGACGTGGTTGCTGCGTGTGGTGCCCACACCCTTGCAGTCGTGGCCGCGTGCCGCCCTCGCCGCGGGCCCTGATGTCATGGCGCGCTCGCCGCCTTCGCCCCCTATCTTCACATGTGCGTGGCGCCGAACGTGGCCGTCGGCCAGTGCCCCTGCCGTGGCCTGTAAGCCCCGCTCTGTCATACATACATCTATAGGTCCACTAGAAGGTTTGAACAGTACTAGATACAAAGCTGGATATCGAGACGTGTTAGATATGAAGACTACGGTGCAGGGCGGCGTGGTCTACGTGGCAAGACAGGAACTAGTCGAGGATTAGGAAACTACTCGTAGCAATTAGAGTAGGACTCACTAGTCGAATCCGATTAGTATTCTTGTAAACAACTTACCTGCAACCCTGCCCCTGGCAATATAAGGCGATGCAGGGATCCCCTCCAAAGCAATTCAATACAACCAACACACAGGGTGTAGGGTATTACGCAATCTAGCAGTCCAAACTTGTCTAAATCGTGTGTTCGAGTTCACCTTCGAGTTCCTGATCTCGGCGAGCCCCACACACTAAACATTATTTCGGTAGGTTGCCGGGTCTAAACACCACGCCAGGTAGGGGATCTCGTTAAGAATCCACTGGCGAACTCGATGGTCCAAGTCATCATCAAGCCCACCGTCGCATTCGAAGCGGGCGTGACATTCATCTTTAGCTCCTGGGTTTGCGTCAGTGACGGCGCTAGAAGCTTCCACCGCCACATTGCGCCGGCCCTGGAGAAGAAGCAGCACGCCATCAACCTTTAGTGCCAAGCTCTGTAGGATCTCGTCGAGAAATTCGACGAATTTTTAATTTTTGACCTAGTCAGAGGCTGGGGGTAGAGTCCGAGTACAACTTGACTTCTCCCGCTAGTCGGATTGGTTTTCACGAGCTGGCACTTAAGCCATCGTGCGAATTGGTCTACGACCCAAGTTGATTCCCTTCCGGACTCCAAAACACGGGTGCTGTCTACCAGCTACCCTGTTCATATCACAATTCAACTCAGATTTGATCGAGGACCCCGACTACTACTCGGATCCGAGCGAGGAGACTCCTTTATTAGGTCCACAACAAGGCCTGGTAATTACATGAAATCCACAACGAAGATTCGTCTACTGGCCCAACATGAAGCCACCAGCTCTCGCCAAAAATAACGAGTCACGCCTTGTCACCTACCTCGATACTCTCCCGTATCAGGAGGGAACTCCTCTGTCGCCCATCTACGAAGAAGACTGCTCCACAAAGGTCATCACATCAAGTTCCGGAAGCTATTCTCCGGAGCGGAAACTCTTCGCCCTTGTTGCTGCACAAGAAGGCAAAGATGAAGAGCAACCAGAAAGGAATCTGCGACACGAACGTCACCCAGATGATGTCTCGCAAAATGAGCTCACCGCCAATGTCATCGGAGAAGAAACTGAAGCTCAAAGAACTTGACGGTGAGCTAGAAACTCTGCAAGAGGAGAGCGTCGCTGCCACCTTGCAACTGACCTGCCAATCGTAAACTTGGATCACACATTTGAAGCAGTTCAATCGCATCAACATCGTACTCCTCTTTCCACCATCGCATCCATCGATCTCAATACCTGGCCTATGCCACAAAACAACTACACTAGGCATCTGGCTGAGCTGGCGGAGCGCGCGTACGAGCAACTTGATCAGCAAACCCAATACATTCAGTTCCACACACCCTATCCCAGCACAGCAGTAGCCATAGGCGCACTCAATCCAGACCAAGTCAAATTGGAGGCGTCAGACCAAACAAGTTGAAGCAGAGGGTAGTAGGGCGAAACCCTCGGGAGGCCTTGGCCACTGTGGGCACAACCTAGAGCCTAAACGCCCAGTACGGGAGCTCCGATTAACGCCAGCCGCAACGCCCGTATAGTCATTGACGGTCGCCGCCGCGAGCGTGAGCAAGAAGTCGAGTACCAAGGAGAAGATTCTGGTGGGTTCCCCACCTTCTCAAGACGAGTAAGAAAGATAGTTCTACCTGACAAATTCAAACCTCCGGGTATCACCAAGTACGATGGCAAGTAGGACCCAGTCCAGTAGCTGCGGTGCTACTCACTGTCAGTACAAGCAGCAGGAGGGAATGCGACACCAAGGTCATCTAGTTCCCCATCTGCATGGAGGCACCGCCACTCACTTGGCTTGAGTCATTAGACAAGAACTCCATTAATACATGGAAGGACCTCAAGGTGGCGTTCACCAACAACTTTGCAGGGGCAATGCAGCGTCCTGGCAACAACAGGATCAACTTGTCTGAAGTCAAACAGCAACAAGACAAGACCCTGCACAGTTATCTACGTTGATTCTTCGACAAGAAGTCCATAATCGTGGACATCACGGAGCATGACGCCATAGATTGCTTCCAGAATGGTTTCTATGACTGCCAAATGTTCAGGATTTTGGCAGGAGATGCCCCGAGGATATCAAATCTCTTAAGATCGTGATTCAAGCGTGGGCGGATGAAGAAGACAAGGAGATCGAGAGGTTTGAGTCTAGTCACAATAAGGGTCAGAACAATAACAATCAGAATAATAGCCAGCGCAATGACAAGAACCACAACGATCGCCCCAACAATGACAATCGAAATAACTACTCGGGAGGTTAGAATCACAAGAGAAAGCCAGACAATACTGTCGCGTCAATGTCCCAATCGTCCAAGAAAGGTGGCAGGAATCAAGATGGGACTCTGTTCAGCCAGCTCCTGAAGAAGCAGTGCGCATGGCACCCGTATCATAAGCACTCTGCGATGGATTACTATATTTTGCGCAGTCATGAAAGATCTGCCGGAACCTCCTGGAACCAAGGACAAAGGCAAGGCCAAAGAAGACAAAAATCGTGGTGACAACGGCAAATTTCAAAACCCGTCCAACACCATCAACGTTATCTTTGGTGGCACACCGGGTACTGCTACTAAGCGGTCTCAGAAACTAGCCCTCCGAGAGATCATGTCCATTGAACAAGCAACACCTACGTTTCTCAAGTGGTCCGAGGTGCCAATTACTCTCTCCAAGAAGAACTAGTGGACTAGTTTCTTAGACCCAGGATGGTATCCTCTCGTCCTAGACCTAGTAGTCGCTGGCTCAAGTTCCAGGAGGTGTCTTCATCCACGAGCTTCGGAAGCCATCCATCACGGAGCAGGCACCCTCAGCAACCACCGATCACGGTCCCATAGAACCAGGCCGGGAGGTTATGATGATTGATGTGGATTGGAGAACACTATTTATTGACTATATCAAAGAGCACAAACTACCCTCAGACAAAACACAAGCATAACAAGTCTTATGGCAAAGCAAAGGCTATGTACTCGTCGGAGACAAGCTATACAGAAAAGGCGCATCTTCGTGAGTACTCATGAGGTGTGTCACATGAGAAGAGGGCAAGGACATATTGGAGGAAATACACAAAGGGATCTGTGGCAACTACGCATCTTCTCGCACAATAGTTGGCAAGGCCTTCAGAGCAGCATTTTACTGGCCTACCACTCTAGCCGATGCAGAGGCACTAGTTCGTCGATGCCAAGGTTGTCAATTCTTTGCAAAGCAACAACATATCCCGACCTACAAGCTCATCAAGATACCTCTAACATGGCCCTTTGCATGCTGGGGGCTCAACATGATTGGACCACTCCCAACTGCGCCTGGAGGATTCAACCGAGTACTCGTAGGCATCGATAAATTCACCAAGTGGACTGAAGTGAAACCTATCACCTGTACCAAAGCGGACAGAGTACTCGACTTACTCAACGAGATCGTCCACCGGTATGTATTCCCAAACTGGATCATCACAGATTTACGCTCCAATTTCAACAACCATGAATTCTGGAAGTACTATGAAAATAGCAGAATCGATGTTCGTTATGTCTCTGTCGCTGATCCAAGAGCCAACGGGCAAGTTGAGTGCGCCAACGGGAAGTTACTTGATGTGCTGAAGAAAAGGCTCCACGACATTGGCAACACCAAGGGAGGCAAGTGGCTCAAAGAACTACCCAACGTACTCTGGGGGCTACATACTCAACCGTGCAAGCCTACGGGGCAGTCACCCTACTTCCTGGTCTATGAATCAGAAGCCATACTCCCTGCCGACATCATGTGGAAATCTCCCACAGTTGAACAATACGATGAAGGCACGGCAGAAGAAACAAGACGTATAGACATAGACAGTCTAGAAGAAGCCCGTTGTGCAGCACTGGTCCAGTCAGCAAGGTACCTTGAAGGACTCCGTTGTTATCACGATCGCAACGTCAAAGAACGTTCATTCAACATCGGTGACATGGTCCTCAAGCGCATCGAAGGCACCACAGGGCTGCCCAAACTCAATTAGCCTTGGGAGGGGCCTTACATCATATCCAAGGTCATAGGCCCAGGATCCTACAGGCTACAACATCTCTTCGGTGAAGACGTTGAGAACTCATGGAACATCGAGCATCTCTGTCATTTCTACCCCTAGTCAGTAGACTACGGGACATTGTGCATAGGCCACTGGCCTCAACCTTTTTTTACAATTACTTTTTGGCGGCAGTTGACTACTTGTCCTCACCTCCATTAGCAGCTTGCAAAGACGGGTCAATTGCAACCATGAGCTATTCAGCTCTCTAGGCCTTAGCGCCTCAGTACGACTTGTAATCATAAGTCTACTTGAGTTATTCAACTCACCAGGTGGCTCGCAAAAGTGGGTCAGCTGCAAACCGTGAGCTATTCAGCTCTCAGGGCCTTAGCGCCCCAGTTTCGACTTGTAGTCACAAGTCTTCTAGAGTTATTCAACTCACCTAGCAGCTCGCAAAGGCGGGTCAGCAGCTACCACGAGCTAACCAACGGCGTAAAAAGCCAACAAGTCGATAAGAAGAGTACACAAAACTGCTCGTTTTGACTATTTATCTCATACATGCATTTTTTGTATTAACGAATCTTGCTGGATACATCAAATGCTTCCGCCTCAAGAAGTTGGAATGTCAAGAGTACAACAAAAGTGCACAACAACGACTGCAAGCAACTGCCTACTGGCGGTTACAACAGAAGTCTCAGGCTTTTACAATATCACGCTAAGCATGCACGGATAAGCCTGGAAGACTACTCCAACACCAGGAGCAAGAAGCTTCGAGAAGAAGGAAGTCCACGCCAGAAAGCTGCGCTCTAGGCAGATGTGCCCTACTCCTCCCCTCGACGGTGACTCGGATGAAGACCGGGGCATACAACACCCTCGTCGTCTCATCAAGCATCACCTCCCTCTCTCTTCCACAAACACCTGGAACAGAACTACGGGTACACATTGTGTACTTGAATCTTGCTCGAAGAAACTACGGAGAGAGGGAGTGGTTGGGACCACACCACCATCCTGAAGCAGATAGCTAGATAAAGACCAGGACGCTCGCCTTTCTCCACCAGCGAGCTCCAGCATCGATTCATCTAGAGAGTAGGGGAAAAGCTGGGGCACACGGTGCTTCCTCGTACGAGGATTCTTCTAGCATCGCAGCCACCGGACTTAGCTCTAGGATCTGTGGAGGGAATGTGGAACCTCAATACAAGGAATCTTCTAGCACCAGGGCGCTCATTGGAAGCTCGCCACCATCAAAGAGAAGAAGCCTAAGGCCAACTACTGCAATAACCTGAGCCATGCTTTTCACAGAGGCAGATGGAGCCCTATTTATAGCTAGGAAGCTAAGCTACCATCCAAAGATCGCCACCACACTCCCGTGACTACACAGTGCAAAGCTTGCCCCATAACCTGGCACAAGTACAGGATGTTGGAGATATGCCCTAGTGGCAATCATAGAGATGATGATATCATATTGTGATCCATGATTTGTATATTGTGTTCATTGAATATCCATTAAAGGCTACTTGAATTGATTTGCAATTATGTGAATTGTACGTGAAACTCTTTACTTGTATGGTTATTCTAAAGTTGTCCCTAGTCGGAGTTCATGTGAGGACACACATAAATATTAGACTAGCACATGTATTAGTTGATAACTATGTTTCACAAGTCATGGACATGAAGATGTCAAACTAATAATATGGGCACATGTAGAGATATGTGCTAGGACTGACCCAACACGAGAAGTAGTTCTCTCTTTACACAACATGTACACTTTGTCCTCAGACCTGAGATTGTCGCATGTACTCAAGATGTGGATCGACTTACTTAGGGGCTATCAAACACTACACCGTAACAAGGTAGTTAAAACGGTACCTTTTGGGTTTGTCAAGAAGCATGCTGTGAGGCATGGTCAATCAAGATGGGATTTGCCTCTCTCTGATTGAGAGAGATATCTTTGGGCCCCTCGAGTGATCGGATCCGGAAATGCATGGCCATGCTACGTAAGGTTAAGAGTTAACCTACAAAGGGATTCCGAATCACAAGATCGAGAAAGAGCAGTTGGCTTGGAGCTAGACCAAATATCGTGAGGCAAAGGGAATAGCATGTACGTGATGTTGTGACGGTTCATCTGATATGATCTTCGTGTGCGTATAGGAGTTGGCACGTTTTGGTAGAGGCCGCTACCGACTATTGGGCTGAGTAGGAGTACTCGGGCCATGTCTATATGTATCCGAACCTATAGGGTCACACACTTAAGGGGTTGGAAGCCCAATTCGGATGTGATCCGAATTGGATCAAGTTTATGAGTACTAATGGGCCTCGGACGCAGAGGCCCGTCAGGAACCTCTATAAATAGAGCGGTGGGGGCACCCTAGGGTTGACACCTTTTGGCCGAAGCATAGCCGCCGCGCCTCCCATGCCCTCACCTTGTTGCAATTCGCGGACCTAGCAGTCCAGCTTGCGACGCTTCCTCCTTGCACGTGTGGATACCTTGGAGGTGGTTCACCTGCAGCACTCGGACGAGCCGGCGACGAGCCACGACGAGCCGATGATAAGCTGCGGCACGAGGAGGACCTCGTTGTACGTGGACGAGCTGCTGAGGAGCTGCTCGACGTCGACATGATCAACTACGTGTTTGACTACGCTGATTGACTTCGCTGCCCCGACACGATTCTACATCTTCCGCACCAGTGCGTCGAGTGGTAATCCCGTGATCCATATATGGTAGTTTTCCTGGTTTACGCGGTAGAAAAATTTTGTTTTGCGCTAGCGTAGCCTACCTCGTATCCCAACACAGGACCCACGTGCAAAATCAACCAATCAGAGTAAGCGCTCGCATGTGATCCGCCCTGATTGCAAAATGACAAGGTACGCATAGTACCCTCGTGTGTCCTCTTGGATACACTCGCAATAATGCAGGCACAAAGGACAAAGGCACAATACTCTCGTGTGTCCTCTTGGGTACACTCGCAATAATGCAGAAAAAAAGGATGACTTCTTCCTCTGCAAGGTTACGAGTAGTAAGCTACCACAGACTACTTATTAGCTGAGATCACAAGTCAAGTAAGCAATAAACAAATGCTCAACAAAGTACTAAGAATCATCATGGATGCACTAGTCGGAAACTACAATACAACATTTTAGTTCCTCCAAAAGATCTTTGTTCAAAGACACAAGGAATAGTCAACCAATATGAACCTAGAAGACTACTGCAGGTTGATGAATTTGGCTACCTCCTTAGCTTTGCGGTCCAATTCTTCTAAGTATTACTGATAAGTTTCATCCGAGCAATCCGCACGAACACCCTCCGCCACTAGAGACAGTTTAGCCTTGGAATAAAATGACTTGACGAATCCCAGCAGCTCCTTGGACACCAACTTGGCCATACCTTGGACTAGGCTATTAATCCTTGCCGGTGCATCCCTAACCCTATCCAGCAGGGGACGAGGCTCTACTCCTTCCTCAGGAGGCTGCACCATGTCAGCCAGAGGTCGTGCCGCATCAGATCACTCCTAGAGAAGTTCTTGTTGCACCTTGAGAGTATTCATGGCCCCAACTAGGCCAACATCATCGTCTCGGCGCATTTTAGATTCCTTCTCTAGATCGCGCTCTGTTTTCTCCAACCGACTTTTGAGCTCTTCATGCTCCTCAGCCGGCCTACAGAAGGCATCCTACCAGTCAGTGATTGTGTTCTTCAACACAGTCTCTTGAATTTTCAACTCTACAAAACAGCAACGGGTAGTCAGAGGACAGACCATATACAACAAACAACTCAAAGACTGCATGCATGAGTACTCACCTTCAACTTTATGATGTAAGGACTTGTTGCGCGTAATGATGCAGTTCTTCTTACCTTGAAACTCCCGCCACTCCACCTGGAATGACGCAACGGCGTTATCATATGCTCCAGAAACTGGGCAGTCCGCCGATGCTCCTCGCCAATTCCTTCTCCAGAAGCTCAATGCGACGCCAGCCTCACTTTGCTCCCGCAGAAGTTGGACATTTTGACGAGACTTCTCAAACAGATCCTAAGTACAGAAACATCAGCACTCCTAATGGAAAAGCTGTCACTCAAATCAAGCAAGAAGATTACAAGAGTTGAACTCACCTTAGTGTAACGGCCTCGGATAAAATCCTTCGCGTCAATCTTAATCCGAGTCCCTGATCACCTGTCTCAGTTTTTCCAGGCCTAAGTGTTACACCTCCAGAGCTCCCGACCCCTTCGATCCGACCCCTCGCCGTGTTGTCCCCGTTCCGACCCCGCCGACCCCCAACCCACCGTCGGATCTTCCTAAGCCATCCCGCAGCGTCGCCCTTCAGTTCGAGCTGTGGACCACCGAGACTGACCGGTGGGCCCATGAGATCTTTTCTCCAGATCTCCCGCGACAGGCGGACTCGAGTTGCATGCCCGCTTCAGAGTTCCCCAGCCTTGGGCTTGACTCCTCCGACGCCCGCCGCTCCGCCTCGTCGCCGGCCCGCGACCGGATGGATTCTCGCGCCCCCTTCCCCAATCGCGGCGGAAGCTCCTTTGCCACCCTTTCTGTAGCACCTCGCCGCCCGCGCCCATCATCACATCGCCAGATCCCGGCCGCAGAGCCCGATGCCGCCCGTCTTTTCCGTCACCTCGCCACAGTCGCGCTGCCCCGGTCTTCGCTACGCGACGATTCCTCCTCCGCCAACCCAGACCGCGGCAGCGACAGCTCCTTTTCCCGCCCTGTCAGAAGCCGCCCCGACAATCTGTTGCTCCACGCTTGCCCGCGCGCCCGCAGCCGCCTGTCTTCTCACCTGTGCGCCCTCGTTTCTAGTGTCGTTTTCCCGGTCACTTCCATCAGATCCACCGCACGACGACGCCCGCCTCCGCCAAATCTCAACCACCGGCAAACCCGTGCCTGCGCCGCCCTGACGTCAGTGCCCAATGACCGCCGGCGTCATCCCCGAAGTCCTGCTCCACCGCCCTCGTCGCTCAATCGCCGCTCGGGCAGAGCACTCCATCGTTTCTTCCCCGGCCTTCGCGCCGCTCCCCCTTCCCTCCCCCTTCCCTCTTCTGCGCAGCTATAAAATGGGATGCAGAAGCCCCGCCGGAGTTCCCCTTTGCCTTCGCTGCCATCTCTCTTGCTCCCTGTTCGAGCTCCCAACGCCACCACCTAAGTCTGAGGAACTCTCCTCTCTGCTCAAACACCATCTTTTTTTCCAAACCCGCCAGCCACTGCTTTCAGTGCTACCCAAGAGCTTGCTTGTGATCCACAAGGAACACCGTCGCCGCCGGACACCGCCGGACATCCTCGCCGCTGTCCCAAGCCCCTTAGTCCTTCCACCCAAGCCTTCTCTGTAAGACGAAGGTAGGTTGCCGACCCTTATTCGCCTCGTCCGATCCCTCCTATCCGCCCGACCCCGGTTCCGTCTCGCCCGACCCTGTCTGTTCCGCCGACCCTTCTCCGCCTCGCCCGAGGGCTCGGCTGTACCTTTTTCTTTGAACCGAGGGTGTATGTGTAAAACCTAGGGACTTTTCAGCATTTAGTCTGAGGACCCCTAGCACATCTATTCCTCTAGAATAGGGGTCAGATCATAAGTTCCTCCCCTCCGACCCTTACCTCTTGATCTCCATCAAATCCATTGAACCTCCCCACCTTCCTGTAACTTGCCGCAAGTTTCTGGGCTCAAACTTGCAAGTGTTGCTGTTGAAATAACCATCTATGCTAACCAATGCATTGCATTCTTGTAGAGTTGCGTCTCGCCGACGGCTACTACGAGCTGCACCCGGCGCCAGAAGACGACGGTGTAGCTGAGCTCCTGCTCCCAGAAGCCGAAGCTGCCCAAGAAGTCGAGCAGTTCCCTCCCTCCTTGCTCGAAGGCAAGCCCCGGATGCATGAATTCCCCTATGTTTTAGCAGACTTGCGCATGCCTTCTTTAACATGCTTGTGCATTTATGTATAGGAGTTGTTTGGAACCCTAGATGCATAACCTAGCTCCCTTGATCTGAACACTAGCTGTTGGACCGAGTAGATGCTTTGCTTAAAAAGGAGACGGTAAAAGCCGAGTGATGTCCTGTCACTCGCGAGTTGTAGGAGTTGGATGTTTACCCTTCCATTACAACTATAAGGACGATGGACGGGGCAGGGTTTTGGGTAACTCTTTGGTGGTCGGATGATCGCCCCGTCTGTCTATGAAACTTGCTAAGGCCCGACAGTGGTGGTGTTCGTGATCAAGTGTTTGAAAGTACTAATCTCATACCTAGTATGGGATGGGGAAGCCTAGTACCTGATTGAACTAGGGCGTGGCTTATACCCCTGCTGTCCCTGGAACGAGGTTCCCATGGTGCATCATGTGGGTGCAAGTGCTGTCACAGTACGGTAGAGGCCGGGACTGTGGAGCATTGCATGCCAAGGGAAGTTTGGACCTGACACGCGCCTGGGAATTGATGGGGACGGCCGACACAGGAAGCGGCCCTTGGGGTGCGCGGATGTCGTGACATTAGGTTCGCCATGCATGGTTAAGAAACTCGAATCAATTCGTCTGCCTCTCACAGTTTGAGACTGCTTGATCGCTATGTCACCCTGAGTAAATAAGGAATCTGATGATGACATGGTTTTGTTGATGATGTACATACCCTTTGGTTGGTTTTATGTTGCTTAGAATAGGATGCAAACTTAGACCGGATAATGAAGTTAGAACCGGAGCTAAAACTTAAAAGTAAGGATACACCTAGCGCTTTTGGCAAACAAACCCCCTAGCTAAAAAGCCTTGCATGTCTAGAAGAGGTAGTTCAGCGCGCTCCCTATCGGTTAAGTCTTGTTGAGCTTAGTAGCTCAGTCTTGTTGTGGCTCTTCTTTTTCAGGTGAAGTTGCTGCCTCTGAGCCTCCTTCTACTGGCACTTGGCCGCCCCAACTCCCTCTGGGTTGGACGGTTGAGTGGGATCCCTCCTCGAACGGCGAGGAGAGGGATCATTGATGTCCCGGTTGGCCTCACCAGGGATGTCCGACCCCCGACGAGTTCGCTTCCGCTAGTTGCTTTACCTTTTGTTATTGTTTTTTTTTTGCTGAACCTTGTAAAACTCTGATGTTGTTTTCACGGTCAAACTAAAGGGTTAATTCGTTAACTCAGTGGACTTGTTGTATTCTCTGGAACCGCTCACCTTCGTGTGGGTTTGCTATTCGGTCCTGTTCAAGTGGTTAAATCGGATGAAATCCGACGGCACTTCGTTTTTACTCGGTTTAGGCATGAGCGTCGCGTGTCATGCGGCTAAATCATGTTTAACCAAGCAAATCCGAAGTGGATCCACCACACTTAGTATACGCCACAACACGCTGGTTCATCTCCAAGATGGAGGATATGGCCTGTGGCTCCAATAGGGGGCTCTCAAAAGCCTCCATCTCCCTCCATGGCAACGGATGCTCAGCCGCTGAACTAGTCTTCACGCTGGGCACCAAACCTAGTTCCCTGTTAAATGATAGCCCTACCTCCGACAACATCCCTGCAGCCACTGCAACAGATCCAAGGGCGCGCATGGCCTCGAGCTCGGGGGTTTCAATATCCGCAGAGTTGAGAGGAACGGTGCCTAAGACATCTGTCGTAGACGGTTCTTCAACTAATACGGCCTCAGGCAGCGGTCCGAGGGCAGTAGTTGGGGGAGCTGCCGATTCTACATCCTGGAGAGAACCGATCACATCATGCAGCAATGCGGCCGCTAATGACGTAGCGTCTTCCCCCATCACCAGAGCTAAGTTCTCCTCGGATTCGATTACAGGCGTGGGTGTTGGGTTCACAATTGAGTGGTTTTCATCATCAAATACTGGGCCTGTGCCTGCCGCACCAAGGTCAACACTCGAAGATGACCTACACACAACAAAGCATCAGAAACATAGAGCAACTACTCGATACAAATTCAATGCTCAAATCACAGTGAGTTACTCACCTGGTCGACCGACGAGGCACCAGCGGAGCTTTCCTCACCAAGCGCATTTGTGAGGTACTAGTAACTGGCAAACTTGATGGGGCAGGCAGCAGAGCTCCAGGGTTGTCGCCGATACCCGCAGTAATTACTTGGGTAGTGGCAGCCACGCGATTACCACCGGCGTCCACGCGTTCTATGCCTCCAAAAATTTAAGAACCCAATACAATGAAATTCCACTCTAGGCTACTCAACACCCAAGCGCAGGGCGCGATATACAATACCCCAAACAAAACGTAGGGTATAACGCTACTCTGGCAGCCCGAACCTGTATAAATCTTTGTCTTGTGTCTTCACTTTTACCTTCGAGTTCCAGGTCCAGCGATTCCCCACCAACAAATCTACTACCTCGGGTACCCCCTCGGTAGGTTGCCAGGTATAAAACGCCGACATTAACCTCCCTCTCTATGGTGAGCAGCGGGTCGACGATGAGTTGGATGTCTTCCAGTTTCACCCCCTCAGCTTCCATGGTTCCTCATGCTCTTCGGCGATTGTTCCACCAAGCGAAACCAAGGCACGGCTGGTCGACGGACCCATCTTGAAAGGCGGGATGGAGGCCAATACTTCCAGCACTCTGGCAACTTCAGCCTCTACCTCTGGCTTGGGGGCTACAAGGGTATCCACGACACTAGACGTAGTTGCCACCGCAGCTCCGGGCACTACATCCGGCTCGGGGGCTACAAGAGTAGCCACAACACCGGAGGTAGTCACTGCTATGGCCTCGGCTACTGGTAGCTCGGGGGCTGGCACTAAAGCATCACTTAGTGAAGAAATTACATCTTGCATTAATGTGGCAACAAGGGATACCGCACCTTGATTCATCATCGGAGAAAGTTGATATTCTAGCGGTAGACTTATAGGCGCTGGGACGAGGTCTTGGGCCGATTGGCTACTGCCATCGGTTGTAGACTTCGGGCTCAGGCCTCCAATTTCCATGCTGGAGAATTTCCTGCAAAAGACAAAGTGTCAAAAGACATACTACAAGGCAATATCAAATTACAATTAGTACTCAAATGAAGTACAAGTACTTACTTTGAAGACCTCTTCACCTTCAAAGAGGGCTCCCCTGACAAGCGCATAGGCTTGATGGTTGGCGACAACTTCTTTGGCGGGGCTTGTTGGATCACAGTCTGATCCTCGCCAGTCTTGGTTGTTGTCTTCGCCTCTCGAGTAGATTGTGCACTGACAGGGTTGACTCTAGCAACGGGAGGTTCTTCGTCATCGTCAATCACGATGACCTCCTCAATCACTGGCAACTGTTGCTGCACGGCTTCGGTAGTCGTCCTCTCCGCCTCAGTCACCTCCCAGACTATCTGCAATCCACCAATGTCGTATTGAGTAGACATGGTAGTAAAGAATTTACTTACAGGTACTTGATCCTCAGGATCTTGTCCTTCTTCGAAAGTTATTACTGATGGAGGCACGTCCTTGGCGGTGAGAGGCTTCTTTATCATGTGCTTCACAGCGACGGTGCGCTTCCGCTTCGGCGGTGGCACCAGCCCAGCCTCCAGATCATCCTCCAGCGCACGCTTGGATGACCCGGAGGAAGATCTGGCTTTGTCTATAGCTGGGTCTTGATTACAAAATCCTCAGTAGGCTCAGAGTTGGAGCTGCTAAAGGATGAGAATTCCTCTGACTCCTCCTCCTCGACTACCCCCTATACACTTGCAGCCGTGGTGTACGCGTGGAGCGGCTCAGAACCACTTGATCCGGGAGGAGGAGGAGCAGCAGAGCAGAACAAGTGTACATCTTCCTGCATAAGAAGACAAATCAGAACATCAGCAGTTACAAAAATCAGTACTTGGGGGCTACGGCCATAGATACTTACACTACTTGGCGGGTTGGTGGCGCAGTACTCCCGCACGATTGTTGGGAACTCGCTTGCATGCTTGAAAAGGTGCCTCAATCGTGCCATGACTTCGTCCACGGTGAGGTCCTCTGGTGACATCTGGGATGGATCAATGGGGCCAGAGTAGTCGTACCCCCATGTACACCGCAGTTGCAGGGGTTGAATCCGCATCTTCCTGAAACTAAAAGCCACCCTAACTCCTGTAAGCCCTTGTTGCTTGAGTCTGGCTATCTTCTCCCGGAGATCAGGTAGCTGCAAGCTATCTTTGTGGGTAGGCTCGTCCAACCACCTGTTGTTCCAAATCGGGCGGTGGCCTATCACCTTGGCAAGCTTGGGCTCATGGTTGCTAATGTAGTACCACCTTTCCTTCCACCCAGAGTGCGAGTCAACCAACTCGTACTCCAAGTATAAGCCCTTCACCTTCTCCCTCATTTGGATCCCAACCCCGCCGACTACTTATGTATGCTCCATCTTGAGCTGGGGCTTGACTCTAAAGAACTTGCGGAACAGCTGAAAATGCGGCTGGATTCCCAGTAAGGCTTCACAGAGATGAACCAAAATTGTGATATGCAGAATACTGTTGGGGTTGAGATGAACAAGTTCCAGATTATAATACTCTTGCCGTCCCCGGAAGGAATCCAAAGCAGGCAAAGCCAAGTCGTGTTCAATGAAATAAGTGAAGATTACCGTCTCATCGACATACGTCTCCATTGGCCAAGGGTTGCCGTATGCAGCTCTCCAGTTGATGATGTCCTGCCCTTGGAGTAGATTGGCTGCCACCAATGCCTTGATCTCCGCTTCCTTCAGCACGGATTTCTTCCAAGCGCACGCAGGCAATGGCGGGGCCGTCTGGTCAGTCTTGCCGTATTTGGGAGCCAGCAGTTGGATCTCCTTCTTCTTCAATGACTTCTTCTTCCCGCTTTCAGCCGCCTTGCTTGAAGTTGCCTTATTCCCCATCCGAGCTGCCACGAGGGTCTTCTTACGCATGCGCTCGGAAGGCTAAGTGGTGGAGGATGGTGGCGCTCAAGCTCGAGGATCGGGCAGCAATGGCGCTAGGGCTACAGTGCGGAAGATAAAAGAGCAATGAGATGGAAGGGAAGCTTTCCTCCGCTATTTATAACCATAGTGCAGTTAAAACAGTAGCGAGATTAACGGAAATATTCCATTTTTAAAACGTCCGAGGATTTCGCATCTGGCTGGCAGTTTCCAATATTTTCAGAAGAGATAAGGTTACTGTTTGCGAACGGTCACGTTGACCAGTGGGTTACCCTTCTACCCAAACTAGTCGTGTAACGGCTCGGGGGCTGCATGCCACGTGCCCATCGGCTAAAAAGTTTTTTCTTTGGGTTTTAAAGAAAAAGATATGTAAAATTACAGATTGACCCTCAACCTGATTCTTTGATTCAACCTAAGCCTCGGGGGCTACTCCATATGGAGTGCGACTTTCGTGGCACTTCCATATAAAATTCAAGACCAAGTTAAATGAGGCTTGAGCACATTCTAGTCGCATGGCAATACTCAACTACGTTTGAAGACTCAAATCGGTGGAGTACTCAAAGAGCACCAAAACTAGTCGGAGAAGCCTACAAAAGTACTCGGAACTGCTGCATTTGACAAAAAGTACCCAGGGGCTTGTCGTACATACATCTATGGACCCACTAGAAGATTTGGACAGTCCTAGATACAGGGCTAGACACCGAGACGTGTTAGACATGAAGACTATGGTGCAGGACGGCGTGGTCTACGTGGCAAGATAGGAACTAGTCGAGGAGTAGGAAACTACTCATAGCAATTAGAGTAGGACTCACTAGTCAAATCCGACTAGTATTCTTGTAAACAATCGACCTATAACCCTGCCATGGGCAATATAAGGTGAGGTAGGGACCCCCTCCAAAGCAATTCAATACAATGACATACAGACATAGGGTATTACGCAATCTAGCAGCCCGAACCTATCTAAATCGTGTGTTCGAGTTCACCTTCAAGTTCCTGATCTCGACGAGCCCCACGCACTAAACACTACCTTGGACACTCACTCGGTAGGTTGTCGGGTCTAAATACCGACAAGCTCCACCATGTCCGCCACTGCGGCTGCCATTTGTGGCTCCCGAGAAGAAGAAACAAAAGTAGCACTTTCAAAATGTTGAATTTTAGCTTGAATCTGTTTCTTTCATATGTTGAAATAGGCTATAAAAAACTGTTGAATGTGGTTACTTTCTACAAATGTTGATATATATTTAAGAAAATGATGAATCTGTTACTTTTAGATGTTAGTTTAATTTCTAAGAAATATTGATTCTACAATATTAAAATGTTGATTTAGACTTTTAATTTGGACCTAATGAGTTTTAATGGGCTTTAAAGTTACGAAGCTTCACTAGCTTCCAAAAGTTATATAGGAGCCCTGAGACGGATTTAATCATGTCACGCTGAATTATTGATAATTGTTCATACGTGCCCCGGTGTAGTATTGCATCCACATGCATGGAAGGTGTAAGGTAACCGGCAGGGGTGGCAACTTTTAGCTGCTAAACTGCCAAACACCCTTGCTAAAACTTGCTAAAGTTGAGTTGCTAAAGTTTAGCACTTTAGCAAGTTTTTGGTTGCTAAAACTTGCTAAAAGGTGGGCTGGACAACCTATACCTTTCATTTATTGCTTGTCTCCCCCCTCCTGCGCACCTTTAATAAGGGTAGATAAGTTTTTTTTATAGCTCATTAAATGCCTTTTAGCAAAGGGAATCAAACAGCCTTGGCTAAATTTTAGCAACTAAAGTTTAGCAACTTTTAGCACCTAAAGTTTAACAAGAGGTACCAAACTGACCCTTAATTTAGAACTGAGAAGGGCAAGGGCCGGTGGCTTGTACCGTGCAGTCAGGAACCATCATTTGAACTGGCACAGTGAGGCAGCGACTGCTTCCTGCCGGGAGACACTAGGATTCTGTTGAAATGTGTAAAGTAGCCATCTACAACTGACCGTCTCGTGCAACGTTGCACTGGGGCCTGCAACTGCTCATCCTGTCTGCTGCAAGCTGACAGCTCCGGGAGATGTCGCCCGTTCCCCTCAAATCGGAGGGAGATGCTGGTGTTTCCCCAAGCCGGGCATGCCAAGTTATGACCCGCCAGCGGTCGCGCAAGTTGTGCAGCTACGCCTAGTTCCGAGCTCCAAGTCCAACGTGCGAGAGTGTTTCCTCGCGCGCGCGCGCGTGCTTCCTGACTCGCGGTCTCGGGGGCGCCTTGGTCGGCGGTCGATCGATCTTGCGGCGTGGAGTCACACGCGCAGAATCTTCGGTTCTTCGCACCGTTGCGTCGATGACCAAGACCAACCGGTCGGCGATCGGGCCAGAGCCGCAGAGGCCGCGGTCGCGGCTCGGCCTTGCTGCGCAAGTTACCGTCTGCTCCTCTCGTCTACCTTGACGTACCGGCCAAGGCCCGACGCGCGAAGAACTACTCCTAGATCTACTGCCAACTTCCGACCGAGTTTACTTCCAAACTCTTTTGCAACGAATGCCCCGTGAATCCCGATCGATCGATCCTCGCGTCGGCCGGTGGCCCGTGCTGCGCGGGGAAGTCACATGGGCAGAATCTTCACACTGCGCCGTACGTTGAGTCAGACAGTCAATGGCCAACGAGTCTGCAGAGCACGTCCACACTCGGTCGCGCCGCGCGACATGCGGCGCACGCCCTCCTCCCGTCCTCCGCACGCGGCGGACCCGGTCCGGCGTCCCCTGGCTCCCTCCTGCAACGGTAACGACCAGCGCATTGCGCACCCGGCCCAGGCGGCCTTGGCATGTGGCCATGTGTTCAGTACGACGGCGGCTCTTTCGCATCAAGCCACGTCCGCCACCAGGCCCACACCAGTAACGGCCCAAGGCTTCGAGCGCCCAAGACAGAGGCGACCTCGTCTCGTAAACTTTTTTTATTTTTTTATTTTTTATTTTAGCATTTTGCAAAAATATATAGTTGGATGAAAAAATTGTAAAACTAGACTATTGTCCCCACCTGGGCCGGTGGGAGAGCCTTACCGCTGGCCCAGGCGGCGGTGGCGCCGACCCAGCTGGCGAAAGGGGTACACCCCTCCGCACCACACTTTTAAAAAATCATAACTAATTCATATTAACTCGGATGGAGATAAACTTTATATGAAACTTGTAGATATCGACAAGATCTACAACTTTGTAGTTACAACTTTTTTTATTTGATGTCATATTGGTACTCAAATAATCGACACAAGTTTCAGATCTAAAATTCAATTTTTAGATCTGAGATTGGGCAGCACACTTTCAAAAAATTATAACTAACTCATACGAGCTCAGATAGAAATAAGCTTTATATGAAAATTATAGCCCTCGACGAGATTTACAGCTTTGTAGTTCAAACTATTTTCATTTGAAGCCATTTAATTGCTGACACAAGTTTCAGATCTAAAAATTAAATTTTAGATCTAAAACTTGTGTCGATTATTTGACCATTAATATGACATCAAATGAAAAAAGTTGACTACAAAGTTGCAGATCTCGTCGAGATCTACAAGTTTTATATAAAGTTTATCTCCATCCGAGTTAATATGAATTAGTTATGATTTTTTGAAAGTGTGGTGCGGAGGGGTGTACCCGGGCCGGTGGTAAGACCCTTCCGCCGGCTGGGCCGGCGACAATAGCTGGTTTTGCAATTTTTTCATCCGACTATATATTTTTACAAAATGCTAAAATAAAAAATAAAAAAATAAAAAAAGTTCTCGTCTCGTCTCGGTTGGGCAATGCCAGATAGGGCCCAGTTCATTTCTGGGCCATGCCCATAAGTAAAATCCTCCCCAAAAAGAACCAACAAGAACATGATTTCTACAACTACTAACATTCCATTATCTCTGCACAGCATCACCCGCACAATTAACGCCGAGCGATTTTTTCATCACACACAAACAGTAACAGATATTTCCATACTTAATCCATCAGATACACAGGTAATCATCAAGCCGGCCCCATGCTCTCCCTAGTTGGATCCCATTAATCTACTTACATCGATCTTCTGAAACCATCCAATCTCTATACGATGAGCCGGCAAGACGCAAACCTAGGCAACAACTCTACACAAGCTCTAGAGGACGGCTAGAGCCGGTTCCTACTGCCGGCTTCACTCCAACTTGGTTTACACAATCTACATGTCAGTTTGCGATGCCACCGCCACAGTACTGCGCACTACGAAAGCGGCAGAAGGGAGCTAGCAGTACAATCGATTCTGACTACGTTTCGCTAGTCTATTCGGAGGGGAATTATATACAGATCACAAGAACCAGTGCAGGTATGTAGCAGGTCATCTACTGTTCGAGACAGCCATCACCAGGGGCCAGTCAGTGTTCTTCGCAAGCACACCCGTTTCTTCCGTCTGAATGGATCCTTCAACATCTCTGGTAGCTGTCGCCAGAATTTGCGACCACCATTAGCAAATAGCAATACAAGTGTTCATTTTTATGAAATTACAATTATATTCTGGTACTTGTAAACTGCTCCAAATATCTGATAGTTGAACATTAAGAAAGGAAATAAAGGATGACAACTCAAAAAATCAAATAATTCAGTTCTTACTGATCCGTTGCCTACTCGAGCTAGCCAATCATACTGTCATCGAGCCCTCATAATAGTGAGATGAAATATCATGCATTGGTACATGCGCGTCATTGTAATTTGATAAGTACTTTCATTTTTTTCGACAACGACAGGTGTAATTTGATGAGTAATGAACGATCCTCATAATTGATAAAAAAATCATTGGCTAAGCAACCTAGAAGGATAATGGAGCATATTTGAAGTTATGTGTTGACATAATTGTGCCAGAATGAAAGAAACTCTGCAAGAGTAAGAAAGGTCGAGTCCCTAACTGAATCCTACAACCAATTTAGCAACTGGTTGCTCAATTAGCCACTCACAAGGTGAGAGAAAGTAACAATATAGTTTTTCTTCACCGGATTTTTCCGTCTCTGTTTTTCTTTTTGGCAAACTAATAGAAGAAGTAGCATGCTTAAGCAGAAAGAACACCAAGATAATATATAAGTCTAACATAGGAAGGTTTGGCATTTACAAATGACAAAAGCAATTACCTCGTTCTTCTGCATTTCCATAATCTCTGCCTGCATGATGAAGAAATGAACGATAAGTACAATGAGCACATCCAAAGAACGAGACCCATCAATGAGTGCCTATTCTTAAAAATGTTTAGTGTAACCCATCAATGCAGTATCATAGTCTATAACTGCACGAAGTGATTCAGGATGTCAAGTCTGTTGATACACTGACAAACCTTTCCTTGTTTTGCAATGCTCACTTAAAGTTTGTTAAAAAAAATGTTCACTTAAAAAACATGGTCCATGATGTGCTAAAAGATGCTCAGATCATTGATATCCAGAAATATACAGGGTGCAACTTTTTGATTTTGGAGATGCACAGGTTGGTATGCCATAACACATGAATATCGTACTTATAGCACCCTAACAAATAGATATTGAATCATTCCCCGGAACTCTATAGGTGCCAGCAAAATGGACATGCTGAAAGCGTGAAACTACCAATTTCAGAATGATTATGAATAAATGCTCCTCAAGAGTTAATGCGTTAACACCTGCAGTTGCAGTGTTTATAAAAAGCTAGGAAAGGCACCTGTTTCCTTTCCAGTTCCTGATTCAGCTCCTTGAGTTTCTGAACCTCTGCTTCCAACTCCATTGTATAAGCCTATGCAATAAAATAATATTTTTTAACGAAACAGGAAAGTTGAAAAACTGTCCGCTTTAAAGAAACACAAGTTCAGTAGCCAGAAGCTCAGGTCGCACTGGACAATGACTCTGATTACACTTACAATTGCCAAAATTTACCATGTCATGAGTCATGACTCAAGAACAAGCACAGCATATTGAGTTACTACTGTGGATGAAATTTTCGAATATCTTATTTTCAGCTCAGCAAGATTGCAGTCTTGCACTAACAAATGGCTTGATTGGTAAGACATGCATGAATTTAGTACAAAGGTTGCGACCTGTTTGCGCGCTCGGGACCTCGCTGCCGATTCCCTGTTCTTGATCATCCTCCTATGCCTCCTCTCCACCACTTTCTCCACTCCGCCGCCATTCCTTCTCCCCCGAATCATCCCCTCAAAGGAATACGGCAGAGGCTCCGTTGGCGACAACAGGTCGCTGTACCCCTTCCCGCCAGAATCAAGCTGGTTCACCGCTGTTTGCACGGCCATGGCGCTGCCTCCCATGCCAGCCGCCCTGGGCGGCATCAGCCCATTGCCCAGGGCCGGATCCCCCATGCCGATCGGCGCGAACCCCAGCGCTACCGCGGCGGCGGCGTCATCGGCACCCGGGAAATTCCCAAGAAAGGCGGTACTTTTGGGGGCAACAGGGACCGGCCGCGGCGGCAGCATGGGCGGTGGCGCTGGGGCGGCGGCGGGCGCGGGGTTCTCCCTGACCACGCCGGCCCTGACCAAGAACTCCTCCAGAGTCATCTCGCCGAGCGTGGACTGGCGGTGGGCCTGCTGCTGCCCGCCGCCGTCCACCCCCTGCGGTGGCTCGTCGCGCACGAGGTTGCGCCACACCTCGTCGACCGTCTTGGAGCTGAGCGTGCGGGGAAGCGTGAGCGACGAGCCCTGGCGCTGCAGCGGCGCCGGCTGCGCCCCCGCGCCGGAGGCGGAGGCCATGGCTTGGGTCTCCTCCGCGTTCCAGATGTTCCGGAGCAGCTCGTCCATGTTCATCGAGCCAAAGTCCCTCCCGATGCCGCCGCCACCGCCGCCGGCGGCCCCGCCGAGCGCGCTCTGGAACTCGTCGAACGTCAGCGAGTAGACCGACCCCTGCCTCGCCAGGGGCGCCCCCTCCTCCACCGCCGGCCGGCGCTGCGACGACGACCCGCCGTTCTTGAACTCCATCCCTCCCTCCTCACCTCACCTGTCTGCTGTCTCTCAGCTCAGCATCAAACGACACGGACACCAGGAGAGCTCAGAGCAAAGGAGCTCAGAGCCTCGCTGCGAGTCACATGCGCCTCTCGGAAAGGCTCGAGCAAGCTAGCTTGGTGGCGACGAGTGGGTCACCTGCGATTGCGAATGATGCAGCAGAGGAAGGCGGCACAGGGGATCCAGGTCTTTGGGGGCGCAGTGGAGCGGGGGGAGTGCTCCGTCGGGTGGTTAGGACGTGGCGCGCTCACAGGTCGTGGTCTCCCCGCACGCGACCGCGCAGCCAACCAGCGGCGGGCACGTGGAGGGCCTGCCTCCGTCAGTTGTTGGGATGGCGGCATACGGACAAAAATATCCTCGACCACGGGAGTGCTGCAATGGGTGCTAGGTGGCTGCCATGTGGGGTCCCTGTCGGGTTATCCGTTATGGGGCCCGGTGTCAGTCTCCCTGGCGCCTTGATGGGAGCAGGGTGGTAGGTTTCCCCGTTGTGAATCTGTGATGGGTACTGCTTCAAAAAGAAATTGCTGGGCTTTCATCAGCCGATCTTATAATTTTTTATTTCAAAAAAAATCTTATAATTTTGTAGTAGAAGGTTATCAACATCAGTTACAAGACAGGTGGAAGAGAGAGAAAAAGACGCATGTTTGATCACAATCGGTCCAGAATCAGACCGAGAAGGCACCCTCAGTTAAAATGATTGCTCAAGTTAAATTCATCCGTAACCCGTAGCGACATGGTGGATACCACTCACAAAGATCATAGATGAGCAATTTTGATCACCTTCAAAGGAGACGCTTTTTTTTTGGGTAACCTTCAAAGGAGATGTTGCCACCTTTCTTCATTACTAGTTGTTGCCCAAGCATTTCAAACAGCAATTGTCAAGGAATGGGATTAGTGTCCGGACCTACTAATGGGCCAGCTATGCCGGTAATCAATCTTCTATAGTTGGACAAATGACTTCATACTCCAATAAGGTTGTTGGACACGATTTGATTTGATCCATCTAACCTCCGCGAGGGTATGATGGTGTTGGTGGTCAAAATAACTACGGTAACTCTCTTAACAAAAACGTTGCGTAGTTTAATTGCCTATATCAATATTCTAAAACCAGTCTCAGTGCGTAGTTTAATTGTATAGTTATAAAGACCAAGAACTTGGTAACTGCGATAGTTGAGTGTTATGGGGATAAAACTCCTCTCTCATCTGATGAAACTTCCCTCATAATATCCTTGCCAAATCAGCAATTTTGCTGATGTGGCAACAAATTCAATGCTCATGAAACTCCCATTGAGACTGGCCTAAGTACTTTAGGTATTGTTAAGGGTGCTAGGCTAGCCTCTTGAAGCTGGTGGGGAACTTCCTTGTTTGGATATAAACACAATCACTTCCAATCCATATGGCCTGAAGTTGAAAATGAGCTAATTTTCCACCTCAATATCCCCCCCCCTACCTATGGATTAAAGGGGGATTATGATCTATTCAAATAAGCCTCAAATACTAAGTAGCAACAAACAAAATGATCGATCAGCTTCCATGAGGCTCTTTTTTTCATTTCATATGTGTAGTTTCTAGGAGTTTGGTGTGCACCGGGGTCAGTGCTGGTTGACGCAACGCCCCATGGTGCACTCATGGTGGTTGAATTGCATGACACTTCTGTTGGGCCCTGTGTTTTCCAGATCAAACATAATCTCAGTCACATCCATTACTGATATATACATTTAAGAATGACTGGACTTACACGATAGAGGAAGATGACAACCCTTGTACCTGCAGCTTTAATTCTAAGGATATAGATTAGCTGTCAAATTCTTATCCTAAACATGATAAATTATGAAAGCAGGAAATAAGACCTAATTTAGTTTTGTTCACTGAACCACTGTTTCAAGTAGGAAGAGATCCATTTTAACCATCCCTAACAATTCGTTTTGTCTACTTGAACTCATACACCAAGTTTTGATTGTTCTGCTCACCCTATCCAATTAAACTAGGTTAATTTACCCTTTGCGAAATTTCTTCTGTTTTGTTTCTCTCTGTACATGTTGGATTTTAGGTTTAAACTCTGTGGGTAATAGATGACATCATAAAAATATATAACCATAAATAATTTTTTGACACATTTTAGTGTAGTGTGTGATGGCAGCTTTTATCCCCACAAAAATTAAAATAGCATACAACGTGTACGAGTATAAATGAAAGATACGTTTATTAAAGACTACATGTTATCCTTAGATTTATTTTCTCAATCTCTCTTTCAACTCTCAACATGTTATCAGTGACGCATTGCTCTCGCTGAGTTTTTGGCGGGAACAAGATCGGAGAAGAGCGAGGACGGCAAACAGGAACGGCGTTCTTGCCGCACCATGATGTCCAGGACGTACGAGGATGAGGACGTCTACGGCCGGGCATCACGCTGGGCGCAGACATCGTTTTCTTCACCCACGGTGACGGTGTTTCCTCTGCCTCGCTCTCTCTGCATCTCCATCCTCTGTAAGATAGCAGGGGAAACGAAATCAGAGAAAAATCAGCTAATGAGATCATGGTAAGAATAAAACAGCATCGACGTTCTCCATGAACTCGATTATAGAAAGAGAAAAAGAACCTCTATGGTTCGATGGAGGACTGTGTCTCCATCCCCTTTCATCATTCGGCCACACAACAGCTAGTTGCGGTGCTGCATTGCTTCATTGGCCGACGGCCAGTGCACGGCGCCGCTAACAAGCGTCTTTGCGCGCGTCTGACATCTCCAACAGGGGCCGCTGCAGTTGGCCCCTGCGACCGCTTACTAGTATTGCCTCTGCGCGCACTAGTGGCTCTGCTTGGGCTGCCGAAGCGGCCGGCAGCAGCACACACGACCGGCTTCTTGACCGCGGATCATCGCCGGGCCTCCAGGCTCCAGCACCTACCCTCGGCTAGGTCACAGTCCACAACGTATCCGTGTACTGGCAGCGCCCGTACCATGACCACACGCAGGTCCGTCTCCATGACGATCGCCTATGCGTGAAGCCACAAACAACTCGCGGCAAAAGGGGGAGCGGCACACGATCGGCCCTCCCACGCTGCCATCCAAGCAGCGGCCGTGATGGTCTCCACCACTTGCAACAGAGGCCGACGGCCCCGCAACAAGCCAACACTAACCGTGCCTCCTCGCATGAATCCGGGCTATGCTGGACCAGTATGGTCACGCCGCGCAACATGCCGATGCGGGAGTGCGCCCAATTTCGGCTGCAACCCCAGTTGCCTCTAATTTCAATAAAAAGCCCCAAGTTTTAACCAATTTACATGTTCTAGCATGTCTACGTTCCGAATGATTTACATGGTGTATTGTTAATTAGCTAGATAAATCATCAAGTATTAGCACCAATGTAATATCAAAATTACCTCAGTAATTGAGCATCATCATGATCCACAGATCTTTCTTTGGTGTTAGAACAATCTTTACTTATGCAATTTATTTTTGTTTGCATAATCAATCTTAATCAATTTATTTTTGTTTGCATATACATAAGATTTTTGGAACAACACAAGGTGATGTGACCTAGGCATTGGCTGTGATAAGTTCTTTTCTAAGAATTTATTTGCCCAGAAATCGTGCTTTTAGGCAACATTTGCTCATCACTTGAGATGTCTACATCTTATGATGATTACCTTCAATGATATACCTAACTTTCATATAAATGGACAACTTTGCATATAACTATCAAGTTATTAATTCCTACAGGAATTAACATGTCCTGCACCTTAATTTTTATTGTAAGAATCATCTTACATTCACTATTTTGCTCATTTTACAACACAAATTTACCTCTGTAAACTAATCCTATACATGGTTCTCTCATGTAGGAAAATGGCTTATATAGTCAATAAAGATTTCACTAAAATTGCAACATATGGTAGCAACTATCTAACTTAGGCTATGGATGTGAAAATAATGCATTTACAGTAGTTGCATTGCCAATTGACATATACCTTAATTTTTGTTGCAAGAATCATCTTGCCTTCACTATTTTACATAATCATAACACCAACATGGTGATTTCTCCCCAAGTCACCATCTACTATTACTAGTGTAACATATATGAGTGGAGTCTAAGGCATTTTATTGCACTCATGCAAACTATGCCTATAGCAACGAGTTCCTCATCCACTACTTCAAAGTTTACACCATTTTGGTGCTTATCTTTTGATGTGTTAACTCACTATTACATGATGATTGAGTCACACTCGATAATAGCAGCGATTTCATCGCCTATCAAAGATGGGGTTCACACTACTTGTCATTCAAGTCACATTTTTGAATATACAAGATTTTGCATAGAATAATTCACTTGAATTCAAATTTTAGGCATCAACTTTTGCTTAAAAAATAGCAGAAAAAGTGCCACAAATTTTGGTGACTATCTTCTATCATATATATACAGAGATTATGTTTTGGCAATGATTATCAAATCATCTATTCTCACTAGAGTGGAGGCCAGAACATGTGCACTGATTTTTATCACCTGCAAATTATAGAATAGTCCACTTATAATCAAGTATCAACTTGATTAAATAAATTTTGCACAACAATATATTCATGCTATATAATTTATTCCTCAAGTAAAATCATCAAAATACATGATCAACTCATGTAGGACATGACTAATGTTTCCAAAATGGAATATTCTGAATTCGCATTGGGTGGGATTTATCCTCCAACATGGGCACTTGATATCAACAATATCATCAGGAGACTCATGGCACCACTGCCATAATAGTTCTACCCTAATCAAAGTACCCAATCCAGTTTCGAAATTGCCACACATGCACCTTTGCATGTTACTACATTTCCTCCATTCATATTTTTCAAAATATGAGTATCCAAAGGAGCAAGATCCATTTATTCTTTGAACTCCAAGTAGAGTTATCAACAAAGAATAGAACTTTCAGTTCATGGAATTTACAAAACAATGGATCCCGTACATAAAATTTCATTTTACTTAAAAGTGACCATAATGATAAGTCTCACGTTTGTCTAAAGTGTGGTTGTACATTTCATGTATAGATTATTTTCAAATTAAATATTTGATTCTACAATACCTCCACATCTTTGGAGGCATGCGAATTTATGGGGATAAATTTGAAACTCACTTCAAAAATGCGACCTCCAAAAGTCTCCTTATTATCCCTAGAATTATCATTAGTTCAATATTATACTACTACGTGTAGTATATTTTTCATCATTAATATCATGTACCTCATACATAGTATTTATTCAAGATCCAACCAGATAGAAAAGGAGTTTTGTTTAGTGGATCAAATTATCACTATCACAATTATGGAAGGTATATACTCTCCTTACGGGTATTCAATTATTAATCATAGATGCACTCATGTATTCTACAAATACCCAAATATGTTTTCATGACATCCATTCGTATGGTTTCATATCAAAATCTATTACTAAGAAAAATGCTATTAGCACTCAACTTGGTACAATGGACATGGAAATTAAATATTCATAACAATCCTTTCATATCATCTGGGATGTATTATATGTACATACATCAATCCCGAATGGCATGTTGCGTATAACATAATTTTTCAATGTTGGCCATTCTAACTCATGAATGATAAGAAAAATTATTATCAATTCTATTGGTCATAGCATACATTCTCAAAATCCTCAGATTTTGTGCACCGCATGTGTCAAAACAGAATTAATTTTAAAGCCCTCTTCCCTTAAAATTCCAATTAACGAGCCATTAAATTTTTTGAACACATTCAAGATAAGTTGGCCATATTTATCCATTTATGGACTATCTAGGCACTCTAAAGTGCTCATGAATGCATTTAAAATAGTCCCAAATGTGTCACTTATTGATCATAAGGCATCACAATTTTACCAAATTCATTGCTTTAATTTTTCAACTTAGAGCAAAATTTTCCTGGACACAAGATCAAATCCATTCATATGGAATTATTTGGTTTTGGGAACTAAATCACTAAGTCCCTATGTTCATACCAATTATGGCTTAATTGAATCTCTTATCGAGATAACTTATTTGTATGACCATCCAAATAGAATTCAATTTATCAACATCAAGTTGGTAATATGAGGAGTTACACATTGAATAATCTAAATTTATAAAACTGCAATCATACAGCTTTCTCCGTTGCAGTTAGTACGTGGAAATTTGACCACAGCCAAATATTTCCCATCTGCATCTTGGTTATATTTTGCACATACCGATATCCCCACCTCAGCATACATCATGGACATTGAGGACCCATACAAGGTATTATTATCCATCATTCGTATAATACCATAGGTCCCTTATAGGGATTCACACACAAGCCCGTATGTTGATCACAATTTGATGACAATTC
Source organism: Setaria viridis (assembly GCF_005286985.2). NCBI lineage: Eukaryota > Viridiplantae > Streptophyta > Magnoliopsida > Poales > Poaceae > Setaria > Setaria viridis. Next base: position 31,981,219 of record NC_048264.2, on the reverse strand, counting down.
CAGGCACTAGGGAGAGATTAATACCACACATAGAATGCCAAGAATCCAAAATTAATGTTACATACAGTCAATGTTACCAAAGAATATATGAACCAACAGTTTAGAATATCTTTTATTTTGTAACACAATACAAATAACCTGCCAAATGCATTTGCTCATAAAAAGTGTCATCTTATCCAATCCCTACAATTAATGTGCCAGAAAGAGTGATGATATATATAACAGAATCACTCAACTCCCAAATTAAAATAAGAGGTGGAGAAGTATGATCAATTGGGATATAGCTTATTACAAGCATCAGCGGAAATAGGGGGAGACATCCTCCAAGATAGTAAATGCAAATCAACATCATGCATGTTGTTAGACACTTTATGGATATTGAAAATCCAAAGCCTATGAATGTTCAACATTCAAAATCCCAGTACATGTGCACATAAATTCAGGCACTAGGTCATTGGAACACCCTAACTCTACCATCGTGGGAAATGAGATATGAGTTCTAAAGGGTTAATATTACACATGCTATATTGGTTCCATTGAATCAATTATACAAAGACTACAAATTATTGACATATGCTCCTCAAAATTGCTATACACCCTAAACTGGATCAAGACCAAAAGTTCTAGGCAGAGTGTATCAACACTCAAATTGGGTCAAAGTAAAGGTGGCAATTATGGAGAATTTCTCTCGTTCACTGGCGAGAGATATTTACCACAAAATATCATCTTCTCACAAATGCATTCTTTATGAAAGCAAGGTGGTGAGATAATGAGAGATTGTAGCAATGGTTTCACACAGATACCGAGCAATATACCCTCGTGATATATGTGAAAATTATATTCCATTAATCATTGGCAGATCAAATAATTTTGGTAGATTTGGATAAACAAGTCCTCGACGGACTTCACATTCCAAATCTAAATAGAAATCACAACATATATTCTGTATAACTCAAGTCACTAAATGGCTTGAAACAGTCAAGTTGATTGTGGTACAACTGACTAAGTGAGTATCTTCCGTAGAAGGATTACTCCAATCATAATGATTGTATATGTGTGTTCACAAATAAATCCTAAATTGGATTTTCCATCATCTCAACATACATAAACAAATAAGCAATCCTTTTATGATGGAATTTGAGATGAAAATTTAGGTAAAACCAAACAATACTTAAGTTTACAACTTATGCATATATATCAGTTTATCAATATTCAATTGATACTGTATACCAATATTCAAATAATATTGGACAAGCATATCCATCAACACTTGTTGTCATTCAATCCCTAAAGATGGATCAATATCCTAGGTACGTACCTAGTGTCAATTCAGTTAAGGTAGGAAAGACTTAGCCCCTAGGATGATAAAATTTAGTGCCAACAAAGTACTTGTGTATTATACAAAATGAAATAGACCTAATACTGCATTTGTAGATACTTTACTATAGCTCAAATTAGTGCAACTCCAACAAACACCGTACTGATGGGATTCGAAGTGGATATCCATATATATCTAAATAGCACCAAAAGATCTTGATTTATTTGAAGACATGACAAAGTGGGATATCAAGACACTGGCTAACTGGTCCCGTAGTGCCAGATCATATGTGAGTCATCAAAATAAACTCTAATAGCAACGTTTATCCATCATTCAGAAGCATCACATGTATATGTATGACTTCGGTGAATGATAAAATATGATTCCATCAAATCACTAAACATTATCCATAAATGATAATGCAACTTGTATTGCTTGGATGAAACCATATTACATATGAGCAATATCATTAACTTATTGCCCAAAATATTTTATCCTCATTTTTACAAAGCAAGGAAATAAACATCTTACAAAATATACTCACTAATATACTTATCCACCATTACATCGTAGAATGGTGTTCATGATAAGTGGTGAGCGACAACTTAAATTTTGTAAGGCTCAGGAGAAACTCCCTAACCTATCATCATATTGTACTCTTTTTTCTATATGAATTTTTCCTCACAAAAGTTTCTCATAGAAGGTTTTGATGAGACAATATCAATACAAAAATATATATCGTATCACCTAATTTTCCCACTGGGATTTTATGTCATATCTTCTATTTTCTCTACAAGAGTTTTTAAGTTCCCATTAGGTTTTGGGGAAAGTTATTCGAATATAATCCTCATATCATAATATTCTTAATCTCCAAACTTACTTATGAGTTTTCCTTTTCAAGGTTTTTCTCATATGAGTTTACAATGAGACAATAATCTAAATATGCCATATCATTTTCTCCTTAAATTTTTCCAAGAAGTTTTAATGGCATATGGACGTACAAGTTGGTTTCTCCTCAATATTTTTCCCATAGGATTTTTGAAGGAGTTTTTCCCATATGATAATCAAAGATGATTGAACAAGGATTACATGATGAAACTTATAAGGAGCTAATTGATCAAGGGGGAGTATTGTGAAATATTTATTAGTGATGAATTAATATTATAGATAATTGTAGAGGTGAAAGGTCACACCCTTTCATAAAGGGACCAACTCCCAAGAGACATGATGCCCTTTGGGCATACCAGATCATTCATTCAATTATTGTCTCTCTTTCAACTCTGAACAGTAAAAATTGGTACCATTAGATCCGCATTTAAAACTATTTACAATTATTAGTATTTTGTAGTTATGATAATACAATATTATAGAAAAACTCAACCAATTCGATCTTTGACAATCAAAGAAAAAAAATGAATGGAAATTATTTTTTAGCTTCGGATGTCAGTTTTCCGTTAAGAGGAATATTGTTCTGATTTCTAAAGCCGTATTTTCGCGATAGGATACGGTCTTTCAACCTGCCACCTCTTAATCAGGCCAGTAAGTTTCCATCCAAAGCCTGTCAATGTTGATAATCTGACTCACGTCTAATCTACTCCCTCCGTCCCAAAATAAATACACTTCTAAAATTTAGGTAAAATTTGGGGAAGAGATCAATGATAGAACTATAAAATGTAAGGATTGCACTTTAGGAGGAGAGAAAATAGAAAAAAGCATTGCACTTTGGAAGGAGAGAAAATAGAAAAAGATAACTATGAGTTAAGTGGTTCTATTTCTATATATGCACTTATTTTATTTTAGGATAAATTTTGAACTCTAAAAATAAAAATGAAACGTATTTAGTATGGGACGGAGGGAGTAGATACATCATGTGACATGGATTGTTGCGATCATATCACAGTCGGGCAGCAGTGAAGAGAAGAAAACACAAGAGTAATAATTATATATGCACACATCAACTCATCAAGTGCGGGAACACTAGCAGTCAACCACGGACAGATGCACGCAGCACGAGCGAGCAGGTGCACAACAAACTAGCCTTGTCAAAAGCCATCTTATCCTGTCCGACCAAATGGCCCACTGAAAGATAATGTAAAATATGCCACCCAAGCGTGCGAAGAATATGTCAAAAGAAACCACTAACATTCCAGATGAAAACTGCTGTAAAAACACCCACAACATAGGAAACAGATGCTGTAATGCCAAAGGTATATATGTACATTTGCAAAGATATTCTAAAGTATCCAGGCCAAACCAGCATCTCAAGTTCCTAAAAGAGGTACACACCGACGCTGATGCTGAAAGCAAATGCAAGCAGCCACCACCATCGCATGCTTGTAAAGCACTGTACCAAACAAAAGCAACAAAGTAGCATGGTTCCCTTGCAACATCAGCAGGGTGCTCACCAGCACAAGCAGGCAATGCTTTCTCCTCATACCTGAAGATTCTGTTGTCTCTCGATCTGGAATTGCACTTCGTATGATCCATATCAGCTCTGGCAAGCCCACAGCCATCACAGGCTCACAGTGCCTAGCTACAGCATACAAGGCTGGCTAGGAAATGGAACAATGATAAAGGAAGCCTCTATCGTTATGCCGGGGCATCGACCACATGGGGTGTATGCAGAACCATTCCCCCTTTCGTTCGTGGCTCCATTTTCTTTTGTCCCCTTGGCGCAATCGAAACTAACACAGAGCAGCACTGTAGATATTGCACGGTCCCTATCGTAGCAGCTGCAGCTAGCATCTTTGGAAGATTTGAGTACGTAAGTTCCAGATGCAGAAGTATCGTTATTATGTACTGAAATATGATGGATGTCTGAACTTCTCCCTGATTTTGATGTAGAGAATCCAAAGGAATTCCTCGGGCCGAATCCTGAAAATAACAAGTCTTGATGTTAAAAGTATAAACAAGTCATGGTTCTAGGAAAAGGAAATCGGTGCTGAAATACTTGGCATCTGAGTATCTGACCACACGATAAAAACAGGCTTGAGAATCTGTCTTGGTATGCATGGAGAAGCTATTAATAGATGAAGTATTATTTCAGGCAATTTTACAACCTCAACAACCGAACTAGACTCAAGATTGTTAACCTCAGGACTTGCATAGCAAAGATTCTGAATAATGTATATCCATAAGAGAACCTATAAAACTGAAGGAGCTGACCAATAGAATATGACACAAATTCCGTGGATGTTAAAAAGTTGCGTGATTTATATGAGTATATATCAATATCGCTCTTTTAGCCCAATCTGCCAGATTTGTGAAAGCAATCATGATGATTTCACATTGGCTGGCACAGGTTTGAACACTCTGCAAACATCAAATCGACTAAAGTGGTCGACATACTAGGCAAAAGGTTGGCTGGCAATTTCCTTGTCAGCATACTACTATCTTGCCTGAATCCTGATGCTATAGAGAGTGCAGTACAGATGCTGCTGCAAGGGCAGCTAATACTGCTCACTGAGAAACAGAACATCAAAACTACTTGAAAATTCAATACCAAAGAAAAAACCATTCAATGCACAGTAACAGTCCGAAAGCAACTTACTCAATTGTGGAGGCACATGTATCAGAAAGCATGACATGTGAAGCAGCCACTCAGCGAACTGATTTGGCCATTCTTGCTAAGCTGTGCTGTCTTTTTTGCCTTCCTAGAGCCTTTTTCATCTTGGTTTGCTGTTGCTGCATCACGCTCACGCATCACCTGCGCTTTTCTTTGGGCAGACTTGAGTGTGTTCAAAATCTTGTCAAGTGAAGATGATCTTTTCTTCTCGAGCTTAATCTGATATTATTATAGAAGTGTGGGCACAAAATAGATAGCATTAGAAAATAGATCAATTGTTGTAGTACAAATAATACTAGCATCAATTTAGTTAAAAATAGCACAATACAATTAGAAATAGAGCAAAGAACATACCACTAACTTCTGAATTGCTGCCTCAGCTTTTGCTTTTTGAATATTCTCCCATGCAGTAATTTTTGCGTCCTCTCTCTCAATCCTTATAATATTATAGAGAGTTATCAGCTTTCACAATTTGTGGGCATAAATATATATTGAAAAGGTATTGATAAATTGTAAAGACTTGGGCACATATTAGACAGATAAGCAGGACAAGAGACTTCAGGACACATAACATTATTTGGAAATTAGACTTCAAGTACTACGATAATAAACTACTGGCTCAAAAGAATACATGTGCCCAAGAGAAATGCACATCAAGAAACAAAACAGCTGAATATGTAATGATCCCTTACCTAGATATGCACTTTGCTTCGGCAAAGCCCCAGGACGAAGATTTTGATTCCACTGTCTTTTCCTTCCACTCTATTATGTTTGTTGAATTCTTATTAGATGATCGTGTTACATTTTTCTTTGACCACCTAGTCAGAGTCACTCGATCATCCATCTGAACATCCCTGATCTCAAGATCTGAGAAACAGCTCTCGCTCTCTTTGACTTGTTGCGTCGACAATGAACGGGTAAATGTTGGTCTGGTGTTGGGCGAAGAGGACCTACTTAGCTCTGGGCTAGTTTGAGTTGCAGCATCTTTCCTAGAAATCATTGAGGCAAAAGTAGTAGCTGAATCTTCTGTGATTTCAACCTGCTCACCTGAAAAGAAATTGAATGAATAGTTAGCAGATGAAGATTTACCTTCTTTTTCAGGATACCACACACAAAGGTCACTTTCTATGAATATCTGCTGTGCAAAATAGGATAAAACACTTCAACATATTATTGCCCAGAGCCTATTTTTATCATACAATTCATACGGGATTTCACATTGCCTTCTATGCTTTAGAAAACATGACAATAACTAAAGTGTTTTTTCTTCGTCAACTTAGGGGGTGTTTGGTTCTTTAGTCCAAACTAAAGTTCCTATCACATCGAATGTTTAGATACTAATTAGGAGTATTAAACATAGACTAATTACAAAACCAATTGCACAAATGGAGGCTAATTCGCGAGACAAATCTATTAAGCCTAATTAGTCCATGATTTGACAATGTGATGCTACAGTAAACATGTGCTAATCATGGATTAATTAGGCTTAATAGATTCGTCTCGTGAATTAGCCTCCATCTGTGTAATTAGTTTTATAATTAAAACATGTTTAGTCCTAATTAGTCTCCGAAGATTTGATGTAACATGGACTAGACTTCAGCTCAAGGATCCAAACGCCCCCTTACTACCGAACCATATTTTGACACTGAACAGTAGGCTAAATGGAATTAAAAACAATGATGCATATGTAATCTGTGCACAGGAAACAATTTCTAAATACCTTGGATAGATTCTTGTGTGCTAGGCAATGAAGCAGATGACTCGACAGCAGCATCTAATCGACGACGAACTCTTGATGATCGAATAGCATGAGACACACCATTCGGTGCGCAAAACCTGACACTGCTTCCTATGGCGGTTTCGTCACCAGCTGGTCTACCCAAATACATTCCATTTGCATTTTTCCCACCACAAACATGTTCCGGCATTAGTACTCCTGCCATGAAAGGTGAATTTGATGTAATAGGCCCAGCTCTCCCACTGTCAAGCAATGACACCGAAGAAACAGATGAATACTGTCCGCCAAGTCTTCCCGGAGGTCCCAAGGGGCCACTTTTAGACTTTGGTCGCCGAGCATGAGCAACCGTGCTTCTTATAAGAGCATCACTGGAATTAGGACTGAAGATCCACCTCTCAGCGTCCTCCCATTTCGAGGGCAATGTTCTCCCATTGCTGTAAGGAAATGCCATGCTGCTCCCAGGGTACCTCCTACTTGCTTTAGAAGGATGCGGCACTCTCTCAGAGCACCACCCTTTCTGGAACCCCAACACTGATGCACGGTGCCGTGGATAGTTCGGTGTTCCAGGACTATGAAACACGTCTGACCTGATGTGTGATGCTTTCATCAACCCCACACCACCAACCACGAAACTGGGAGAAAATGTGGCTCCATGAAACCCAGGGCTACTGAGGTCGAGCGAGGCTGGTCGCTGTTTCGACCCCTTCCTACCATGCAAAAGAACAGCAGCCTCCGTTCCGTACCGCTCGTTGTGGCATTCTGTCGAACAACATACAAGCATACAAAAATTGACAACCTCGCACAACCCAACCAATTGAAGACTCGAAAACCTAACACAGTACCTGGAGTGGCACGGCCTGCTAGATTTTTGGCCGATTCTTGTACCTTCGCCCACTCCTCTTCCTTCACCCCGCACAGCACCTCCTCGTCGTCCTGCCGCTCCGTGAAGGCTGCAGAAGCTTATGAACAATACGAGCTCGTTTTAAAGGGCTGTCAGGTTGCTCTCAGGCCGATTGAGACACCAGTAAGAATCCAAACTGTGAGCTGGTTACAGCGCTGTGCTTACCACTGGAGGAGGAAGTGGCCAACCCATCTGTCTCCAGATCTGTGTCTGGGTCACCATCTGGGCGCACGAACCCGGCCAAAGGCTGCAGCCAACCATCATCATAACTCCAGTGATTAAAAGTAAATCTCAAGAAAAGGAGGAGAAAAAAAGGTGAAGAGAATCCAATGGCGCCCATTTTATCGTGTCAGAAAAGGCAGCCCAACTTTTTGTTGCTAAGGATCCAGGGTGGTGATGATGATGTCTATCGCTCAAGTCAAATTTTTTCGGGCCCTCACTGCTTTGTCGATTTCGCAGCTAATCTATTCGTTTTGTACCAGTTTCTCCTTGCACATCCCATCAAAATGCCCTCTTTCTGAAAGGGTTGCGGTCACCTGAGACAGGCTATGGGCGACCTAGATCTGCACGGCGCCATGATCCACTTGCCTCCAGCTCCAGCTAGTGAAGAACTAAAAGCTTCCCATTTGTGATCATATCGAAGTGTCGAAGATTCGACCTTTTCATTCTAAAAGGTGAACGCCAGCTCAAAATTTGCGAACCTTTATCTTCCTCATGGCGCTCTATGCATGAATTGAATCAATTTGATACCAAGAAAAAAGAAAAGAAGAATCGCCCACGGCCCACGGGCCATGGATAGAACAGAAGTCGTCAGAAAGAAAGAAGCTTAGATAGAACCAGGACCAACCGAGTCGCAGCCGAAGGAGTCGCAGCAGCTGCTCCCGCCGCCGCCCGTGGAACTCGGTGAGTAGCCGTCGTCCACCTCCACCCCCCACCGCCGGCGGCGGCGCTGCATTGGCCTCTCCGGCGCCGAGACCACCTCCTCCTCCTCTCCCTCCTCCACCACCATGCCCCGAAACCCAAGCCCGGAACCGCCGCCGCCACCCCGCATTCTCTCGGAGGAAAAAAGAAACGAAATCCTTCTAGCCGCTGAACTCGCTCAATCTCCGTCGCCAGCGCATTGATAAGCGGCGGGTGTGGCAGCGGGGGCAGCGTGAGGTGTCGCCGTTTAATAGAGGTCGCTGGGGCGGACCGCGACGTGGAGGCAGGAACGGCATCTCGAGGAGGGAGACTGACACGAGGTGAAGCGAGGCGCCCGGAGGCGAGGGGAGGTGAACTGTGAGCTTCAAGAATGTCGCGTGAACATGAGATTGACTGACAGGTTCCGGATTAATTTTATTTTGGGGTGGTTCGCCCGGATCGGCGCCGACGCCCGTGCCGATGCCGTGGCAACGGACCAACGGTGCTGGAGCTGGACTGTTGCCTGGGCTCGCGGCGAACTGTGCAGAGGTGTAGTAGTTCAGCCAAACGACAGTCCTGGATCTGGTACAGAATGTGACACCGTCCTCTAGGCAAATTTCACTGCACTTGGTACCCTCTGCTCAGCTGCCGAGCTGCATCCATATGCGTAGTTCATACTTCAGAGTTTGTTTTTGGTAAAACTTGGTGTGCCGAATCCAACGGTAGCGGTTGGCGAAAGAAAAATTCAGGCAGCAAATTTTGACATTTCGGTGCTTTATGAACTCTACCATAACCATCAGTGATCAGTCCATCATGATCAAGTGTTTAATCGCCACGACTTGGATGGCACAATAGTGCTTATTCCGGACGGTTGGGGAGGTTAGGTGCTTACCCTGAACCTGCATCAACGAAGGGATGGCCATATTCAGATGAGATGACAACGCTGCAAGACGACGACGGCCAAGCGGTGGAGTCGGTGGCAGAGGCGGACGTGCGCCCGGTCCCCCTGTGCCCCGGCGCCCTGGCCCTGCGCCTGCGGCACCGGGCTGCCTCCTGACTCCCTGAGCCATCACTAGATTGCACATGGAGACGACGTGAACGGTGAACTCCTGGCCCCGCCCGGTTACCCGCGGCGTCGGCTGTTAAAGCACCAACCGATTCGGACCAGACGGCATCGTGTTTTCTGAAGTGGGCGAGGGCATCCCATTCCTGCAGTCAGGCTCATAGGACAAGGTGATTCAACAATGGCTATATTCTATCATCGAGGGCAACCTGCCGACAGATGCCGCATTTCTGAATTGATATGGTTCATCGAACATGCCATGGAACTTGGATGTGTATCGGTGCCATGAGCATCTCGTTGGTTGCGCGTAGGGAACACGAAGGTTCGAAGATTTGTAGAACCTTTCCTTCAAAGAATTTTTTTTTTGTAGAACCTCACTAGGGAGGTTGGATCGTTGCGCGTTGCCAAGACAAGGCAACCAAACCATAAAATAAGCCAGTATAGAGCCTAGTTTTTCAAGTGAACGAAGATCCTTTATAGGAATCTATCTATTGGGTGTACGACATGGCTCAACTTTTTTTTTTGAGAAAATTGGAATCGTACCTCTTCACAAAATGTGCACGTCAGTGAGTGAAATGGTCTTGCTATCATCGATTCAAGTGGCATACATAACCAAAGAAGTAATGAATAAAGTGGCAAAATTCATTTTTCTTTTTAAAAAATCTATTTTTTTAGAAAATGGAATTGTTTCCTACCTTTGCGACCGCACACAGGCAATCTTTTACAGCAAGTTCAGCTTTAAACTGGTCTAATAAAAATAAAGATAACAGTTCTAATAAAAATAAAGATAACAGTTCTAATAAAAATAAAGATAACAGTTCGCAAATAGAGGAAATAATCATAAGCAAAGTCTATTATTGCTTTTCCATCTGTTCTTAGCAAAGATATCCAAAATGATGACCTCCAATACTTTGCTTGCCGTACGGACAAACTCCCTTGTATCTTCACGCTGCAGTAGGGACCAATATCGCAGCCATGTAGTTTCTTCTTTGAATACCACACCGATGACCATCGGTAATCTTTCCGTTAGACTCCGCCTGCCATAATATCATTCTTGCTGTTGTTGCGGTGGTGGAGCTTGGGCTGTAAAGGACGAAGAAGTGATGGCCAACCAAACGTACATATTAGTACTTTCTTTACCTGCTACAAGTCAAAAGACCCCTTGGATCCATATGTAGAGCCTATTTGGTTGAGCTTCCTGGCAGCTTCTCAGCGTGAAAAGTTATATGGAAAGCTGAAATGCTCATTTTTTCTGAGCTTTTTGTAGCCTAGCTGAGAAAGCTAAAGACATCTTTTTAAAAGTTGTTGTTAGCTTTTTAGAACCAAAAAATTTGGAACATTTTCTCAAAACTCCAAAAACTACAACTCAAACAAACATGCCCCTAATTGCTACGTGTAATCTATTGGGAGAGGGCTCTCCATTTAAGCCTATTGCGAGAGCCTCCCCATCGCCGTCCATCGCCCGTTTAACAGCTGAGCCGCACCCAACTCCTTTCACATGCGAGATCCACTTTTTCCACCGAAAGAAAATCGCGGACCAGCCGAGGAGAGAGAACGCTCCTTTCTTTTCCTTCCTCCCATCTCTTATCCGTTCATCGAGTTGAGGCGTAGCCGACAAGGAGAGGCGATTCCCCGCGCTGAGGGGAGGCGACCCGTCTGTCACGCCCCGTGGCCGTCGGCGGTGAGGACCGAGGTGTGAGGAGATCCAGGAGCTCACCTGGCCGCTTCTTCCTGAGGAAGATGACTAATTGGGGGATTTTTCTTTGATATGATTTCTATTCGTTTCTGCTGTTGCTAGCCGATCTTTCTATAGGAGATGTTGCCTTAGCTTCGGCCTTAGGCTGGGTCTCAATATGGCACAATGGCCCACACCGCAACCATGGCAATATGGACCAGGGCCAGGGTCCAGGCGTTACACTTCTGCCCTGCCGAAACGTTGCTTGTCCCCAAGCAACATCATGCTTCGCATGACATACACCTCTCTGCCTGTTCTCTATTTGCTATTTGATCTGAAGAAGTTGTGCAAGTAGGCAGTCATGAGGAACTTCACTCAATCTGGAGTTCTGAATACCTGGATCCCAAATCCTTCTAGTTAGCTCAAATCTCCCTGGACTGAAATCATTTCTTCTTCATGATGGTGCTATATCAAACACATATCTATTGCATTTCATTTTTAGTTTTCCAGGGCTCAACGCATTGCACCTGGATGGTGGCCATTCCTTGAGCCAGTAATGGGCACTTCTTGTACTAGACTTCCCAGGACTTAAAAGTTCATGGCAAACGACCAGCAAGACCTCACCTTCATCATGGTTGTCGATGACCTGAGAAATGGTGTCAATGCTAGCGATACAGGGAAGAACATTGTGCATCTCACACCCCATGACTAGCTGCAGTAAAATGCCATGTGTCTCAATGTCCGATGGAATGTCATCCCACATAATCTTACTAGGAATTTCATAAAACAACTCACATGCATCATACTTTGTTCACATCGAATATCTGAACATGGTTGGCCCAGCTTGAGCTCCTGCATTGTCCTCATCAAGAGCCATTCCAGCAAATATTGAATCCACCCTTTTTATGCCAGCATCCAAAATGAAAGAAGACCAGTTCTCCTAATTGAGCATGTCATCGATGACTAACTCACTAATTGCTTTGATATCTTCATCCCATACAACGTTCTCGTGACACGTTCCATCAAGCACCATAGAATCAATGTTAAGCTCCACCAAGGAAGCACCACTAATGCGACTGAACTCTATAGTTGGCTTCATTGCCTTGCCAGTCAAGTCCTCTCCACCTTGATGCATTTCCTCAAACATGATTCATTTTTCTTTTTAAAAAATCTATTTTTTTAGAAAATGGAATTGTTTCCTACCTTTGCGACCGCACACAGGCAATCTTTTACAGCAAGTTCAGCTTTAAACTGGTCTAATAAAAATAAAGATAACAGTTCTAATAAAAATAAAGATAACAGTTCTAATAAAAATAAAGATAACAGTTCGCAAATAGAGGAAATAATCATAAGCAAAGTCTATTATTGCTTTTCCATCTGTTCTTAGCAAAGATATCCAAAATGATGACCTCCAATACTTTGCTTGCCGTACGGACAAACTCCCTTGTATCTTCACGCTGCAGTAGGGACCAATATCGCAGCCATGTAGTTTCTTCTTTGAATACCACACCGATGACCATCGGTAATCTTTCCGTTAGACTCCGCCTGCCATAATATCATTCTTGCTGTTGTTGCGGTGGTGGAGCTTGGGCTGTAAAGGACGAAGAAGTGATGGCCAACCAAACGTACATATTAGTACTTTCTTTACCTGCTACAAGTCAAAAGACCCCTTGGATCCATATGTAGAGCCTATTTGGTTGAGCTTCCTGGCAGTTTCTCAGCGTGAAAAGTTATATGGAAAGCTGAAATGCTCATTTTTTCTGAGCTTTTTGTAGCCTAGCTGAGAAAGCTAAAGACATCTTTTTAAAAGTTGTTGTTAGCTTTTTAGAACCAAAAAATTTGGAACATTTTCTCAAAACTCCAAAAACTACAACTCAAACAAACATGCCCCTAATTGCTACGTGTAATCTATTGGGAGAGGGCTCTCCATTTAAGCCTATTGCGAGAGCCTCCCCATCGCCGTCCATCGCCCGTTTAACAGCTGAGCCGCACCCAACTCCTTTCACATGCGAGATCCACTTTTTCCACCGAAAGAAAATCGCGGACCAGCCGAGGAGAGAGAACGCTCCTTTCTTTTCCTTCCTCCCATCTCTTATCCGTTCATCGAGTTGAGGCGTAGCCGACAAGGAGAGGCGATTCCCCGCGCTGAGGGGAGGCGACCCGTCTGTCACGCCCCGTGGCCGTCGGCGGTGAGGACCGAGGTGTGAGGAGATCCAGGAGCTCACCTGGCCGCTTCTTCCTGAGGAAGATGACTAATTGGGGGATTTTTCTTTGATATGATTTCTATTCGTTTCTGCTGTTGCTAGCCGATCTTTCTATAGGAGATGTTGCCTTAGCTTCGGCCTTAGGCTGGGTCTCAATATGGCACAATGGCCCACACCGCAACCATGGCAATATGGACCAGGGCCAGGGTCCAGGCGTTACACTTCTGCCCTGCCGAAACGTTGCTTGTCCCCAAGCAACATCATGCTTCGCATGACATACACCTCTCTGCCTGTTCTCTATTTGCTATTTGATCTGAAGAAGTTGTGCAAGTAGGCAGTCATGAGGAACTTCACTCAATCTGGAGTTCTGAATACCTGGATCCCAAATCCTTCTAGTTAGCTCAAATCTCCCTGGACTGAAATCATTTCTTCTTCATGATGGTGCTATATCAAACACATATCTATTGCATTTCATTTTTAGTTTTCCAGGGCTCAACGCATTGCACCTGGATGGTGGCCATTCCTTGAGCCAGTAATGGGCACTTCTTGTACTAGACTTCCCAGGACTTAAAAGTTCATGGCAAACGACCAGCAAGACCTCACCTTCATCATGGTTGTCGATGACCTGAGAAATGGTGTCAATGCTAGCGATACAGGGAAGAACATTGTGCATCTCACACCCCATGACTAGCTGCAGTAAAATGCCATGTGTCTCAATGTCCGATGGAATGTCATCCCACATAATCTTACTAGGAATTTCATAAAACAACTCACATGCATCATACTTTGTTCACATCGAATATCTGAACATGGTTGGCCCAGCTTGAGCTCCTGCATTGTCCTCATCAAGAGCCATTCCAGCAAATATTGAATCCACCCTTTTTATGCCAGCATCCAAAATGAAAGAAGACCAGTTCTCCTAATTGAGCATGTCATCGATGACTAACTCACTAATTGCTTTGATATCTTCATCCCATACAACGTTCTCGTGACACGTTCCATCAAGCACCATAGAATCAATGTTAAGCTCCACCAAGGAAGCACCACTAATGCGACTGAACTCTATAGTTGGCTTCATTGCCTTGCCAGTCAAGTCCTCTCCACCTTGATGCATTTCCTCAAACATGATTGGTGCCTCCAATGGAACCAGCTCGCACTGCATCTCCTCCTCAGTCCCCTGAGCTAATTGCTGTAACAATCCTTCATGCACAATAGGGTCAGTTGACATCGCATCCCAGCTGACATCCACAAGGGGCACTTCATTGAACACACTGTAGGCCGCATCCTCTGAACAAAATGATGACATGAAAACCACCTCCTCAGGATTTGGTACAGCACGTTCCACATACACAGCTTGATCAAAAGTGTTCAGCTCAGTACAAATTCATCATCCCAAATCACATCTGCAAGAGGCCTCTCGCCAAACAGCTCATGAGCAAAAGCAGCTGACACCATGGGAGCATCGAACGCTGCCTGCTCTGCATCGTTGTCCCTCTGAAGCACATCATCGAATGGCTTGCGGGCAGTCACCTCAGGAACCAACAAAGCCATAGAGAGGTGAGCACGACGAACCTGATTTGCTGTTGTGGACGCCAGACTAATCTTCGTTGCCCCATTCTGCTGCGTGGAGTCGACCAATCCTAGGCTGGTTTGCGGCCAACCCAAGCCATCGAGTAGCAGCGACGCAGTGTGCGCCACCGACATGCCACTCACCTCGCGATCGAACTCAACCCAACCCAGGCCAAGGAAAGGAGTCTCTGATACCATCTATCACGCCCCGTGGCCATCGGCGGTGAGGACCGAGGTGTGAGGAGATCCAGGAGCTCACCTGGCCGCTTCTTCCCGAGGAAGATGACTAATTGGGGGATTTTCTCCGATATGATTTCTATTCGTTTCTACTGTTGCTGGCCGATCTTTCTATAGGAGATGCTGACTTAGCTTCGCCTTGGACTGGGTCTCAGTATGGCACAATGGCCCACACCACAACCATGGCAATATGGGCTAGGGCCAGGGCCCAGGCGTTACGCCGTCTTGGCTAGTCCGTGGTTTGGATCTCGTGAGTCCTCACACGGAAGCAAGGTGTGGTGGAGCTGTTGCGGGAGGCGGCGCCGTCGCGGAGGTGGAGCCTTCGTAGGAGGCGGAGATGTTGCAGGCGGCACCATCGCAGGACGCGGAGGCTTTGTTGGAAGTCGGAGCCGTTGCTGGAGGCGGATCCATTGCGGGAGGATGAAGGCTGACGGACCCATCGCGGTACGCGGCGCCGTTGACGCGCTGACACGATAGGGAGCATCGTTGACGAGGGGGTCCTGCGAATGCTTGCCACTCCCTTCCTCCCAAACGTTTTGTGTATGCAGCACATCCTCTATATTCAACTAGATATTTTTCTTCTGAGGTTATTATGTGTTAGATTTCCCAGCAGATCCCTCTATACATGATCGTAGTTGTAGCTACAGGCTTGTCACACCAGAACACCCTCGAGGATTAGTTTTATAATCTGGACAGCTTATATGCATTAATTATCAGTTTCTAAAATTAAAAGGATAAATTGTGGGGGAGACATGTTCTGCGCTCCATCCGGTCCCTATTCCCTTCAGTTCTAGCACTGGTATTGTTGCTGCATGATTTTACATGTCAAATGCATTGAGCGGAATATGTATTACTATGTTCAAGTTGCAGTCATTTTTTCTTTTGCTTATGCTAGTTAGTAGCTCCCCTTTTTGTATGAATCATGTTCATTCTCCTAGCAAAACAGTCATTAGAATTCGATCAGTCCATGAATCATGTTGTTTTTGGTTTGCCCACTAGTCTAGAGCTCGCCTGTAGCTGCAGATGCAGGTGCTTCCTCGTTCTCCTTTCTATTTTGAGGTAGGAAGTAACTTGTCAGTGCAAATCTGACATAGGATTTAACTCATAGTTTTTTTACAAAAAATATGAAGTAATTAATCACAAATTCACAAGATAAACAAAGTAACTTACTTGTTTGTTTTAGTTAGGACGTACCTTGTATCTGATTTGAACTACATAAGAAGTAACTAATTGATTATTTACATAACATTGCAAGTAAATCGTCTCTTATTTTGAACATTAAGGAAGTAACTTGTCATGTATTTAAATTAGATTGGAAGTAACTTGCTTTAGTTTGTAGGTAATAGGAAGTAACCAATCATTGGTATAGGTTATATAGGGAAGTAACTTTATCCTAAATTGCAACACAGGAAATTGGTTGCATCAATTTGAGTCCCACTTTAATGTTGTGATATGAGGATTTATACTTTCCTTGTGCATGATCTATGTGTGAATAAGTTGAGTAAATCATATAGTACTAGCTTCAAGGTGCAATACTTTTTCAATTGTTAGAACTATTTTTTTCAATGTTTGATGTTGCTGCTATAAATTCTTTTTCCATCTACAATGGAATGAATTCAATGTACCACTTATATTGGTTTCGACATACTGTTTTTTCTTTTTGAAGACATTATGATGATGATGATTTTTGTTAGGTGTAATTAGCCAGCCAGACAACTAGTTAAGCATTTTTTAATTTAGAACTTATGGTGCTCTGAATTTCCTCCGATGTATTTTCTCCAAATTAAAATGGTAACTATGGATAAAGCTTTGATAAGGTTGTGTGTGCCTATAAATTTATATCATATTAACAATCAAATTTTTATATTTATCTGACAATTGAACTAGTTATGTACCCTTCATTCAGAAAGTATGCTAATATATCTTATCAGCTTGTGATCTTTTTTCGGTGCCTGTAACTCAGTGTTGCTGTCAAAAGTCTTCATCGATTCTTCTTTGTTTCGGTGCATAATAGGACAATTGTGTTTCACGAACAAGTGGTGGTTGGCACATATCCATCAGGTATCTAGGAAACATACACCCTCTAGCCATGAAAGCTGCAACTATGTTGTATTGATACTCACAACAAATTGGTATGTTAGTTTTGCTACTAATGCATCGGTTGTTTAGCTCTTAGAGAATTTCCATGTTATGATGCTCAAGCAACGTTGCACATGCTCTTTTACCATGCCTACTACTTATTCAACCTCTGATCTTTGTATGCTTTAAATTTACAAAATCCTAATAATAGTGTTAGCAGTACCTTTGTTGCTCATTCCTTTTTTTTTATTTTGAGTTAGGAAGTAACTTGTCACTAAAAATCTGATCTAGGAAGTAACTCATTATTGATTTACATGAGGTTGGAAGTAACTAATTATTGATCCACATGATACACAAAGGAACTTATTTTGTTTAATAAGAGAACGTAACTTATCCCTGATTTGGAACACATAAGAAGTAACTAATCTTTGATTTACATGAGACAGGAAGTAAGTTGCCCCTGATTTGAAACACATAGGAAGTAACTAGTCATTTATTTACATGGGATAGGAAGTAATCTCCCAATCAATTCTGCTATGTTGGTACATCCAGATTTTTGGTAAGATCAATTTGCGAGTAATGCAACCCTTATTTAGATGACATAGGCAGTAACTTGCCCATGGTTTGGAAAACATCAGGAAGTAACTTATCATAGAATTACATGAGACATAACATAACTTGTCCCTGTTTTGAAACGCATTGGAAGTAGCTTATCAATTAATTGTATAAGATTGAAAGTAACCTTTTGTCCCTCTTCTGAAACATGGAGGAGGAAGTAACTTTTTACTAGTTCACATGACATAGGAAGAAACTTATGGTCACTAGTAGGAAGTACTGACAGGAAGTAGCTCAGGCTCACTAGCTTCAGGAAGTAACACAGGCTCATTATTGAGGATGTAACTCGAGATCACTAGCTTCAGGAAGTAGCTCGGGCTCATTAGCTTCAGGAGGTAACTCAGGCTCACTAGCTTCTTTCAGCAACTTATTTGCATTTTCAAACACATCTTCTGTTGACCAATCAATCTCCAGCAATGCTACATTGAGATCAAACTTGCTCACACCTGCAACTGCACAAAACAAAGTGGGAATCAATATGCATGCTAGCTTAATCAACCAGAAAGGTACACAATGCTGCAGTTAACAACAACTGATATGTACAAAAGAAAGTAGAGATCAATATGCAAACCAACTTAATCTCCTAGCTATAGTTCTAAAGAAATCCAAAGAAGAGCAAATAGGTAGCCGAATTAGCTGGTCAAAACAAGACAGTGAATGCAAATGCTTTTGCTTTTCACACACATTTTTTCTCCATGATGCTTTTAACTGTTAACCTCAATGTTACTCCCCCCCCCCTCCCCCCCCCAATTGTTGCCAGATCATGAAGTTTGTACTATTAACCAAGAATCTGTTTTTTTAACTGGGTTAACCTCATTGTTACTTTTTTCCCTCCCTTTTTACAATTGATGCCATACCATAGATAATTGGCTATTAACTATGAATCTGTTTGCTTTTTTCTCAATTCAGGGATAGATGATAACTGAATCTGAAGACAAGGGAGTCACATACATGGATGCAACACTTGTGTTCTCTTATTTGTTATAGGATGCAAGGACTTCATGTTTAATCAATCAAAAGAAGGCTTTTTTAATGTGTGGTGGGAAATATGCTATGTATATAATTACTGTGCTACAAGATATGCCTGCAGGATGTCAAGAACTCGTAAATCTGATGGATGTAACTAGGTTGTTCCAGTCCCAATCTGAGAGGCAACCTGAAGATTGTGGAGAGGTTCAAATCATGGATGTGTGACTGAAACGGTAGGATGGATCGACGGATGGATTTTGTTTCAGTAGTTGTGTTTCTGTTTGGGACGAGAAGGATGCGCACCTGGACATTCAACTCTTGGGTGATCTCCTTTTGATGTTGCTTTTCTTTCCACTCTATTTTCCATCTGATCTGGTGTTTTCTTAACATGATTCATGGCTGAGGACCCTGGATTTGTTTCTGGTGCTCGAGCAGCGGTGGTAGTCGATGGGGAACGACGTCTGCAGCTTCAGTGCTGCCACAGATCCAAGGAGCATCCAGGGTTTTTCTGGTACCTGGGCCGTAATATCTTTGTGTGGGCATTTTCTGTTACTTCTCTTGGGCCGGCCCACATCCTTTTTTGGCGCCTGTTTTTTTTTGCGTGTCATTTTTTTTCCCGCGCGCTCCCCTCTGGCGCCCGTTTTTTCCCGCGCCCCGCTCGCTCCCCTCCGGCGCTTGATATTTTTCCCGCGCCGTCCCGCGCGAGGCCTCTTCCGCGCGCCTCTGGTCTTGCGTGGTCCCGCGAGGGGTTGTTTCCAAATATGGGGGCTCTCCGCCTAGCGCTAAAAGGAGAGGCCTCACCGTGTAGTCGCTTCCAATTGTTAATGCCTAGTTTGTTGTATCATTGTCCCCGCGCATTGGTGGCCCCATCACGTACCCACCACCACTGTTGGGCTAGCCTTCTATGGTGAACATCACTCTAGGCCCAAAAGGCTAGCCATTTGCAGTTGGCTTTACTCTAAGTCTGCTAAAATCTAATGAGGCTTCACCAAACGATAAAGTAATCTAAAGGCCTATTTTGATGGACTGAAAGAGGAGGATCAAAATTTAGTCTTGGCGTGAAAATGGCCTCAACATGGACTAATGGGATCTAACTGCAAATTAGGCAGTACATGTGCAATAGCCTAGCAATTAGTTCCCTCTCTAACCGGCATCTAAATACTAGGACTAAACTCATTAGATCCAAACAGAAACAGCCCCTAGCCCACCCAAGATCCTGATATTGCGCTGGAATCCGATCGGAGAAACCTATAACCACCAATTGTGACACAAATCATGTGGATAAAGAAATCAATTGTTGGAGGTAGAAGGAACACTTTGAATTTTCGGTTCTCGTAGTCAATTCTTCTCAATACGTCACGCGTGTTATTTCTATATCCTTCCAAAATAGTTTAAGACCCTTGTCTGAGTCAAAAATAATTCAGAACTTGGGCAGCAACAACCCATTAGTGCTAGGACCACGTCTGCAAGCGAGCCCGCAGACACCCTCCCGTGAACGAATCAATCAGCACAGCCTCTCGTGAACGAGTACGTGATCTCGTAACCCATATCGAATCTATTGCGCAACAGGATGTCGAGACAGGGGCCCTCGCGGCGCGCGCGTGTGGACCCGCTACCAGCCTCGGCGCACGGCGCGGCCTGTGAATGAAGCCGATCGACACGCGCGTGATTGCGCACAAGGACATGCAACCTGCCAGAGTCCACAGTCCCCCTGATGCTCAGTCCCATCTGCCCACCGTTAGCCCCGTCTCGTCGCGCTCGCGCCCCTTGCTTGACCCGACGACCTGCGCGGCAAAGCCATCGAGGAAAAAATCTCGCCACGAGACGCGGCCCAAACGCGAGGAGGTTATGCTCTGGGAGAACGGATAATTGCCTTGTAATCCGATCGCAGTTGGCAGAGCAACTGACGGTTCACGGCAGCAAACTCTGAACGACGACATGCAGCATTCCGCGGCTGCTGCCGAGGATTAGGGGCTGTTTGGGAGCACTTCACTTTAGAAAAACCACTCCACTCCACCAACTCCACACTTTCCTAGCTCCACTCCAACAACTCCAGAAAAATATGGAGCTGTTGCACGTGTTTGGTTGGTGGCAGTGCTCAAGCTCCAAAAACATGAGCACTTCTTGTGAATAGCCTATTTTACCCTTTGTGACGGACCCACATGTCTGTCTCTCCTCTCTCCTCCCCTTCTTTCCTCCTGTACACGCCAGCATATGCTCAAGTGGGAAGTGCAATAGTAGCAGCAGACGGTGGAGGCTTGGCCAGTTGCCTAGTCCATCCTTCCCAGAGCAGCATACGGCAGTGCCTGCAAAGAAGAAAGCACCAAGCCAGCAGCTGCCATGGAGGCAATGCTAAGCAAAGAGCTCGAGAGTAAACTCCGTCTCTCAGACATTTGATCGAACATTTGGTGAGCAGCAACTGTTAGAGACGGAGCAGAGAAGAATATGGAAGAGGAACTTATAGCCTGTAGTGGCCCCTTATCAGGTTCGGAACACCCACCGACCACCACATTGGTTGCAGCGGTGCTTGACGACATCGGTCCACATGCTGCGGAAGGGGAGAGGACAGAGGAGGTGGGTTCGACGACAGCATACAGCGTGGCTCCAACGAGTCGAGACCGCGCCGTCGGCGAGACAAGCCAGCACCGTAGCGCGGCGGAGGCCAAGGCGCAAGTGCGCTGCGCGGCCCGCCTTTTCTTCTACTCCTCCCATCATGCCCCCGCCGCATCACCTCTTTCCTGCTCGCAGCCACTGCTATGCGACTCGACGACGAGAAGAGGCTGCGAAATGGAGGGAGGGCGCACGGAATATCAGAAATGCGGTGGGATGCTGGAGGTCGTCCCACCGCTGGAAGGGGAGGAAGGGCCGGCCGGCGGAGGGAGGGCGCACAGGGGCGGGCGCAGCAGGCGGGCGGCGCGCGCGCGCGGGCGCGGCGGGCGGCGGGCAGCGCGCAGGGGCGGGCGCGGCAGGGGCGGGCGGGCGGCGGCCGGGCGGCGCGCGCCAAGGAGCGACGGGAGTCTATTTTTGTTTTGCGAACCGTTATTGTGTAACGAGTGGCAATGGTGGGTAAATACCTACCAACTCCACGAGGAGGTCTGTACAGGGGGTTTTTGGAGCACCTCTTGAGGTACTCCAAAAAAACGTGGATCTACCCCCCTACTCCACTTTTTTCCTAGAGCCGGAGTTGCTGGAGCTAGATGTGTTTGGCTGCGAAATTTTCGGAGTTGGTGGAGTGGAGCAATTTTTCGTGAAGTGGAGTGCTCCCAAACACCCTCTTAGATTAGATACCCCGTCGTCGAGCCACCACAGCCTCACACTCACACACGTCTGCGCGGCGCGGCGCGGTTCCGATCGGTTGGTGCTTGCTAGCACCAGCAGCGTGCGGGCGATGGACTCCGGCGGCGGCGAGGTTGTCTACAGCTGCGCGTACTTCCGGCTGTACAAGGACGGCCACGTCGACCGCGGTGGCGTCGCGGACACGGCGCCCGCCGGCTTCGACGCCGAGACCGGCGTCACCTCCAAGGACGTCGCTATCGACGCGGCCACCGGCGTCGCCGCGAGGCTCTACCTCCCCCCAGCCGTCCAGCCGGCCACGGCCACGGCGGCGGCGGCGGCGAAGCTCCCGGTCCTCGTCTTCTTCCACGGCGGCTACTTTGTCGTCGGCTCGCCCTACCACCCGCTGTTCCACCGCTACGTCAATTCTCTCGCCGCCGCCGCCCGCGTCGTCGCCGTCTCCGTCCGCTACCGCCTCGCGCCGGAGCACCGGCTCCCGGCGGCCTACGACGACTCCTGGGCCGCGCTCAGCTGGGTGGCGTCCGGCGCCGACCCGTGGCTGGCGGACCACGGCGACCTCGGCCGGATCTTCCTGTCCGGAGTCAGCGCCGGCGCGAACATCGCCCATAACATGGCCATCGCCGCGGGCGTCAGCGGCCTGCGCGCCGGAACGGGAACACCGGCGCGCATCGAAGGCGTGATCCTGCTCCACCCTTCCTTCGCTAGTGAACAAAAGATGGAAGGAGAGGACGAGGAGTTCTGGCAGTCTAACAAGGACAGGTGGGCGGTCATCTTCCCCGGCGCGGACGGCGGGCTCGACGACCCCAGCATAAACCCGATGGCGGCCGGCGCGCCGAGCCTGGCGAAGCTGGCTGGCGAGAGGCTGCTGGTCTCCACGGCGTCGGAGGACCCGAGGGCGCCGAGGGGGCGGGCGTACTGCGACGCCGTTCGGGACAGCGGGTGGCGCGGGGAGCTCGAGTGCTTCGAGTCCCAAGGCGGGCACGGCTTCTTCGTCCCCGACCACGGCAGCCGCGAGGCGGCTAAGCTGATGGATCGAGTGGTTGATTTCCTTGGCCACTGATTGGATTTGTTTGGGCATTTGGACCTCGGATTTAATTTCTACAGCTTGATTTGTGCAAGCAAAACAATGGAGCATTGGAGCTGGGTATGTTCCTCATGTGCACAATCGTGTGAGTCGGTCATGTTAGCTTGATCGATTGAGTGACAACTTGTTTTGAGTTTTAGCATCACTCTCTTCAGGCCTGGTTTGGTTTCTCCTGCTTATTTTTAGCACCCGTCACATCGAATGTTTAGATACTAATTAGAAGTGTTAAACGTAGACTATTTACAAAATTCATTACATAAGTGGAGGCTAAACGGCGAGACGAAGTCTAATTAGTCCATGATTTGACAATGTGTTGTTATAGTAAATATTTGCTAATGATGGATTAATTAGGCTTAATAGATTCGTCTCGCCGTTTAGCCTCCACTTATGTAATAGGTTTTGTAAATAGTCTGCGTTTAATACTCCTAATTAGTATCTAAACATTCGATGTGACACGTGCTAAAAATAAACAAAGCTCCTCACTCTAGTTTGGTGTGAGCATACGTCGAATCATCACTCAGTTTACTTTGGGCGCACGGCACGGCGGCATAGTATTTCCGGCAATGCACCATTCCTCTGGATGGGCTCTCGGCGGACTTTTCACATGAAACTGCCAAGCGCATGATTGAGCACAGACGCACAGGACATGACACTATGACAACCACACTGACTGCTCAGTGGCACGACTCTTTGTGCCGGCCTGCTTCTGGTGGCCACAAACCAGAACATCACGCAAAACACCACGAGGAGAAAATCAGATAAGACGCAAAGCCCAGTCAGCAAGATAACGTCCTCTGAAGGCACAGCGGGCCTGAAACTCATTGGCGATTGGATGCTTGCAAAATCGAATCTTTAATCCAAAAGTCTAAATTGATAGAAAAAGGTGGTCAATTCACTTACATTTCAACAGAATGCAACCACAATTCAATCTTGACGAGTGGAGTTAGACGACAACACACAACCTATGGATCTCTGTACAATGAAGTTCGTGGGAGGTCAAATAACTATTTTTATAAAAAAATATTTTTAAGTATTTTCTGCAAAAGTTAATTTTTATGCCTTTTTAGAAATATTATTTATGCAACTTTTTCATGAAAAGTTACTAGCAATTTAAATTTGTAGGTAACTTTTAAGAAAAAAAACTTTGCCAAGGAAAAAAAACTTTATTTTCCTTTTTGTTAAAGTTAGTGGAGAGGGATATGTTCGGTTTCTTACCAAGTTGCCAGCCCACCAAACAAAAGTGCCCAAAACTGTGCTACTGATAGTTATGTGTGGTGCAAGTACATGTATTTTGATTCAGGGCCTAACATTGCCACGCGACAACTTAGCATAGCTGTTGTTTCTAAGTTTGATCAAATTTACATAGTGTTAAATGTACTGTATCAAAATACAATATCAAAATATATTTCATAATGAATAATGATGCTCAATGGATGTTGTGATATTCTATATATGTTATTTATGTAATTTTTTCCATGTAAAGTTCTACAAACATAAATTTGTAGGTAACTTTTAAGACAAAATTTGCCTAGATTTTATTTTCTTCTTTTTAAGTCAGCAGAGTGGGATATGTTCACCTCTTTATTTTTTGTCAAGTTACCAGCCTGCCAAACAAAAGTTCCCAAAACTGCGCGACTGAGTTATGTATGGCGCAAGGTTCATGGCCGAACATTGCGATGCAACAGTTTAGCGCGCACCACATTTTTTTAGCTATTGTTTCTAAGTTTGATCAAGTTTACAGAGTATTAATACCACATCACATAAGTACAATATTAAAATATATTTCATAATGAATAATGATGCTCAATGGATGTTGTATTTTTTTTGGTATACTTGGTCAAACTTTGAATTGTTTGACTTAGGACAAACTCAAGATGTCTTATATTTTAGGATGAAGTAGTACTTGTTTCTCGAACCACGATTAAAATGTGACAAATAAACTATTGGTACACCTTAAACAAAAGTTTGGCAAATAGTCATGACAATACGATGTTAACGAATGCGCACGGCACACAGTATTTCTCCATTTCCTTATGGATGTACCGTGAGCACAGGACATGACAGCCACAATGACTGCTCAGTTGTACGCTCTACAGTATGTGCCGGCCTGCTTCTGGCCACAAAGGAAAGGCACAAACCACACAACAACAGCACGCAAACACCACGAGGAGAAAATCAGACAAGACGCAAGGCCAATCAGGAAGATAACGTCCTCTGCCTCTGAAAGCGCAGGGGCCTGAAAGTAATTGGCAATTAGATGCTTGCAAAATCGAATCATATACTGTACTGCGGCAGCTGTATAATAAAGGTCTAAAGGAGAAGATAAGTGGCCAACCAGTTCTTCGAGTCCGCCGCACGCCGCACGCCGCCGCGCAGTTTGCCACGTCGATTGAGTGCTTGCTAGACTCCTATGGCAATGGATTCCGGCAGCGTTGAGGTCGTCTTTGAGTGCGATTGCTTCCGCCTATACAGCGATGGACACGTCGAGCGTACCGGCGGCATGGAAACCGTGCCCGCCGGCTTCGACGCCGCCACCGGCGTCACCTCCAAAGATGTCGTCATCGACGCCAGCACCGGCGTCGCCACGCGGCTCTACCTGCCAGCCATCCAGACGGCGGCCCCGTTGTTGCCGTCCGAGTCCGACGACGACAGCGCCGCGACGAAGCTCCCCGTCCTCGTCATCTTCCATGGCGGCTTCTTCATCGTGGGCTCATCCGGTGGCCCCGACTTCCACCGCTACGTGAACTCGCTGGTCGCCCGCTCCCGCGTCGTCGCCGTCTCCGTCGACTACCGCCTGGCCCCCGAGCACCCGCTCCCCGCTGCCTACGACGACTCCTGGGCCGCGCTCAACTGGGCGGTGTCCGGCGCGGACCCGTGGCTCTCCGACCACGGCGACCTCGGCCGCGTCTTCGTTGCCGGTGGCAGCGCCGGCGCGAACATCGCCCACAACATGGCCGTCGCAACGGGCACGAGCGTCTTGCACGCCGCGACACCTGCTTTGGCGGCGCGGATCGGAGGCGTGATCCTACTCCACCCTTCGTTCTGCGGCGAACAGAAACTGGAAGACGAGGCAGAAGAGTTCTTGCAAGCTAATAAGAAGAGGTGGGAGGTCATCTTCCCCAGCGCCAGGGATGGAACCGACGATCCGAGGATTAATCCGATGGCCGCCGGTGCAGCGCCGGGCCTGGCGAAGCTGGCCGGCAAGAGGTTGTTTGTAGCCACGGCGTCGGAGGATCCGAGGGCGCCAAGGGGCCGAGCTTACTGCGAGGCCGTGAGGACCAGCGGGTGGATGGGGAAGGTGGAGTGGTTCGAGTCTAAAGGCAAGGGACACGCCTTCTTCGTCTCCGATCACGGCAGCCACGAGGCTGTTGCGCTGATGGATCGAGTGGTGGCTTTCGTTGCTGCCCATTGATCGACCCTTTAGGCGTGGGCCAGGCGCAGCTTTTGTTGGATATGTATTGGTGTTTTTTTTATTGAAGATGGTCCTATATATTTGGAAAAATAATCTAGACGTAATAACTAGCTTAATAACTAGTTTTATGATGTTTACTGCTCCCTCTATCTTATAATATAGCTACATCTATGTTTCAAGTCCAACATTTTTAATTTTTTTTACTAATGGTATCTCTAAAAATAATTTATTTCAAATGAAATACATGTTATGTTTGATTCCAAGGTGTATCTATTAACATCATTTTGAGGTTGATAATCCTTATATTTTTTTTGTTAGTCATAGTCAATGTTCAAAAGACTTGACTTAGGACAAAGTTAAATGTAGCTATATTCCGTGATGAAAGGAGTATATGGTACTATATTACGATGTGATGATTGCCATATGAATATATGTATGCAAGCAGTGTCAAAATGATGTTAAAATTTTGCTAATTTTTTTTGAAGTTCGGTCTATTTCAAATAACCACTAAGTTTTGATGTCAAAAATTTGAAATATGTGAAATATTCTTTTGAAACGTGTCACAGATGTGTGATGCCAAAGTAGATGTAAATGCAAAGTCACTAGTATGTTTACCGTTAAGTTAACAATGTTAAATGCTCTTAGCAAAATAGGAGTAAACGAAACCTTCAGTTTGAAAGGATTTGGCATAAAATCTAAATCTAAAAAGAGGACTCAAATAATAGGTACAGCCGTACAAGCAGCACTAGCTAGGTTTTAACATAACGTGGAGGAAGACAAATACTTTCTTATAAATTACAACAAGGAAGGTTAACTTTAGGCTGGTAAAAACTATGAATTCATGATATCATGACAGGCGGGGTGCAACAAATAGCTAACATAGAATAAATGCTAAGAACAAATTTGAGAAGACAAATTTTGATTCATGAAGTTATGATACATAGCTCAAACTAAAGGTTTCAACTAAAGACATGATAGACAACATGAAGGTTTGATTTTTTTTTTCCCACTAAGGGCCAAGCCCGAATTTCATTACTTCATGAAGCAACAAAATTACAAAGTCCGTCCAGCCAACCAAATAGTTCAGAAAGAAAAAGAAAAACTACTTAAAGACACCAGGATAACCTATTGGCACGCAGGGCCTGTGTTACAAGAGAAACCATCTACGACATTCAGGTAGGAACTAAAACCAATAGAATACAGGCTGATAGCCATATAAGCCTAGAATAAGCCTATCGCCCTTTTGGGAGTTTGACAAACACTACGAGAAACACTTAATTTGCCGAGTGCCACAGGCACTCGGCGAAGACCCAAAAACACTCGGCAAAGGCTTTGCCGAGTGTTACACTCGGCATATAGCACACGACAAATTTTGTGTCGGCAAACACGACTTTGCCGAGTGTCAAAACTCGAGCACTCGGCAAACATTTTGCCGACGGCCAAAAACACTCGGCGAAAAGACACACTCGGCGAAATGGGCGTTGACGACGTCGAGGGTAACGGCGGGTTTGCCGAGTGCCAAACGGTAGGCACTCAGCAACCACCAGGGCTTTGCCGAGTGCCAACACTCGGCAAACACCCCCGCTATGCCGAGTGTCAGCACTCGGCAAAGCCGTGGTGTTTGCCGAGTGCCTACACACGGCAAACTCGGGCACTTTGCCGAGTGTCGTGTCCCTGACACTCGGCAAAGAGCTGATGTTTGCCGAGTGTTTTGGCTTTAACACTTGGCAAACAAGTGGCGCCTGGAGCTGGAACTGCCCCCTTTGCCGAGTGTTAAAGCCAAAACACTCGGCAAAGGCACCTCCCTGCTGTTCTCCAAATACACGTCCTTGATAGGAGATTGTGTATCTGGAGAACAACAGGGAGGTGCTGCCGAAACTCTATCTCGGACCGGAATAGACCATGGATACTAAACCCACCTACACATCCTCGGGCTGTCCAAAAAACGTGGACAATTTGATACAGATACGGTTATAGATATGCAAAGATCTGCATATTTCCAACCGTATCTCCTTCGAACGGGAGACGCCTAACTAGGTTACGTGATATACGAACATTATATGGAAAGAAAGGTGTAGGATGCCTCACCTTGCTATCCTGCAAAGTGACGACTCGAGGACGGTAACGTACGCTCTCCTGAAAAAAAAATACTCCTGTCAAGTTAAAATTTCGACAGCACCTCCCCTGCACGGGGAGGTTTTCCTACACCTGCATCAAATAAAACGGCTCAATGGCCGACAATCACATCTACAACAACACAACGGCACGATGGCCGACTCCACAACAAGCACTGATACATAATGCGTGACAATATTTCAAGCATGATAGTATTGCAAATAATATTCAGTTTAATCAACTCACCAAGTGCTGGGACCGGGGGCGGCGTGTCGGGGCCGGTCGGGGGCTAGCCGGGGGCCGGTCGGGGGTCGGGCCGGCCGGGGGCCGACCGTGGGCGGCCGGGGGTGGCTGGTCGGGGGTCGGGGCCGGGGGCTAGCCGGGGGTCAGGGACGGCCGGGGGCCGCCGGGGGCCGACCGGGGGCGGGTCGGGGGCCGACCATGGGCTAGTCGGGGGTCAGGGCCGGCCGACGGCGGGGCACCCAGGGCTGGCGTGGGGCGGGCCGGGGGCAGCGTCGGGCGGCCGGGGGCCGGTGCAGCGCGGGCTGGGGCGGCGTCGGCGGCGCGGGCGGGGACGGTGCGGGGCGAGCGGCGCGGGGCGGGCGGCCCGGGCGGCGAGCGGCGCGGGCGGCCAGGGACGGTGCGTGCGGTGCGTGTGCGTGTGCGTGTGCATCTGCGGTTGTGTGCGCGTGTGGGACTTAGGCCGGATTAATTTCCAATCCTTTGCTGAGTGCCCCTGATCTAGCACTCGGCAAAGGCTGAAAATGCCTTTGCCGTGCCTTTGCCGAGTGCTAGATCAGGGGCACTCGGCAAAGGATTTATTTTTTCCCCGGATTTTGGATTGACGCTGACACGTAAACCCGCGGCGAGGTTTGCCGAGTGTTCGAGGGATGACACTCGGCAAACATATTCTTTGCCGAGTGCCTCATTGCGACATTCGGCAAATAAGTACTTATATTTCAGGTCCAAAGTAGTTTTACTAATTAAAAGTATGTAAACTTTGCAAAAACCTAGTCAAATTCACTAAACATTATGTATTTCATTTTTTATGTAATGTTATTCCATTATTTCATGGATTTATAGCTCATATTGAATTTATATCTATTAAATTCATGTACTTGCAATTAATAAATAAAAATTATCAAACGGATCCGAAAAATTCCCAAAATTTGACATGAACCAATCTATGCTCTCTATGGCCTATAAAAATAAATTTGAACTCAATGACAAATTCAAGTATCGATTCGACTTAAAATCTTACCGGATCCTTCCAACTTCTACGAATCCTCTCCGGAGATGCTTCGAATTCTAAGCATCATATGTCAAAACTTGTGCGAAACTTTGTCAATTTTTTACCACAGCCTCTGCATATGAAATCATAGCATCTTGGAAAATCTCGTGATTTTCAAACTTCGTTTGTATTTTTGAGAATTAAAAAATCATTTGGCCACACGTTCGTAGTCGTGTTTCCTTAACAAAATGTTCGAAATTTCTTTTCATTTTCTAGGTGAGACCTCAATTTGGACTCACTAACATGAATATGATTTTTCCACTCATATTATTCCATTATTCCAATCACCTGCAGTTCAAATTTGACTTAAATCAACAAATTACTCTAAATGAAATTAATTGATTAAATATAGCAAACAGGTCAATAAATAGTCCACCTTCTACCATGCAGTGCCAAATGTCATACATGTGGAGTACAAAAAGTTTGGAGGGTGGAGGAGGGAAAAAAAATTTTAGTTTTGCCGAGTGTGTAAAAAAACACTCGGCAAACCTTCATGTTTGCCGAGTGCCCCATGGAGACACTCAGAAAACATGGAGGTTTGCCGAGTGCCCCTCCTAGCACTCGGCATACCATGAGCTTTGCCGAGTGTCCCCCGTCGACACTCGGCAAACAGCTAACGTCCATCACAGGCTTCACCGGACGCCGCACGTGCAGGTCACGGGCTCAAGGGTTTGCCGAGTGGATTTTGTTTGCCAAGTGTCCTCTGTGAGTTTGCCGAGTGTTTTTTTTAGCACTCGGCAAATGTTGTTTTCGCCGAGTGTATTATATTTGCCGAGTGTTACTAGGAATACACTCGGCAAACGCGGCCTTCGCCGAGTGCCCGCAATAATGCACTCGGCGAAAAAATTACACTCGGCGACTTTAGTGTTTCCCGTAGTGAAAGGATTTGGTTTGCTTTTTGAGCAGTTGAGAATCCGACTTCCATCACTGATCAGCACCGTCCCAGTATCTTCCGGCATGGCCTCCTGTGGGTGATAGTGAAGCACCGCCTCCTTCAAAGCTTCAGCCCCTACTTCCAGATTTGCTTGTCTTTAGCTTTTTGCATACCTACCCAACAGGATATAAAAGAGGAAGCTAAACATATAATCTCTACAGGAGATTTAATCCTTTTTGCCTCAAAGCAGGCTTTATTCCTAGCTATCACCCAAATCCAGTACTCATGAAGTGCGTATTGCGGCAAGATGGCAAAGATATACTAGAGAAAATTCACAAAGGCATTTGCGGTAACCACGTATCCTCACGAACAATCATGGGCAAAGCTTTCAGAGCAGGGTTCTATTGGTCTACAGCTCTCGCTGACGCCGAGGAACTAGTCTGCCGATGCCAAGGATGCCAATTCTTTGCCACACAACAGCACATCCCTGCCTACAAACTGATCACCATACCACCCTCTTAGCCCTTTGCATGTGAGGGCTCGACATGATTGGTCTACTGCCTATGGTGCCTAGAGGATTCAACCGAATACTGGTGGCAATTGACAAGTTTACCAAGTGGATCAAGGTGAAGCTAGTAACCTACCCCAAGGCAGAAAGAGTACTGGACTTCCTCGATGAAATAGTCCACTGCTACAACTTCCCCAATCGCATTGTCACAGACCTAGGCTCCAACTTTAACAATCACGAGTTCTGAGAATACTGCGAGAACAGTGTTATCGATGTTCGGTATGTCTCTGTCGCTCATCCACCGGCCAATGGCCAAGTTGAGCGCGCCAATGGGATGGTACTGGAAGCTCTCAAGAAAAGGTTGCACAATATTGGAAACACGAAAGGGGGCAAGTGGCTCAAAGAACTACCCAATATCTTCTGGGGGCTCCATACCCAGCCATGCAAACCTACAGAGCAAGCGCCCTACTTCCTGGTCTACGGATCCGAAGATGTCCTTCCTACCGACATCATGTGGAAATCTCCAACAGTCGAGCAGTACGATGAGGGCGCAGCAGAAGAAACAAGACGTCTAGACTTAGACAGCCTCGAAATAGCTCGCTATGCAGCACTCGTCTTATCTACAAGATACCTTGAAGGAATCCGCCGCTATTATGATCGCAACATCAAGGAACATTCGTTCAATATAGGCGATATGATCCTTAAGCGTATCCAAAATACCAAGGGACTGCACAAGCTAAACTCACTATAGGAGGGACCGTTCATCGTCTCCAAGGTCACTGGACCTGGGTCGTATAGGCTCCAACATCTTTCTGGTGAATACATCGACAACTCGTGGAACATCGATCAACTCTGTTGATTTAATCCCTAGTTTATATATTCATGTACATCGGCCACCGGCCCTAGTTGTAAATTTACAATTCAATAAAGCAGTCATAACTTTTTTGTTGAAATTCGACTACTTATTTCTGCCTAATTACGGCTTGCAGAAGCAAGTTTATAGAGCTATGCAGCTCCCTAGGCAAAATCGCCCAAATCGCAGCTTGTAATGACAAGTCTGCACAACTACAACAAGCTATTTAGCTCCCTAGGAAAATTGCCCAAATGCGGCTTATAATAACAAGTCTGCATAATCTTAAAGAGTCATTCAACTCACTGGACAAAATCGTCCAATCGTTGGCTTGCAAAGCAAGTCTGCAGTAAACTTCATGAGTTAGTTAACTCATTAGACAAATATGTTCCTTAAGGCTTGCAGAAAAGAAGCCATCAGTACCTCAGGAGTTAACTAAACTACCTGAGACACTATCCACCAGACAAGTCTGTCTAGTCACGGCTTGTAATAACAAGTTCGCAGTTCTAGATTTTCCAGAGCGCAACATCAATACAACCCAAAGAGGTTGTAAAGATAGTCTCTAGCCGAAGAAACCCTGAAGAGACTACTCGCCCAAGAAGTACCTTAAGTACTCATACTCCACAGAAAGAAATCGCATCCTAAGTACTCTACATCATGTATTTAAAGAGGCTCATCAAAGAAGCCTTGTGTGCAGACACTTACATCTACCATACGAGCAAATATCCTGGAAGATCATAAGATGCACTAAAACAACAAGTTGAAAGCAGTAGTGATTGCAACAAGACTTAGAATTATTTATATTTCAAAGAATTCATATTATGTTTACAGTACAAAGAACTAATGTTTGCTTTTGATACAGAACTACTCAAGGTCTAGATGATTTGCTACTTCTTTTGCGATGGGGTCCATCTCTTGTAAGTACTGCTAAAAAAGTCTATTCGAGCAGTCCTCCGCTATTCCCTCCGCAACAAGAGCCAGATCAGCTTACGGATAGAAGGACTTCATGAAGCACAGCAGCTGCTTGGAGACAGACTTTGCCATCTTCTACATGTAGCTAGTGAATTTCACTAGCACATCCTTTTGTACTTCAGACAGCGGGAGGGGCTCTACACCCTCAACTGGGGGATCCACCATATCTGCTATTGGCTGGGCTGCCTCGGATATCTCCTCCAGAGTAAGCTTTGCAGTTTCCAGCTCGGCTTCACGCTCTTGAATGGTCTTCATGGCATTGACCAAGTCGACCTCACCATCTTCATGCATCTTTCTCTCTTTCTTCAGGTGATGCTCCAGGTTCTCATATCTTGATACTAGCTTATCATGTTGATCTGTCACTCGGTAGTAAGAGTTCTTCCAATTAGTGACTTGTCCCTAGAGATCTTCTTTTGACTTTTCAAGCGCTGCACAAAATATACACAAGAGGATCAATATTATAAACAGAATCAGTACTCGAAATCCAACAAGAAGAGCAATTACCTTTCATCTGCTGGTTCAACGACTTGTTGCACCCTTTGAGATGATCTTTTTCCTCCTCAAGCTGCTGGATGCGGTTCCGATACTCGGCGGCGGCCCCATCATACTTCAT
This sequence comes from Setaria viridis, assembly GCF_005286985.2. Lineage (NCBI taxonomy): Eukaryota > Viridiplantae > Streptophyta > Magnoliopsida > Poales > Poaceae > Setaria > Setaria viridis. The sequence goes on along the minus strand of NC_048264.2, from coordinate 31,947,373 downwards.
CAGCAGTCAGGAGGAGTACTCCCTCTCCTTGGCAAGTACCTTTTCAAGGGCCTCAGCACAGAGTACTGAGTCCCCATAGCCTTGAAGCATTTGAGACTTCCAGCGGGAGCATTTGATGACATCCTGCGCCACACAATAAGTATTCATATCAAGGCATGGGTACTAATTGCAAGTTATGGAAGGAGCCGGATCAAGCATACCTCTGCATAAGCACTAATACGACGGTGCATCTCCATCATTCTGGCTACCATGTCTACGTTCAGCAAAGGGTCATCAATCAGCTGGATATCTTCAAGAGTAATTTTCCCAGCCGCCAGTGGATCCACGTGAGCTTTAGAATCTGTTGTACTGAGTGGAACCACGGCAAGATTTGTTGACAGACCCGGCTCGGAAGATGCGTCGGCAGCCATAATTTCCAATTTTGTCGCCACCTCAATTTCTACCTCCGGCTCGGGGGCTACGAGCGTAGCCATGGTGCCAAAGGTAGTCGCCACCACGTCTTCGGGCACTTGTTGCTCAGGGACTGGCACTACAACGTCAGTCAAAGATGACATAACATCTTGCATCAATGCCGCTACAAGAGACATAGCACCTAGATTGCTTGTTGTCACAGGGTGTTCCTCTAGCTGTAGACTTGCTTGGACCAGGGAGACGTCCTGCACCGAGTGGCTACTGCCATCATTCACGGGCCTCACGCTAGGCCCTCCAAAGTCCACATTAGAGGATTTCCAGCATACGCCGAAGTTTCAGAGACATAAACAAGTCGATCATGAGCAACAAATTAGTACTTAAAGGAGCAGCAAGACATACCGTGTAGATCTCCTCAACTTCAAAGAAGGTTCCCCTATCAGGCGCAATGGCTTAATGTTCAGAGTTGGTTTCTTTAGCGCAGCTTGAATGGTCGTAGCACGATCATCGCCAGCCTTTGCCACCATCTCTGTTCTTTGAGTAGTTCTTGCGTCGGCAGGGTCCACCTCAGTGACAGGAGGCTCTGGATCATCTTCAATTTCAATCACCTCCTCGATGGTTGGCAACCTTTCTTGCACGGCCAGAGCAGCCGCTTTCTCAGCATCCATCACCAGCTCGAGTACCTGCAAACCATCAAAATCATCTTTAGTAGACACGGTGATTATGTAATCGCGAGCTAGGAGTACTCGATCCTCAGGATCTTGTTCTTCTTCATAAGTAATTACTGCTGGAGGCACATCTTCTACGGTGACAGCCTTCTTTACGGCCCGCTTCGCAGCGATGGACCACTTCTTCTTTGGCGGCGAAGGAATTGCAGCTTCAAGATCTTCATCAGTTGCACACTTCATCGATCCAAAGGATGACCCAACCTTATCAGATGGTTGGACCTTGACTTCAAACTCTTCCGCAGCATCAGAACTAGAGCTGCTGGAGGCTCGAGTGCTTCCTCATCATCATCATCACTCTCAGCGTTCTCCGCCGTGTGCACATGAGGAGCGGCATCGTAGATATCTTCCGATCTGAGAGGAGGAAGAGTAGAGAAGTACAAATTAACATCTTCCTACAAAGAAAGATAAGTTAGTACACCCAACACTACAAAAATAAGTACTCGGGGGCTACGGCCACGGGTACTTATAGGCTTTGGCGGGTTGGCAGCATAGAATTCTCGCATAATGGTGGGGATCTCGCCCACATTCTTGAACATCCACCTCAACCTCACCATAATTTCCTCTGTACTGAGTTCCTCAGGAGATAGCCTAGATGGGTCATTGACACCAGAGTACTCGTAGCCCTAGTGGCATCGTTGATGCAAGGGCTGAATTCGCTGCTACATAAAATTGAATGCTACTCCAACTCCAGTCAGTTCTTCTTGTTTTAGTTTGGATATTCTGTCCAGGAGCTCGGGTAGTTGAAGGCAATATCCATGAGGTCGCTCATCCAGCCACCGGTTATTTCAGGTAGGGCTATGTCCTGTCAGCTTGGGTAGTTTGGGATTGTGGTTGCCACTGTAGCACCACTTTTCCTTCCACCCAGCATTTGAATCTATTAGCTCGTAGTACAAGTACAGGCTGTTGAGCTTCTCCCGCATTTAGATTCCGGCACCTCTGACTACTTGGGCGTGCTCCCTCTTCAAATGCGGCTTCACGTGGAAAAATTTCCAAAAAAGTTGGAACTGGGACCTGATCCCCAAGAAAGCTTCACAGAGGTGCACAAAAATAGCAGTGTGCATAATTTTGTTGGGGTTTAGATGAACTAGCTCTAATTTATAATATTCCAACAAACCTCGGAAAAAATCGGATGTCGGCAAAGCAAGACCACGCTCGATGAAGTGAGCGAAGATTACCGTTTCATCCGAATATTCCTCCAAAGGCTGTGGGTTGCCGCAGGCAAATCTCCAATTGATAAAGTCTTGATCTTGGAGCAGATTGACGGCCACCAGCACCTTGATCTCCTCTTCTTTCAAGGTTGACCAATTCCAGGAACAAGCGGGAGTTGGCGGCGCAATCTGGTCCGTCTTCCTGTACTTGGGCACCGGCAACTGCAGCTTTTTCTTCTTATCAGACTTCTTCTTCTTCTTGTCCTCCACGACAGGCTTGGTAGCAGTAGCTTTCCTCCCCATCCTCAATGTCACGAGTTTCTTCTGTCGCATGCGCTCGGGGGCTAAGTGGTGGGGGACAGCGCGCTAGCGCTCGGAGATCGAGCAGCGACGACGCTAGGGCTACAGTAGGGAAGTTGAAAAGGCAGATGACAAAGATAAAACGGGAGGGATGATTTCCTCTATTATTTATAACCGCAGCACAGTAACGGCAACGCAAATAAAGGAATATTCAGGTTTAACAAACCCAAAGATTTCGCAGCACCTAATTGGCAGTTACCTCTATTTTTGAAAGAGATAAGATTTTCGTTTAGAGATGATCATGTTGACCAGAGATTGACCCTTATACCCACCAAACTAGTCGGATAAAGGCTCGGGGGTTGTGTGCCACGTGCCCATCAACAAAAAGTTTTTTCTCTAGGTTCTTATAGGGAAAGTGGTGCAAATTCTAGATTGACCCTCAGCCTGATTCTTCGATTCAACCTAAGACTCGGGGGCTACTCCATATGGAGTGCGACTTTTATCGCACTTCCATATAAAATTCAAGGTTTAAGGATAGAATACTAAGTTAAATGAGGCTTGAGCACATTCTAGCCGCATGGCAGTGCTCTGGTACTTTTGAAGACTCAACTCGATGAAGTACTCAAAGAGCACCAAAACTAGTCGGTGAAGTCTACAAAAGTACTCGGAACTGCAGCATTTGACTAAAAATTATTCGGAGGCTTATCGTACATACATCTATAGGCCCACCAGAAGGTTTGGACAGTCTTAAATACAGAGCTGGACACCGAGATGTATCTGACATGGAAACTATGGAGCAGGACGGTGTAGTCTATGTGGCAAGGCAGGAACTAGTCGAGGATTAGGAAAAGTACTCATAGCAATAAGAGTAGAACTCATCTAGTCGAATTTGACAAGTATTCTTGTAAACAACCGACCTGTAACCCTACCCCCGACAATATAAGGTAAAGCAGGGACCCATTCCAAAGCAATTCAATCCAACCAACACATAGGACGTAGGGTATTACGCAATCTAGCAGTCCGAACCTGTGTAAATCGTACGTCTGCGTTTACCTTTAAGTTCCTGATCTCGACGAGCCCCACTAACCAAAACACTACCTCAGGCACCCCTCGATAGGTTGCCGGGTCTAAACACCGACAGTTAGGATCACATTTTGTTGGACAACCACGTAAAGATTTTAATTTTTAACTTTTAACGGTAGCTTAGCTTTCCAGATACGTTTATGTGGTTCTTCAGTCTCAGAACTACGCACATGTACAGAGATTTCATAAAGAAATTTCTAGATTTCTTCCGTATCCATTTTGGGAAATCTTTTTCATTTGACAAGGCACAACTTATTAAGAATATCTCTTAGTCTTCTGAAGTGTGATTGATTTCTTTCATCTAAAACATGAAGGTTTGATAAAAGGGGCAAAATTTTGAATCATGGAAAAGCATATATACAATAATTGGTACTTGAAGTCCAACACGACCAGATATTGGGGTCGTTTGGTTCCACTGACTTATTTTTAGCACCCGTCACATCGAATGTTTAGATACTAATTAGGAGTATTAAACGTAGACTATTTATAAAACCCATTACATAAGTGGAGGCTAAATGGCGAGACGAATCTATTAAGCCTAATTAATCCATCATTAGCAAATATTTACTGTAGCAACACATTGTCAAATCATGAACTAATTAGGCTTAATAGATTCGTCTCACCGTTTAGCCTCCACTTATGTAATGGGTTTTGTAAATAGTCTACGTTTAATACTCTAGTTAGTATTTAAACATTCGATGTGACGGGTGCTAAAAATAAGTCAGTGGAAGCAAACATCCCCAAAGATTATGGATATTGCCTTAGAAATTGATGGACTAGGAAAAAACCTTGCCGAACTCAGAGTTTCAGAACCACGGTGGGCAGTGCATTTCTAGCAGCACTACAATAGCAGTTTTCTTTTCTGAGGTCGAGTGCCCGGATGAACACTAAATCAACTCACCTTTGAGATTGGCGTTGGCAAAATCACGGGAGCAGAGGATCACCGACCCGATAGCCTGTGAAGAAGAACGGCTTGGGAGTGAGTCGTGACAGACGAAGCGAATACAGAGACACGGAAGCAAACCATTTTGGGTTTCGCCAAGCCATGAGCACCGTTGTGGACCGACTGATGAAACCTGAAAGGAGCCCAAGCCCAACTAACCACACGACTATGTGCGGCGCAAGCAGGCCATGCCTGTAAGGCTGTGAGCACGAGCGCGGCCTAGAGGATTTGCGGCAAGCCGGCAACTGCGAAGCCGGCAAGCCGCACGATAGAGCACGGAACATAACAGCCACAGTGGTGACAGCTCAGTCGCGCGTCCTTTATGCCGGCCTGCTTCCTGTTTCGTGAGAAGAAAACTCCAGCATCAACGTCAGGTAGCACATCACGAGAATGACATGCTCTGATCGAGATCGCAAGGACGTCTTATCAAATACTCTGCCGCCGCAGCTGCAGAGGAAGAGGAACAAATAAAGCACAGCCCTTCTTCCAGTCAAGCGCACGCCGCCGCGCAGCTCGCTATAGTCGCCGGGCAATGGATTCCGGCAGCAGCACGGAGATCGCCTTCGAGTGCAGCTCCTTCCGGCTATACAAGGACGGCCGCGTCGAACGCAGCGCCCAACGCCTAGAGACCGTGCCCGCCGGCTTCGACCCCGACAACACGGGCGTCGCCTCCAAGGACGTCGTCATCGACGCCGCCACCGGCGCCACCGTGCGGCTCTACCTGCCTCCCGTCCAGGACCAGGAGGCTGCGAAGACCAAGCTCCCGATCCTCGTCTTCTTCCACGGCGGCTACTTCATCGTCGGCTCGGCCGCCGAGCCCATGTACCACCGCTACGTCAACTCGCTGGTCGCCAGGGCGGGCGCCGTCGCCGTCTCCGTCCAGTACCGCCTGGCCCCCGAGCACCCCCTCCCGGCAGCCTACGACGACTCCTGGGCCGCACTCGAGTGGGCGGTCTCCGGCGCGGACCCGTGGCTGGCCGACCACGGCGACCTCGGCCGCGTCTTTCTGGTCGGCGTCAGCGCCGGCGGGAACATCGTCCACAACATGGCCATCGACGTGGGCGTCAGCGGCTTGCCATCAGCCGTCGAGCCACCGCGCGTGGAAGCCGTGATCCAGCTCCACCCTTCCTTCTCCGGTGAACGGAGGATGGAGGAAGAGGATGAGGCGTTCTGGCGAGCCAACAATGACAGGTGGGCGATCATCTTCCCGAGCGCGAGGGGCGGGGTGGAGGATCCGAGGATTAACCCGACGGCCGCCGGCGCGCCGAATCTGACGAAGCTGGCTGGCCAGAGGCTGCTTGTGTGCACGGCGTCGGAGGACCCGAGGGCGCTGAGGGCAAAGGCCTGCTGCGACGCGGTGCGGGATAGCGGCTGGGGCGGGGAGGCAGAATGGTTCGAGTCGGAAGGCGAGGACCATGGCTTCTTCGTCCTCAGGCCCGGTAGCAGCACGGCGGCTGCTCTGATGGATCGAGTGGTTGCTTTCCTTGCTGGCCATTGACTGGCCAGCGACCGCAACCACAAGTGTTTGCCTCTGCTTGCTACTACCCAGTACCCACAGGCCAAAGTGCATTCCAGCGCTGCCATGCCATTGTCTTCTGTTTGAATTTTTGGAATAGAATCATCGCCCATGATGAAGTAAAACGAATGGAGTCAAACCTGCTTGCATTTGGTACGAAGAAACAACCATTGCTTAAGTTCAGAGGTGTAGGATTTGGTTGTGCTGGGCAGAACATACCAAACAACTAAATTTACCAAGGACTAGTGATTAATTGGCGCCATGAACTAACTTCAATACGAAGTTTGACAATAAACACACGGTGGAATATATGATTATACAAACATGACAAATTGACAATAAACACACGGTGGAATATATGATTATACAAACGTGACAAATTGACAGTACAGACAGAGCAGGATGCAGGATTTATGTGGCAACAATATCAGTTTTTTTTAGACGGCAAGATCAATTTTGGGTGCTGAATAATAAGTGTGTTGACTGCTGACCAACATTTCACACAGACCGGGCATGTTTATGCCCATGACTGATTGAACTAGCCGAACATGTTGAGTATGTGGCTAAAACAATCAACTGATAACAGTTAACTATCAGTGATATAAGCACAACTGCCGGCTAGGGATTGCAAACTTATCTACTGCTTATGAAGTTTATCACTAAGTTCATAATCATCAGCGTAGAAAATAAGAGCAACACATTCACCTTCCAGTATGCGAAATCAAGATTAAAAACTTAGTTACATGAATATCAGGACGCGCAAAATCAGTCATTAAATTAAGCTGAAGCAATTTACAATGCCTAGACTAATATAGCAGCTATTCTATCTCATACACAAGTAAGCATATTCATCTATCTGATTCGCAGGTGTAACAAACAGAGGCGGCCATTTCATCATAGAAGATCCAGAAATGATTACTGAACTATCAGTAGTAGCCTAGCAATTACCTTTTAGGATCCATAACCAGGTCAATTCAATATCTTTTATCACCCACAAAAGACACCCCTAAAAAGTTCAGGTACCCTATGTTTGCAAGCAATCTGCCAAGGATCATGTTAAAAACCGAGCAGCTTGAAACCATAATAATAGAAAACATAAGCACATGGAAGGATAACCATATTACAAAACATAGCCAATACAGAAATACAAGCTAACAATAAGCTCTTTTTGACTAAGGTTCAAGTGTACTATCTGCGTAAGGCTTTGTTTGGATTATTCATAATCTCCTCTAATAGATAGATGTTAGGAGACATTGACAGGGAAATTATTTCATTTTCCACCCCAATCCATGTGTATTGAGAGGGAATAGGTTTATCCAAACAAGGCCTAACACACACAGGCGACCATTTCATTATAGAAGATTGGGACATCATTACTCAGCTATCAGTAGTAGCAAATGGATCATGTGAAGGCCCCACATCATTGCCAATGGTTCTCTGAACCAAGCGCTGCAAGTCAGCCATAACCTTATGCTCCCGCTTCGACTTCTCCTCGTAGTTAAACATAGCCAGCGCCCTCTTATCCTCAGCACTGTAAACTTGGTTTTCCTTCCTGATACGGATAGCATTCATCCTCTGGTGTCTACTTCCACTCATCACATACCCCAAATCCTCAAACTTCTGAATTTCCTCTGCAGACAGACCGACCTCACCACGCCGTGGAATACGCTTCCCTTGCTGAACATACTGTGCAATAGCATCACCTTCACCAGGCCTTAGTGCACCACCATAGCTAATGTGCCCTTCGGCACGGGGAAGAGGCATTGGCCCAACAGGCATATCGTTCTCCAAGGCAGCTTTCTTCTGGGCCTCAAGCCTTTCCTTGAATTTGATTGCTTCGGGATCAATTTCCGGCTCCTTTATTTCTTCATCATCTTCCTTAACATCAGGATTGGTATCAGAAGGTAATGATTCTTCAGAGTCTGACCGCTTGCTCCTCTTCCTCTTTGAGGTCTTACTCTTTTTCTTACTGTCCCTGGGGCTAGGATCAGAATGCTCTGCCTCCTCGGAGCTTTGCTCAGATGCTGTATCCTGGCTCCTCTTCTTCTTCCTGGAGCTCCTACCCCTCCTAGATTTCCTGTGCCTCCGCGACCTTTTCTTGCTCCTCCTATCCCTAGAGTCCTCAGAATCCAACGAGCCCTCTGAATCATCATTGCTCACGCTTTCGTCCTCACTCTCAGAATGGTATGAGCGACGGCGATGACGGCGCCGACTCCGCTTGCTACTACGCCGACTGCTCTTTCTCCCTTTCCTCTTCCTCCTAGAACCCTCGGATTCGCTGGACTCAGAGAGGCTATCGGACTCACCGGACTCGGACCCCGACGCATCCTTGCTGTCCTCCTCGCTCCCCTCCGGCGAGCTCTTCTTCTCCGGGGATTCCTTCTTCTCCTCCTCCACGTCGCTGTAACCGTAGTTCTCGTCGTCGCCCTCGGCACGTGGTGGGCTGGGCGTTATGTTCCAGATGCACCGCTTCTTGCTCTTGCGGAGCTTCTGGCGCTTGATGCGGCGGTACTCGAAGTAGCTGAGGCCCTGGAGTTCCTTGTCGTTGTCGTCGTCGGAGGCAGACCAGGCGCCCCCGCCGTCACCGCCGCCGCGGAAGGGGGGAGCCCGGTCGCGGTCCCGGCCGCGGTCGTTGTGGTAGGGCGACCACTGGCGCCGGCGGTCGCGGTACGGGCTGGGGGAGCGTTCGTCGCGGCGACGGTCGCGGTAAGGGCTGGGAGAGCGGTCGTTGCGGCGGCGGTCACGGTATGGGCTGGGGGAGCGGTCGCGGCGGCGGTCCCGGCGGGGGGGAGGGGAAGGGGAGCGGCGGCGCGGGGATGGGGAGGCGGAGACCCTTGAGCGGCCAGGGAGGCGCACCACGGCGGAGGCGAGGCGCCGCTCCGAGCGGGACATGGCGGCGGCGGATCGCCGGATCGGAGTGGGGGGATGGGGATTTGTGCGGCGACGCGAGGGTTGCGTCGGGGATCTGTGGAGGTGAAGGGAGGCGAGGTTTTCTCGGCGAACGGGCGGAGTCGGTTCGACCTGGTTGGCGTTATTGGGCTTTCTGGGCTTTTATGAAGGCCTACGGGGGCATAAGGTGTTGATGGGCTTCTTTTGAGAGGCATGGGCTTAGCTTTGTTTTGTGGCAGATCCGGAAAAACAAAGTTCAGGTAGGCTCACTGGCTCTTTTTTTTTTTTTTACGATTAGAGGGGATTGAGTGGGCTGCTATGCGCTTACCCTTTCAGCACCATGAAATGAACACCCAGGAACTATTGTTTGTCGCCTATAACTTTTATTTTTCTCCTGTACCCGGGAGTTTCTTCAGTTTAACAGGCCCCATGATATTTCAGTGCGGAACAGCATCCAGCAGCAGCGAGCGCGCCCATCTCCTGGACAAGCTTCCCGTGGGATCTACCAAGCCAGGAATCCAGGGCCAAACCGCCGCCCAGTGTCCGGACGGCCGGACCACCCTCGATCGCCGCCGCGCTTTCAACTGTTGAAGTACCGTCCTGACCAACTGCCGGTACGTCCGTCCTTCAGTTACCCCTCACCGGCGGGGCGGGGGCGGGGGCGGCGGCGGCGGCGCCACCCCACGCACGCCAACGTCGCCATTCAATGCGGCGCACCTAGAAATTCCAACGACCGGGTACGCGATCCCGCGTCCTGCCCCGGCCCTGCAGTGTTTGCCGCTCTGCAGCCCTCGTTGGCTGTCTGCCGGTCGCCGTCGCCGGGCTCGCCTCGATGGGGGCCAACCGGCGGAGTAGCCGCCCCGGCTAGCTCCGCCAGAGCCGGCCCATGTGGCCCTTCGCTTGGTCGGGCAGCAACACTGTGCTGCTGCTGCCCCGGCTCCTTGTACACTTGTACTGAGCAGCAGGGACGGGAAGCTGACACGGAACCATCGGGGCACGATCTGAACGGTGGTCGTAGATCAGTAGATGTTCTTTTCTTGCACAAAACACATCGGGAATCAAACTTGCAAGACACTCAGAGCGGCATTGATTGTTCCAGGAAAAAATGTTTACTAATCGCACAACAAAATGCACGGTTCAACTGATTGGTCATGGTGGTCACGTGACTGCTGGAAATGGATGGCTTGTGTTTACATTTCAACCCGATTTTGAAATGGATGTGCATTATTATTGCACTAACTGCAAGTCTGCAACTGTATTAACTGTGTAAACAGCTCGCGGGAATGGTGGCGCACAGTACAGGTGTTGGGCCTGAATCCCATGGCCCGTCGCTGGTAAAACAGCGACTGGTTAGGGTGTTTCCAATGATCTAGCTTGCTTAGAGCTAGCTCAATCAATTTTTTTTACTAGTTAAACAGTGCAATAGCTATGAGACTAGCATGGGTAAAGAACTAGTCTCGCTTACTTTTCGATGCAATTCTCTCTCACAACATGATCTTCAAAGCTGTCTTGTACGTAGGATCACATCAACTATTGAGCTACCAGCTAACCTATACCATTGGAGACGCTCTCATTGACTTGGTAGAGTGGACACAGAGAATGTTGGGAGGAGCGGAAAAGATCTAGCAAGGGTGAAATGAATGCCGTCAAGTCACTGATCTTCTTAATGCATCATGGTGAAAAACGCTCATGGTAGAGACAGCTGTCAACACAGCACACAAGATTTATCTTCGAATTGAATTGAAAGCACGGAGGACCTTAGCTTAAGAAAAGGTTTCACAGTCGTCCTTTTTGTTTTGGAGACTCTGAGAACCTCTCCTGTACTATTGTAGTCGTAGAGCTATTTGTACAATCCGCAAAGTTTTATCTTGTTTTGGCCTACATTACGTCATTATCTCCTCAGGTCTTCGCCCAAGCATTATTCAAAGAGACGTACACTGACATACCCGTCAAGCTGGTCCATTGTTCTCTTTCCATTGGTAGTTCAGGTGCATGCATCCTACCCAGCATGTCCTTTCGCGAGGGCAGCAGCAGCAGCATCCACCAGCCTTCGCCCCAAGCAAATTCCAACGAGGGTTGGTGCACAGGCTCAAATCAGGGCCGGCCCCCACACGATGATCTTGATAGATAGGGGAACTTAAAGCAAGCCATTATTTGAATGATGAGAAAGTTACGGGTGCTCTTAGGCCTGTGCCCAAGCGCCCACATGTGTCATCCCTCTCAATATCCAAACCAAATGTTCCAAAATCAGGCAACCGTCGCGAAAGGCGTGAGTAGAGCCGGATGTGACGTGTTTGTTCCTCCATTTATATTTCTCTCGGACGCGGATCGGATGCCATTATATTGTGTACCTACAGTGGATCACGCCCAATCTTGATCACCAAATTATACGCAGATGACTCATTTGTGACCATTTTCCTATCATGGTAATCTCAAGACCAACAAGTGAGGGTGAATCAGAAAGATTGTACCTCGTAAACAGCACACTACATCAGAAATGATTTGCGATGGCACGTCAAAATTAGCGTGCTAGCGGGTAGAATTGCCACCTGCCAGCATAAAGGTGATTGGGGCCGTCGGGCTAGCGCCCGCCAGCACAGATGGGATGTATCTGTGCTGGCGGGTGCGTTAGGTGGCCTGCAAGCACAAATGACACCAAGCTTAGAGCAGCACTTTTGTTTGATTCATATTCGTTGCTCAAGTTGGCAAGGATGTGGAGGGTGATTGCCGACGCGCATCGGGGATGAAGCGAACTGCTGACGAGGTGACCGTGCTGCTTATGTCCTTGGCCGCCGCTACAGCTGGCTACGGCTCCGGTTGGGGAAGGAGGCATCATAGGCACGTCGCCGCTACCGCGGACCTACGCACCCGGCGGTGACTCCGGTTGGGGAAGAAGGCATCAGAGGCTCGCGACCGCCTCCGAGCTCGACACGCTCGCACGGAGCTTCACGGCTAGCGCATGGCACAGAGGCATAGGCCGAGTCGGTGCGCGTACGCGGCGGCGCTCTGGGGTGGGCGCACGCGGTGGAGTCCAAAACCAAGAAGGTCTACCTCGGGGTTCACGACGACGTGAGCTGGTCTGCCTCAGGGCTCACAACAATGTGAGCTGTGCACGAGGCGGCGGCGCGGCGACGATGCTGACGAACGAGCGCCTACGACCGGTTTTTTTTGTTTGCTAAAATTATCTTTGCTAGCGGACTTCTTAAGCATCCGCCAGCACAGATGGCAATTGTGGTGACGGTCAAGCACCCACCAACGCAGATCGCATTTGTGTTGACAGAAGGTTAGTAGCGGGTGCGAAACCCACCAGCACAGATATGTTTTAGCCGCTAGGACAGATGTTCTGTGCCGTAGTGGGAGTAAAATATTATTTCAACTTTTACAGACGGCACGACCTCATTGGCTGTGCAGAAAGTGTGCTACGCGTTCAACAAAAACCTAAAACAAAACAAAAGGGGACGTCGTCATAGGATCGAGCAACAACTGAAAGAAAGATCGGAGCGGAGCGACCAAAGGGGGGACCGAGATCAGGTTGGTCGCGGGGAGATACGGCGCCGTCCGCGCCCTGCCCGGTGGATTGAGTGGCGCGCTGCCGCTGATGGTGCTATTCCGAGTCCGTGTTCCAACGCTGCCTCCCCCGTGCTCGCCGCCTCGCCCCGGCGAGGAGGGATGCACCTGCGCGGCCGCGTCCCCCCTGCCAAGATCTCGCGCGGATCCTATTCCGAGCCCGACCCCTGCCCCGGCCGCGGGGCCAAGGCCGTTCCCGGCCTGACGCGTGTCCGCCGCGACGGCGACCGGGCGCCAAAGCCGACCGGCCGCTTTCGGGGAGGCGACGGCTACGTGCCGTGGATCCAGCGGTGGCTCCTCCCAGGTGGCAGCGATCCGGCAGCCGCGGTGCTGACTCCGCGGTCGTCGTCCCCTGTTGTGTTCCTCTCGATCGGCTGAGATCGTGCGCTGCGGCGGTTGCTTATTTGCCGTTCTCGTTGCCGACAGAGGCGACGGGCTGACAAACAACTAATCCTATTGGTTACCTTGACAATATTCGAGCCGCACGAACAGATTTACGATGGAAAGAGCTGGGTCGATTTTGAGCGGTCGGTCGTAGACTATTAGCTAGACGAGCCTCTCTAGGACTAGGAGACCTCGATCAGGGATGACGCGAATTGACACGCGACGGTCGAAAAGACGCGGATGTGTTGTAGCAGATTTGTAGCATATCGTAGATGTCGATCGATGATCAGCTCCGTTCATCGTACGTGAAACCCTCTTTCTTTGAGAGAATCATCTAGCTGCAGCTACCTTTCTCTCATTCTCTGGATCACTGTTAAGTGTTAACCTTTCCTGGCCTGTCACCCACTGTGCATTTCTCGGCTTTGCTCTGAGTGGCATCCGTCGTCTTCAGCCTTCACCAGCGCATCTCAGCGTCATAGTCGGTTAGTCCCCGCTCCGTTTTGTTTGCATGCCCATACGTCATAACTGGAGCGATGCGCACAGTGCCATGCCCCCCCAGCCGTCGTTCTCGTGTGGATGAAACTGCTACAGTATGTGCCGTGAAAAAGATATGTACCATCGAACGGCGACCGGCCAGGCAGGGGAAATTCATGGCGGGGATCGCAGATCGCGTGGTCCAGGACGGGGGCAGGATAATGTAATCCAGCATGGCTTGCTGTTGACCTAATGTGGCGGAGAAATCTCGAATCTACTCCATGGAAGTTAAGTTAATTCTGCGCGTTCTAATAATTCGTGGCTGACGGCGAAGTTTATCTTCTCGGTCGATTAGCATCAGCTCTGTTTCTCAGCAGATTAAACATGCCCCCTTTTTCTGCACCGGATTAAGCTAGAAGCTAATTAACTAAAGCTTGTCTAATGACTAGGTCCTAAACTATTTCGTTAGTGCTGGTGATGGTACAAAAGAGAGGCGAACAATGATTGAGCATCACGAACCCCACTATAGCAGCAAGATCAGCGGCAGATCCCTGAAACGCTTGTATATTTCCGTGCAGCGACCATGTGACGCTTAAATTTTTGGCAATGCCGGTCCACGATCGATCATGGCGCTGATACACATGCTGCGAGCGCCAACATTACCGAACACTATCCATGGTGGACCCTGCCGCGCCCAGGTCGGTCATAATTCCGCAACGGTTTCGAAACAACTGCAACTACCTCGCCAGGCACCAAACTGTTGGCGCGGAGCATTCAAGGCCAAGGCCGGCGGCCCCCGCCGGCCAGCGGACACTGCCACATGCGGCGACGGAGCCGCGCCCGACATAGACGGTTGCGCGACCTGCATCTGCATGCCGCCAGCGCCAGGACCGGTTGATATCTCTAGTTTTACCGCTGCGGCGGCGCAAGATGTAATGTAACGGCAGATGATGATTGCTTCATGTTCATGTATCGGCGAGTGGGTGGGCAAAGGCATGTACGGATGGACATGACGAGAGAGGGGAGGCGGATCGGCCGCCGGCAGCGGAGACGATCGGCCGGAGACACGGCCACCGTCTCCATTGATGGACGGTCAACTTGGCTTGTCTTGTCGACTGATTTGTCAAGGTCGCTTGCACCGATGGAGGAGAGAAAGGACAAGTTGCGGTTTCTTGCCGTTGGGGCGCATGCGAACGAGATTTTTTAAGGATCACACACTGTGGGGGTGTTGCGAATTGATGAAGCTGCGAAAACGAAGCACTAGTCCATGGATAAAGAAAAGGTAAGAGGAAGAAATGTACAGCCTCTACGTAGGGTAGGGCACGTACGCACGCGCATGCACGGGCTGCGACTCCAACAAAAAATTGGAGCAACCACGTCGTATGCGGCTACAACAATAAAAATGTATCAAAGGCTCCTACATCTTTACACGCGCATGTGATCATGCACCGATGATGCACACAACACTACAACGTACAGGAATCAGCGGCGGCGGCAGAGGCCGGCCGTCCTCCGATCCAAGACTCCACCAACGGCGACCGGCGCGCGCGCCGACAGTAATAGCGATGGAGAGAGCTAGGCTTGGTCGTTACATGTCGCCGTGGGGGAGCGCGTACTGCCACGGCGCGTGGAG
Source organism: Setaria viridis (assembly GCF_005286985.2). Lineage (NCBI taxonomy): Eukaryota > Viridiplantae > Streptophyta > Magnoliopsida > Poales > Poaceae > Setaria > Setaria viridis. Next base: position 31,932,300 of record NC_048264.2, on the reverse strand, counting down.
GGCGGGGTAGGCGGCGCCGAGCGCGGCGGCGCGGTGGGTGGCGGCGGCGGCGCGCTCGAGGGACTGCACCTGGGACTTGAGGAACTTGACGTAGTGGATGGCCTCGTCCAGCATGGACGCCGTGTCCATCTTGGTGCCGCCCGGGACCAGCCGCTGCAGGGTGCGGATGCGCTCGCTGATGCGCTCCCGCCGCAGCCGCGCCGCCACGCTCTGCGGGTCCTTGGATATGCGCACGTTGCGCCGCTTAGGGGGACGCACCGCCTCTGGGTCGATCTCCACCGGCTGCAGAGCCGCGATGTGGAAGATCACCTCCCGCATCGCGTCCGCCGACGACGTCGGCGACGACGACCCCGCCTGCGCCACCGCGCCCGCGGTGGCGTCAGCCGCGCCGCCCGGGGACAGCACGTAGTCGACCTGGCGGTGCTCGAGGCCGGTGCTACCGGCGTACGCGGCCAGCGGCGTGTACTGGTCCGCGTAACAGGTGGCGGCCGTGGTCGTCGACATGTGTGGCGGAGGCGAGAAGCAGTGAGTTGCGTGGGTTTGCACCGGGGATATCGGCGGCGAGACGGGCGCCATCAGCGACTGGCAACCGTCGAGCGCGGTGAGCTGCTCCAGCTGAAGCATCGTGTTCATCAGCTCGAGCTGCGCTTCCGGGCTGTAATTCATCAGGTCAAACTCCATCGGTTACACACGGGGTTGATCGAGCTGGTACTAGCAAGCTATGAACCAGTGAGCAAGGCTGAGAGAGTGATCAGAGAGCTCGGCGAGCAGCTAGGCTAGTGGCTATTTCAGGAAGGTGTGGAGGTTTTGCGAGCTCTGCGATGCTGTCGATGGAGAGCTGCAAGTGAAGAGCCCTGCTATTTATAAGCAAGACCACTACGGATTGTGGGGTCGTTGCGTTCTTGACAGTGGACTGGGCGACGCACTGGAACGCTGTTTCCTCCTAGCATCAGCGAGCACTGACAAATTATTTTTCTCCTTATTCAAAATTTCCCTCTGTTCTTTTGCCCTTTCTGCTCCTTCCGCGAATTACACCACACTGAAAACATCCAGAAATGGTTTCGCTTTCTTTATTTGCCTTCGAAAAGGACATCTCGAAAGATGCCTCTGGAGGAGCACGGATCAGCCGATCTTGCAACATATCTGCTAGAATGCCGACTACATTATAGCCCAGGCTTTTCGAGCAAAAAAACGCCCTAAACGACCTAGTTTCTTATCGAGATTTGTTGGGCAGTCGCAGTCGGCCTGATACTCATCAGGGCATCTGTATCTCCCCTTTCTGTAGAGCGGCATCTCGCAGCGGCGACTGGCGAGCGTTCCCCGGCGCACGAGGGGTTGACACGTGGAAGCCCCGCGTTGGCGATGCCGCGATGGCCTTTTCACACGTTGCGATCCACGTATCCGCAGTGGAGCCGAGCTAGCGTCGGAAAGGAGAGCAGTGGGGCAGAGGCTGCTCGTCCGAGTCGGACTGATGGGATTCCGGTCACGCTATGTGCAATGAATCGTGTGCCTTTTCCTTTCTATACGAACACGCGTGTAGATCCATCGATCGATCGACCGCTGTGTGGATATAGGTTTGCTGGTTCTGCGCTTTGTTGTACTGTGTATGTTTGTACTGGTACAGCTGAAAGGAAATCGAAATGCAGTAGGGAGAACACGTTTAAACGATCATCATTATTATGTGGTTTGATGTAATTTTATTTCAAAAGGAAACTATTTGCACTACTGCAAAAGGCATCTAAGCCCACACAAAAAAAGAACGATCTTACTAATTGGATAATTGCAGGCTCCCTCCACGTTAATGCTCACGAGAAATGTTCGAAAAAAATAAATCATTAAAATTATCACAAAATTAGAAACATAGATAACTCTAATCATTATAGCCATTGGATCTATTAATTTTTCTAAAAATTAACCACACGTATCATTATAAAAATTAACCCACATAAATTAATCTCTACATCTACGTCTAATTTACTCAGCTATACCATTACGAAAAATAACCTAAAGTAACACCTAATCTTTGTCTAAATACCCTCCCGAACTATCATACAAAATTAACAGCATAAATTTGCATCTCAATTACGAGCATCCATTGTTATAAAAAAAAACCTTAAATAACATCTAAATATGAATGTAGATTACCTTCATGTTATCCCAAAATACACAAATATATGATTATAAATTTCTTCTTTCTATCATTGTTAATAAGGGCTATTGCATTCTTGCCCCTATTTTGAACTTCAATTGTGATTTTGCCCATGATTTTGTCCACTTTGTGATTTTACCCTTGCTTTTTAAAAACGAACTCCATGTTTGCCCCTACTCCATGATCACCACATAACGGTGTCAAATTAGCTCAAAAAAGACACGTTTGCCCTTGCAAATATGCCCCTACTTTTTAAAGAACTTTTTGCTTTTACCCCTATTTGACTACATATATTTAGACATCATTTCAATATATATGAATAGAAATTTGCCAACAAAATTTTGATACATTTTAACAGATATGAACAGACAGGCATGATTCCTCTGAAAGTCGTTCCTATGTTCCCAATCTTGAAGACGAGCATGATTATATGCAAGCACAAAAAAGGAGCCATAATGCACATTCACCAACATGAAATTGCTCATATTCCACCCTTCATCATATATCGGATAGAACACATACCAAATTTCACAACAGTACTGTGGCGGAACCACCCAAATTAACCTGACTAAAATGCACTTAAGTCGCCTGACACGCGATCATGCACTTTAAGCAAGTCAACCTGGTCGACCGTCGGATTTCATCTGATGAACCACTTACACAGGATCGAGAAGCATTGCTCACACGAAGGCGAGTAGCACAGAGATTACAACATTCCCATCACATTAACGAAGTTCAACAACTTATTACATCAGAGTTTTACGAAATTCAAACAAGTTTGCAAGGTTCGACCAGACGAAGTAAAACAAGCGGAAGCTAAACGTCGATACACAATATCATGACGAAGCCGATCATGACATCAATAATCCCTGCCCTCGCCGTCCGAGGAGGGATCCCACTCAACTGTCCAGCTTGGAGGGAGCTGGGTAGGCCAAGTGGTACCAGCAGCCAAACTATTAACATTACCTGAAAAGTTAAACCACAACAAGGCTGAGCAACTAATACTCAGCAAGACTGACCCGTCGGGTGATATCTATTCTCACCAAAACCTAGACATGCAAGGCTTTCTGGCTTTGGGTTTGCTTTGCCAAAAGCCTCTATAGTCGGTCCTTACTTTCAATATTTTAGCTCAAAGTTCTACATTCTTTAACCAGTCTAAATTAGCAGCTTATACTAAGCAAGCATAGTTTTCAAGCAAATTAAGAACACTCATCAAGATTAATAATATCATCATGTCCTATCTTTACTCAGTGCAGAATAGCGATCAAGTAGTCCCAAACTGTGAGAGGCAGACGAATTGATTCGAAGTTATTAACCATGCATGGCGAACCTAATCTCACGACATCCGCGCACCACGAAGGGTCACTTCACTTGTCAGCCATCCCCATCGATCCCCAAGTACGTGTCGGGGCCAAACTGCCTTTGGCGTGCAATGCTCCACAATCCCGGTCTCTGCCGTACTGTGACCACCATTGCACCCACATGATGCACCATGGGAACGACGTTCCAAGGACAGCAGGAGTATAAGCCACGTCCCAGTTCAATCAGGTACTAGGCTTCCCCATCCCATACTAGGTATGAGACTAGTACTTTCAACCACTTGATCACGAACGCCGACACGTTTTGACCTTAGTCCATTTTTATTTAGATAGACGGGGCAATCCACCAAGTATCGAACATAAGCCCGACCCCGTCCGTCGTCCTTACAATTGCGACATAAATAAAACATCCAACTCATATAACTCGCGAGTGACAGGAAATCACTCGACTTTTACCGAGACCTATTAAGCATTGCATCTACTCGACCTTAGCACTAGTATTCAGATCAAGGTACTAAGTTCATGCATCTATGGTTTCAATGAACTCTTACCAACGTAAATGCACAATCATAAGCATCAACAATTGGCATAAATGTAAAACAGGGAATTCATGCACCGGGGCTTGCCTTTAGGAAAAGTTAGCGGTTCCTCGGGGTCCTGATCTGGCTCGAGCTCGCCCTCCAAGTGATGAAGCTCCGCAGTGGGTTCTTCCTCCGGTGCAGGGTGAAGCTCGTAGGTTCCGTCGGCGAGATTAGCTTCTATACGACATGCACATGCAAGAGTTTAGTTGTATTCGCGCGTGTACCCAACGATACAAGGCATGGCTTAAAGTAGAAAGGAAGTTGCATAAAGGCCACATTCACCTCGACAAGGTTTTAACTTTCTTTAACTTCAAAAGAATGTGGTCGGTTTAAACTTGAGGTTGACTTTGATGGCGATTGTGTACATATATAGCTTCTTACAACTTAGAGTTGGACAAAGAGAGTGGAAGGTCATGTTTGGGGTGGTTCAAGTGCATTAGGAGAGTTACTTACTTCTGAATGTTTTTATGTATCTCTTCCAATTCCACTTATTTAGCGTATTAGGATTTGTGCTTCTTTTTATTGCTTTAAGTCGATTAATTAACCAAAAAAATGATTTCATAACCAAACAGCAGCTAAAGGTATTGATAAAATTACAAAACCTCACTTAATGAATTAATAAGTTACTGTAAAATTTTGGAAGCCATTGGATGACCCCAAAAGGAATTATATGTATTTCATCATTAAAGGTAGCATGAGCTTAAATTTTTCTATCTCCAAACTTACAGCGAAACAGAGGGTGAAACTTTACCAGTATGTTGAAGGTGTGTTACAGGAGCTTTGGTCAATTTTTCATTATTTTTGGAGAAGAAAAACTATTTTCCCTATTTACCTTCTATTTAAACATGCTTAACAAGGAAGGTGATTTTCTTTCTTATTTTTACCACAACTCATATTTTTCCTGCAAACTATACTGCAAAACAAACTCAACCCAACTGGTTTCACATTTTTCTGAGCTCTGGATCAAAACTTATGCAAAAAGGAACATTTAACCCTAGATTCCCAAAATAAAGTTAAAGCAGTGACTTTAAGTTCTATACTAGAGCCCTAAATTATTTTTCTGAGCTTCTACTCATAGCAACAAGCACCACAAAGTTGGTTCTACATTTTTCTCACTTTTCTTCTATTTTCTATGATTTAAAAGGCCTAAACCATAACTAAAAGCATAGGGTATTATTTACAATAGTAACATGAGCAAACTTATTTTTCTCAGGAACTAGACAGAACAAGGATTCCAACAAAAGTGGTTTGGCATTTTTTGATTTTTCTACGATTTACTGGGCATTTACACTAAAAACTTGTTTTCTGCCGAGTTTTAAACTAAAAACCGTGGCAAACTTGCACTCTACCCCCTGAGTCTAAGGTTTAAACACGTAGGGGTCCCTAAGTTTTGTGCCCAGGCCCCTGGAAAGATTGGGGAAGACACAGTGTCGTCCCCGGGGGTGCGCGCGGCGGCGGCGGTGAAATCCCCGGCGGTTCGCCGACGGGGACCGGGCAACAAGTTGTCGGAGAGGCTCAGGGGCTCACCTAAGCTCGACTTGGCGGGGTTGAGGTGACGGAGATGGCCGGCGAGGGTCGGAACATGGTGGCGGCAACTGGGCTTGGCGGGTGGCGGTGCAGGCGGCGTTCCGGCACACTGGCGGCGTCGGGAAGGCCACGAGCTGCTCGGAGACGTGCGCGGAGGGGTGGCGAAGAGGGCGGAGAAGTCGTCGGAGCGCTGGGTGGCACGGAGGTGGGAGGTCCATGGGAGCCTAGCGGCGGCGCAGAGGAAAAGCAAGGGTGTAGTGAGCGGGAGGTGGCAAAGGGTGGCGCTAACGGTGAGCTCGGCCCTTTTATAGGGCAGAGGTGCAGCAGGGGGTCGAGGCGGGGCTGCGGTGGCAGGAGGATAAGGCCGTGGGATGGTGGGTGCGCGGGCCAGGCAGCCATTAGCCAGCGACGCCATTGGTTTGGGGAAGTGGAGCTCTGAGCGTGCTCTTGCCGTGGTTGGCCTGGGGTGAGGTGTGGCGTGCACAACTGGTCTGTCGGGCGGGCGAAGCGGAGCGCCAAGGCTCTGGTTGGACGAGCGGGCGGAGGCGCGGGACTACGGCGGCATGGCAGCTTCTCCAGCGAGCGGGCGAAGCTCTGGTTGGGCGGAGCGAATGTGCGGCAGGGGCGAGGGATGCGCGCAGCCGGCGGTTGGCCAGCCCGGCGCTCGCCCCGTCTTGTCGCAGGCGCGGGTTGGGCGTCGAGGCTCCCACCCTATCGCTCTCTCGCCAAGGATAGGGCGCCGGCGAGCTGCTGGTGGCCGGCGGCCACGCGGCACGCGGGCGAACATGCCTGGGCGCGCTAGCGTCGAGGCCGTGTCGGGCAGCAAGCTTGACTGGCTTTGGGAGCTCCCCTCTCAAGATTTTTAAACTAAACATTCAAAACTCCTTTAAGCAAACTTGTACAACTCTAGTTGTAGTTCAAACTTTATTAAAAGTGTTTGTTCAGATTTTGAAAAGATTTGGAGATATCTCGAGCCAAAGTTTGCCAAAAACTAAAGTTCTCGGACTTAGGCATTTTAGCCGGGTGAGCGAAAATTCAGGAGTTTAGCTATCTTTGACTCGATTTTTGGGTAGCTTCTGAGTTGAATTAGGCCAAAGCGTTATTGAAGGAGTTTCTCTCTGAATGGAGGACTTCAACTTCTATTAAGGGTTTCTCTTAAGTTTAGTTCAAAAATTTAGAGGAACGCCCTCGCCAAGAGGCGCACTCTGGATAGTTTACAGACTTAGAGTTGGAATGCCCAGAGGGCTAAGTTGACTGTTTTACCCAACTTTGACCAAGATTTTGAGCAGGTTTGGATTTGATTTGGACCTGGGTCAATGTAACAAAGTTGGAACACACTCAAGGCACTACAACTTTTTTTAAGGGCCTGACTTGAGGTTAGATATGAATTTGTGAGATAACAGGTTGCAAAGTTGAAGGAAAACTTGAATTCCAGGACTTAGGTGGTTTATAGGGTTTTTATAATATTCCTGTTTTGACTCCTGTTTTTGACCTTCTCCCACTCCGAATTATTCAAGGTGTCTTTAACAAAAGTTGTTTGAAATTAAAAATTTTACAACTCTTATTTGGGAAAAATTTTAAGTTTGCATATAAAATCTTAAGTTTTATTTTAAACTTCAAAAAGAGCTTCTTAGGGTCAAAATGGACATTTCACCTCTTTTGCTTAGTGACTAACCACTTGTTTAGGCTTAAAAACACTTAATTAAGGTAGAGTTGTTATAAGTACTAGGCAGCCACATTAGAATCTTTGATTTTCTACACTGATTACCCCTATTCAGCTCCAAACTAATGCAGGCCTGTGCTAGAGAACTATCAAAATTCTGTAAGCACCGCCGAGAGCCATGTCGACCTCCTCGCTCCTCAGCAACATCTCTGACACCTCAGTCGGTGTCCTCAGCAACAGCTCTTGGATATCTGGGAACAATGCCTGCGCCTAGCCGGCTCGCGCCCGCGCCACTGCCTGGTTGGGTCCCACCCCCTATGTCGTGCCTGTGCCTAGTCGAACTGTGCGTCTGTGCCGCGTCGCCGCTTGGCCAGGCCGCGCCTCCTGCATCGCGCCGCCGCCGCCACCGCAGCTAGGGTTGGGAGGAGAGAGGTCAAGAGAAATCGAGAGGGGTGGCATTGGGTTGGAGTGGAGGGGATATGAAGGGATAAGGGGTATTTGTGTCTTTTCACTATATTGTAAAGGGATTTTCTTTTTTAATTGGTTTATTACTAATGGATCTAACAGAGTTAAGAATAGGGGTAAACGGATGCTTCATCTTGAAATAGTAGGGGTAAAATCATAAAATGGAAGAAAACAGGGAAAATCACAATTGAGGTTTAGAATAGGGGTAAGAACGCAATAGTCCCTTGTTAATATAGCTAATACTAATATATGCATGATCTATGCCACCGTGTAAACTATGCATACATGTATGGAGGAAGCAATATGAATAATAATTCATGTATTAAACACATAACTCAAACTAGGGATTTAGCTAAACACATATGGAGGCACGATGCAAAGTGAAAGATAAAAAATATAAAGTAGATGAAAACGTATATAGAGTATGTGCCTATATGAGTACGATGTTATATAATTTTGATTATTAGTTAGCTATAAGTTCTATTTTTTCCTCACTAATTTCTGATACTTGTGCCTATACAAATTATTCCCGCACGGGTTTGATCTCAACTAACTAGAATCAAATAATTATACAATTGAAAATTTTGGACACTGTATAGGATGAAAGAGTGTTGGTCACTCCTCCTTTTGACTTCAGTCTTTAGTGGGTCGCTTTTAGATTTGTTGCCGCTCCATCTCTATTAAACTTCGAGCCCTCTCTATTAAACTTTGAGGGGGCTCCATTCTTCATTCTTCATGCTAATTGATGTTCGATAAGCCCAGGTGACCCTCAAGAAGCCTATCTAGCTGTTCCTCCGACTCAAAAGCATTTGCAGCTACGGTATGGGTATGTTCTGCATACCAATATATTGAGAAAGAGGATATCCTCTTCTTTGACTACACTAGCTAATGTAGTGGGGTACTTTATCCATTTCGTGGATACCGGTAATATTAGATCTTGACCTCGTTCTTTTTGTTGTTATTTGACTTCTTGAAATGGAATTCCCATCATGGTCAAGAAGCTAGCAAAGGAGATGAGGATGGTCCCGAAAGAACTCCTTTTCTTCTATTCTAAGTTTTGATTGCATGAGTAGTAGTTTTGTGTATAAAGAAATAAGGTAAGACTCCTTTCTGAAATTTAAGGACTTATTAATTAGCCCGTCATATATAACAAATAATGAGTCCCAATGAGATTTCCAATGGGTTTCATGAAGTTCCATTCCCAGTATGCAAAATATGTAATAAGAAAAATTTGTATATAAGAATATTCTATTTCGATCCATAATTAAATAGTGATGCTTTCTATTTTGTCGTGCCCTGCTTTGGTCTTTAGTTTGATGGTAGTACATGCTAACAATCCGGTCATTCCATTATGTTTCCCATCATAGTCTTCCGTAACACTTCTAGCTTACCCTTTCTTGTTAGATCTATACTTCTCTATTATGATCTTCCTAGTAGTTTATGCTTGTCTTGCATTCTTCTACTTTTGTGGCCCAAACCAGAAGAGTCCTCTCAGGTGTTCCCTACCTCGTGCTGCCTCGAACTTGTAACGACTGCCAGGCCAGTTGCCTTCCCGTAATCTCCCTCTAAGCCTTGAGAGAGAATCCTACTAAAGAAATCATGCCTTAGCAAAAAGAGAAAAAATAATAATAGGGCCATATGCCCCAAGGATTAGAACTTAGAAGACGCAAGCAATAGGCGCATACATATCTGTAACTTTAGAAAGGAATTGTGGAAATCTCAATATATCTGAGTACTAACATGCACATTTATACCAGTTTCTTCTTGCGATCAGAGTTGCACTATGTGACATTCAGTTGTAAGCACGGGTAGTTTTCTTGGTGATCATGTTGTGTTGTTTCATTAGTACCAACAAGTTATGGTGGTGCTTTGTGAGGTATTCTAGAGCTAGTTATTGTGTTAAGCTGTTACATGGGTCTGGCTGCTATAATTGTATGCTTTGAAAATTTTCCACTATAGAACTATACAGTTGTCCGTTTTCCACAAAAACTACTCCCTTCGGTTTTTAAAACGCACACGCATATCAAGATTCAAACTTTACAATTTTTTATCAATAATTTAACTATCATTTTTTATTTTATAATATAAACTTTATATGTTTGGATTTGTAATCAAATATACTTAACAATGATCATAAGTTTATAACCGTAAATAATATAATATAAGATAAATGAATGATCAAAGTTCAATTTAGAAGACCGTGCCAAGTCATACCATGTCTTATAAATAAAAAATGGAGGGAGTAGAGCAACTATTTTTCTTACTGTCGGTGTTTTATACCCGGCAACGTACCGAGCGGTATCCCGAGGTAGTAGATTGGTTGGTGGGGGATCGCTAGACCTGGAACTTGATGGTAAAAGTAAGGACACAAGACACATATTTATATAGGTTCGGGCTGCTAGAGTAGCGTAATACCCTACGTCTTATTTAGGATGTTGTATATTGCGTCCTGCGCTTGTGTATTGTTTGGTGTTGAGGATTTGCTCCTCTATTGTGGTTCTATGAGGTCTTACCCTGCCGATCTAGGGATCCCTGCCCTCCTTTATATACTCCATGGGGCGGGATTACTAGTCGGTTACAAGGTAGGAGTCCTATTAGGATAACAAGGGAATTCTAGTATGAGTTTGCCTTCTTCCTTCCTTGCGAGTACAGGGGATCTATCCCCGACAAGCCCCCGAGCGCTTCATAGTCGAATGTAGCAGTCTTCGAGTATTTTTCAGATCCTTGCCGAGTAGTTTTAGTGCTCCTCGAGTACTTTATCTGGGCTGAATCTTCAAAATTCCTCAAAGCCTCCATGAGGCTATGGTGTGCTCAAGCCCTTGATCGTCTTGATTTTTTAATCTTCATCTTTGGAATGTGATATGGAGGGTGGCGAAAGTTGCACTCCATATTGAGTAGCCTCCGAGTCTTAGGTTGAATCGAAGAATCAGGCTGAGAGTCATGATCGTCTTTAATCTTTCTTGTTTCATCTTGGAAAAATCAACTGTTCAGTGTAGCTTACCAGCCCCCAAACCTTGGAATGATTAAATAATCAATCAAAGGGTCTAGAGAGTAGTTTTGTGATATCACGCAAGTCATCATCTGAGTAGTTTTGCGGCGTCCAGCCCCGAGCTTATGAGCCAGGTGAGCCGTATGAGGCACGTCGAGTAGTTGTTGGCACTTAGCCCCCGAGCTTGAGAGCTAGCGGAGCTAGCGGAGGTATTTCGAGTAGTAATTGATGCTTAGCTTGGGCATGCACACTTGCTGTAATTTGTTGTACTTATTAACCTTCCTTATTTAGCGAGTCTAACTCGGGTTATCGATGGTGGAAGTAAATGATCGATTCGTTAATTGGGCCAGAAGGTATTATGAGGGGCTTTGTTGGATTGTCTGAAAATTATATGGACATTCTTTGTGGAATAAGTTTTAAAGGTTAAACGAACAATCTTTGTGGGATGGTGGGAGTATTTTGGTTTGTTGTTGGATTGTCTAAAAATTATATGGACATTCTTTGTGGAATAAGTTTTAAAGGTTAAACGAACAATCTTTGTGGGATGGTGGGAGTATTTTGGTTTGTTTCTTAATGACACCACTCTTGATAGGTCTATTTGCTCCCCTATCATGGCTTGATGTTAAATTTATTGCAGACGGTTGCTAGCCTCTCTAAACTCAACTTTAACGGGGCATATTTTTCTTGCACCTTCCGTCCTCATACTTACTGTTAATTATTCCCCGATATCCTACTCTCCCCGTGTCCCTGTGCTTGCAATCATCATTAGGCTAGCCGCACGCGTACTCTCTCCATTTTAGATCTGAGATGGAGAATCAAAAATCTTGCAAAGTTATACATTCACACTCATCGATCGAAAAATTTCACAAATTCGGCCATCTGATATCTAGGACGTGTGCACAAAATCAGGTTTGCAAGATCATTTTTTTCCTCCGACACTCGCAGTTTACACTTTCGGGACCGAATCGAAAGCACGTGACGAGAAAACCGGCAGCAAGTAAACCAGCAGCGTCGTTGAGCACCGGACACGGTCAACGCCCAAAGGTACATTGGTCAGGTTGGTCGGTTCGCGTCGGCTTGCCTGGTCCCTACGTTGCCCCCACCGTGCACTGTACAATCTGCCGATGAATTACAGTTACAGTCACCAGCAGCCTCCAGCCTACACAGAACTACATGCAGTTTAGGGGTGCTTGGATTTTTGAGCTAAAGTTTAGTCTATATCACATCACACCTTCGAAGACTAATTAGGAGAACTAAATATGAGTTAATTATAAAACTAATTACATAGATGGAGGCTAATTCGCGAGACGAATCTATTAAGCCTAATTAATTCATGATTAGAACATGTTTACCGTAGTATCACATTGTCAAATCATGGACTAATTAGGTTTTGTAATTAGTCTATATTTAATACTCCTAATTAGTATCTAAGCATTCGATATGACAGAACCAAACTTTAGCCCTGGGAACTAAACGCGGCCTTAGAGCAACTCCAAGAGTTTCCTAAAAAATTCTTCCTTAAAATTATGTATTGGGGCTCTTCCAAAATATCTTTTCCCAAAAAACATATCACTCCACAGCAGATCACTCATAACTAGCCCCAATATATTCATCCCGATGGTGGACCCTGCTTGTCAACCTCCCATCTTATCTTTTTTCCTCTCGTAACTACTTTCTCTCGTTCCTTCCTTGCCGATAGCCGCAGGCCCACCGCCGCTCGTCCTGGCCCGAGGCCCCGAGCACGAGCGCCGCCCACACCCTCCGTCCGTGTCCTCAGCTCCTCGCCAGTGCCGGCCCCCTTGCCGCTCCCCTCCCTCCTCCCCACCCGCGTCTTCACTAGCTTGGCCCCTTCCTGCGGCTCCCTCCTCACGAGCTCCGCCATGGCCGAAGCTCTGGAGCTCGAGCTGCCGACGCTAGGAGCAAGGATTATCGCCGGTGACTTGTGGAATCGGATCCCCTTGACATCGGGAATCCATTTGTGGTGTTGTGGAGTTAGATTGGAGAGCAAAAGGGGATGTCATCGGCCACCAGCCTACCATTTTGCAATATCAGAAGCTTGAGGGAGAAATTGGAAGCATCACAGGATGAACTCCGCCGGCGGCAGCCTTGCTTCGGGGGTGGCCCGCACCATCCCCCGACTCTTCGCTCCCAGCACGAGCTCCGCCGGCAGTGGCCTTGTCCGCGAGCTCCGATGGTGTTCGGGGCCGATTGGGGATGCCGCTCGGGAGGGCTTGGCACCGCCGCTCGGGAAGGCCTTGCACCGCCACTGCCGCTGCTGCTCGGAACGCCACCGCTCGGGACGCTGCCGCTCGGGAAGGCTTGGCGCCGCCACTACTGCCGCCGCTCGAGAAAGCCTAGCACCGTTGCTGCCGCCGCCGCTCGAGAAGGTCTGGCACCGCCGCTGCCACCGCTGCTAGGGAAAGGCCTGGCGCGCGCGAAAAAAAAAGAGGCGCGAATGGCAGTGGCGGGCACGCGTGGGAGGATTGGGGGAGGAGGAGCGCCGCACAAATTTGCGGGCGGAATAGCTACGGATGCGGTGGATGCAAATTTGCTGGAGGTTTGAGGGATTTGTTGGAGCAATTTTTTTTCCTATTTTTCCTAATTAAGGTTTTAGGGGTAATTTAAAGGAGCTCTTGGAGTTGCTCTTAGTCACCTGTGCATGCTCAACGTACTACTACCAATTAATAGGTGTGTACTTGTAGCCTAGCGGGCAAAACCGCAAAAGGATTTCGTGTTGCTGTTACTGGCTACGCTACGGTTTAGCTCATTTAAAAACAGTAGAGTTTAGCAACGTTGTTGTAATTGCAGCTAGAGTTTTACAACTTTTTTTTAAAAAAAAGTCCAAATGGGAATGAGTAAGTTTCCTAAAGGTGACGCATGAACTGATGAACATGATGTTAACCAACCAACAACGTGAAAGATGCCCAAAATCCAGCGTCACCCTTAGCTCATGTTTTATTTTTCCGTAGCTTTCGTCGCGCGGCGTTCATCACTATCTCTATCATGTGCTAGCTGTGCATGACCGGTTCCGCATTACAACACCTACTTTTACTTGGGTGCAAAGTGAAACTAGGAAACGGTCTTGATGCATTAGCGCGTGATCGATGCTAAAAAGACAATTTGGAAAATGCGGCATGCACATCAAACTTTATTTCCATTCTTCTGCTACAGCTTGCAACGTTCCTCTCAAACTCAAGGCTGATGTAACCTTGCAGCTGGTAGCTAAAGGATTGCAGGCTCCCGACCTACATTCTGAATTACCCTCACGTAACTCCATCTGTTCAAAACTATATGTTATTTTGATTTTACCCTAAGTCAAACTTTTCAAGCTTTGATCAAATCTATAAAAAAATGTACAAATATCTGTTGACGCTTTTTCTGATCAACACATGAGTGTGCTAGCTCGCGCGTGTGTTAAGCAATCACCTTGTCGGCGCCTCTGCACCAGGCCGATCAGACCAGTAAGGTAGGCCGGTCAGACCGGTCCTTGCAGGGACGTCGCGAAAATCTAAGAACGCCACCTCAGGAGGGACGCCGTCGGAGATGGCGCACTTAGCGTTGCTCTGAGATCGGTCAGGCCACTCAGAGCCTCCTCAAACGTCATCGAGACGAAGGAGGAAAGCAAGGGGTTGGAAAAGCTAGGGTTTGAGATAAAAGGGTAAAAAGATTTGTTTGTCGATTGGGTGTTAGCCCTCAATCGGCTAGAGCCTTCTATACTTATAGGGTGGGAGGTCTTTTCCTGTAAGAAAATCCTGTTTCAACTCCAATTCAACCAGGACTCCTAATTTCGCCTCGGACTCGGGCTGACCGGTCTGACCGATCGGGGCAACCGGTCAAACTGGTTGGCTTGCGCCAGACCAGCTACAGCGACCAGACCGGTCAGACCGCTCAGAGAGATCGGTCTAACCGGCTGGTTCAGCCTTGTCAGCATTGCTGCCACTTTTGGGCGTCAACACATGCCCCCCCTGTTTCTTGGTAAAGCTTGCGTACCAAGAAATAATTCTAAGGGCAATGAATCTCATCGGCTTTTTGTTCTAAGGGCGATATCTCAACACACCAGCCATATTGCTTTTAAGCGTCCTGCCAAACACTTGGATGATATTTCTTCAAGCATCTTTCGTTTAGAGCTCTAGGTAGCTGAAATTCATTTAAAGTCTCCATCATATAGGAATTACCACGGAGCACACTCGTAATCCTGTATGGCCCTTCCCAACTCGGAGACCACTTTCCAAATTCATTGCTCTTGGCTCCTGTAGGTATAATTGTTTTCCAAACCAAATCTCCTGCCTGGAACGCTTCGGCCTTAACCTTCTTGTTGTATGCTTTAGCCACTCGAATTTTATCCCTTTCAATTTTAACCAAAGCCTCCAATCGCTTGTCGGTCACTTCATCAATGCTATCCATCATCAAAGCATAATAAGTATCGAAATCAAGATCATTTTACTTAGCCAACCTATATGCACCCAGATTCACCTTGATGGGCAAAACGGCTTCTTGACCATAAACAAGCTCAAAAGGAGTAACTTTAGTTGCGCCATGTCTAGAAACACGATGAGCCCACAAGCTTCAGATAATACCTCATGCCATCTTTTAGGATTATCTTCTATCTTCTTCTTAATGAGCTTCATCAAGATTTTGTTGCTAGACTCAGCTTGACCATTAGCTTGAGCATAATAAGAAGATGAATTGAGCAATTTGATGCCATATGATTTCACAAACCCACGCACCTCTTTTGATGAAGTCCCCTGATCCATAGTTACGGTTTGTGGAATACCAAATCTGTGTATAATATGCTCTCTGATAAACTCAATCACCTCTGGATGTGTCATATTTTTAAGAGGAATTGTTTCAGTCCACTTGGTTAAATAGTTAGTAGCCACAATCACAAAACAATATCCCTTCGATGAAGAAGGATGAATCTTGCTAACAAAATTCAATTCCCATCCTCTAAACGGCCATGGCTTTATAATTGAATGCATCGATGAAGCGGGTACCAGCTGAACATCCCCAAATTTCTGACATCCTTCGCAACCTTTGTAGTAATGAAAACAATCTGCTATCATATTAGGCCAATAAAAGCAAGCTCGCTTAAGGAGCCACTTCACACACGAGCCGATTGATGTGTACCACAAACTCCTTCATGCACCTCTACCATAGCCAATCTGGCCTGATCAGAATCCAAGCATTTTCAAAACAATCCGTCAATCGTCCGACGATACAACTCACCTTCTACCAAAGTGAACTTGAGCGCCCACCGTCGGGCTTTTCTATCAACTGAACACTTAGGATCCCGCAAATAATTAATTAGAGGTGCTCTCCAGTCATCCACTTCATCTTTAACAAGTTTTTGACGGTCCACGGCTAAAGTGGAGTTTTCTCCAGACAGACCGGTCAGACCGGCTGACTGGGCGGTCAGACCGGTTGGGCCGGTCAAACCGGTTTCGGAGGCTGGTTGGACCGGTTCCTCCAGGACATAACACTCAGCCTCGTAAAGTGTCGGCTTTCTCTTGTGAAAGTTCCTTTTCTAGATGTTATAGCCAGACGCTTGTTGTGCTAGAGCATTAGCCCCTGGATTCTCTTCCCTTAGTACATGATAAATGGCATAATGTCTAAGCCTTTATCAAGATAGGCATTTAAAAACCCATCCAAGCATTGGCATACCTTATACACTTGCTGCACCACCAGCAAGGAATCACCATAAACTTCAACATGCTTCACCCCCATCTCTTGCAAAATTTCCAAACCAAATAGCAAGACTTCGTATTCAGTTTGATTATTGGTACACCTGTGATCTAATCGGCTAAGAAACTCAAAAACAGCCTCGTTGGATGAAATAAGCATCACACCAACATTGCAGCCACTTTTGCAAACCGATCCATCAAAGTGCAACTTCCAAGGGGTAAAAGTGACATAACCGACATCTAAATCAAGTTGCTCATTAATTCTATGCTCAACGATAAAATCAGCTACAACTTGACCCTTCATTGATTTCAACGGTTCACAAATCAGATCATTTTCAATGAGAGCATATGGCCATTTGCCGATTCTACCACTCAAAATAGGTTTTTGCAACATGTATTTAATTATTCGATTTGACAAGCTACTATGCAAGTATTTGATAATAAATAATACCGCAACTTGGTACAAGCACGATACAACGATAAACACAACTTTTCGATAAAAGTGTACCTCATCACGGCAGCCAATAACCTTCTACTCACATAGGTAACAACGTGCTCCTTCCCTTTGGTTTCTTGAGTTAAAACAGCCCCAATGACACCCTCTTTGGCAGCTATATATAATTTAAAAGGAATACCATGCTTTGGAGCCTGAAGAATGGGCGGTGAAGATAAATAATTCTTAATTTCCTCAAATGCTTCTTACTGTTTTGCCCCCTAAGTAAAATCAGCTTCATTCTTCAACCAAAGTAAAGGAGTAAACACATTCACCTTCCCGGACAAGTTGCGAATAAATCTCCTCAAATAATTCACCTTGCCCAAGAACTTCTGCAACTCCTTTTTGTAGGTAGGAGCTTGTAGTTTTCTAATAGATTCAATCTTTTTAGGATCAATCTCAACACCTTTCTCATGCACTACAAAGTACAAGAACATTCCAGCCGATACACCAAAAGCGCATTTGAGTGGATTCATCTTCAGACCATACCGACACATCCTCTCCAATGCAAGTCTCAAATCAGCCAAATTGTGTTCTGGCCCGGTCGATTTTACAACGATGTCATCGATATATACTTCCAGTACTACTCCAAGCATATCATGAAAAATCAAATTCATAGCCCTTTAATAAGTAGCACCAACATTCTTCAAACCAAATGTCATAACAACCCACTCAAACAAACCGACAAATCCTGGACACACAAAGGCCGTTTTGGATATATCTTCTTCGACCGTAAAGATTTGATTGTATCCAGCGTTGCCATCAAGAAAGCTAATCATTCTATGACCAGATGCAGCATTAATGAGTACATCAGCTATAGGCATAGGATATTCATCTTTAGGTGAAGCTCTATTAAGATCTCTAAAATCAATGCATACTCGAAGCTTGCCCGTACCTTTCTTCTCAACAGACACGATATTAGAAACCCAATCAGCATATCGATAAGGCCTAATAAACTTAGCATCAAGCAACCGATTGATTTCTTCTTTCACTCGGTCATAAATAATAGGGTTAAAACACCTGGCAGGTTGTTTATGAGGCCTGAAACCAGGTTTGATAGGCAGCCGATGCTCAACTAGCTCGCGGCTTAAACCAGGCAATTCAGTATAATTCCACGCAAAAGAGTCAACATACTCTTTTAATAATTTTATTAAATCGGCCTTAAAAGTAGGCTCAAGATTTTTCTTTACAAACGTCGGTCTTGGTACAGTACCATCACCAATATCCAGTTCTTCTAAAGGATCAGCTGACGTAAAACCCTGTCCTAATTTACTTACATCATCAAGGTCCTCAATGGCCTCACACATATCATTCTTTTGCGCCCGATAGTGTTCTAGCATCTGCTGCAACCATTCTAGATTTACATCAATTACATTATATGCGATAGGCTAGCCGGTCATCAATCGGCTTTAATACAGCAGCAACAAAGCCATCCTTTGTGCAACTAATGTACTCACAATCAGAAAGATCTATGCTAGATAAGTACTTAACATTGTCGTGAGCCCTTAAGTGCAAGATCGGCTAAATCACTATCCAAAAGTGACAAGTTAAAGCATCGGTTTTTAGTTTCTTTGAACTGTCTTATATAATCAAAGACAGATTCTTCCTTGCCTTGCCTAACCGATGTTAAATCTATAAGTTTTAATTGGAAGTTCCCGGTATAAAAATGATCATGAAATTTCTACTCTAATTGTTCCCACGAATCGATAGAGCCGGGAGCTAAGGATGAATACCAAGCAAAAGTGGTTCCAGTTAATGACAAAGAGAATAAGCGAACACGCAAAGTATTATAATAACCTGCTTCACCTAGTTGAGCCAGATATTGACTAATATACTCCCAAATAGTCCGGTTATCTTCGCCACTGAATTTAACAAAATTGGGCATGCACCAACCGACAGGGTATGGAACATAGTCAAAATCAGCTTGGTACGGCTTTTGATATAATTTGGAACTTCCAGTATCTATGCCGTATTTACTCTGCATCAAAGCCAACACCTCCTCTTTGAATTTTCTAATTTCGCGAAGGGCAGGCAACTCTGAGTGCTCTTGGGCCAATGGGTTCATGGTACTTGCATGGGGTGGGTTGCCGTTCTGAATGCGGTGTAAATCATAAAACACGTCATTTGAAACCCCTCTAGATGCAACAACGTTGTTGGGGATTGGAGGCGACGTGTATGCTATCGTGCTAAACAAGGATGGGTTAATCCCAAGCTCACCAACATGGTCAGAAGCGACCGAGCTGGGCACAACAGCGATTGGCACTAGCATTTCAGGGATGACGGTCAACTGGCCGGCCTGAAAGGCCTGACCGGTCTGACCGGTCACCTGGACTGGTCTGATCTAACCGCTCTAGCCGTGCTCGGCTGTTGCGGCTGGGTCCGAGGTGGTGTTTGCCCCGAATAGAAGCTCAACAACATGCCCTATGCAGGGTTTTCAAGGATGGCTCCCATATTTGCCGATGAACTAGTTTGTGCGGCCCTACAAGAGTCAACTTGCGAAAAATCATTTTTATTATAAGAAACAGATTTATTCCCTACAAGTTGATCTATCCAAGCCATTAATGTATTGGTGATCCTATTTTGATCAGCAAGACTTTTACGGAGCTCATTATTAACAGCGGCTTGGTTGCAGGGGAGATTACTTACATTGCGTACTTCTTCGACCATGCTATCTTTCATCTTGATTGCGGGCAACTCAAAGTCGTGCATTCTTGTTGTCTTGCCCTTACAATCATTCTTGATGCCTATGAGATACTGCATCTTGACGTATTCCTGGAGCATCACAAGATTTCGCTACTCCTCCTCACTGAAATCCTCCATGGAAGTCGTGATGATGTTGTCCTTGTCGAGGTCCGTCGTAGATCCTATCTTGCTAGGGTTTTCCGGAACGGATATAAAACCAGATCTTTCCCCAACAGGGTTGCCAAAATATGTTGACGCTATTTCTAGTCAACACACAAGTGCGCTAGCTCGCACGTGCGTTAAGCAATCACCTCGTTGGCGCTATAGATGGCAACGGGTACAAATTACCCGCGTGCCCGCGGGAAAAAACCCGTTAGGGCGAGAATACGGGTGTCATTTTGTACCCACGGGCACAGGTGCGGGTTTGAGTTTGTGCCCGCGGGTAAAAAATTAGCAGATATAAAAATACCTTACACGTGCCTGCAAACCCGCGAACCCGCCTGACATGTAGGCCTTGTGTACAAGTATATAAAGGAATCTCTAGGGTTATCTGCTCCTTATCCTCCCGCACAGGTGCTCCCACACCTCGCGCCGCTTGGGCTCCCACACTCACCCTCGCGCCTAGGCGGCTGCCACCTCCCTGCCGCCAGTTCCCCGCCGGCTGCCACCACTGCTCCGCCAGCCCTCGCTTCCCCCGCCGCAACCTCCCATCCACCTCTCTGCCCATCCACCTACCTACCGCCGCGGCTCCACCCCCTCTACCGCGGCACCACCCCCTTCGCCGCCACGGATTCGCCACCATGGGCAAGGTCGTCAAGGTCAAGACCTCCTACAGCTCTCCGACGCCGCCAAGAAGGACTCCCCCAAGGCCAAGCCGCGGTGCCACCCCCTCCGCTGCCATCCGCCGATGGCCGACCCCTCTTCCACCCCCCGTCGCCGCGGGCACTATCGGGCATACATCCCAGGCCCACGAGTAGGCCCTGTGCGGCCCACTAAGGGGCGTACTCGGACGTAATCAAGGCTCAGGGGCTACGCGGCAAAGGAACGTAGCCCACTCGGACTCCCAAAGACTAGTCAACATACATATGGAAACTACTCTGTCTACACCGAGTGGAACTCTATAACCGTATCCGACTAGGATTCTAGCCTGTAACCCTGCTCCCCCGATCATATAAGGGCAGGCAGGGACCCCCTCAAAGATAACTCATCTAAGTTCAATACAATCAACACACAGGACGTAGGGTATTACGCGATCTAGCGGCCCGAACCTGTCTAAATCATGTTCCTTGCGTCACCATCGACTCCTTGATTCTCGACGACACCCACCGCACAAAAGACCACCTAAGGTACCCCCAAGGTGGGTTGCCGGTCTAAAACACCGATAGCTGGCGCGCAGGGTAGGGGCGGTCGCCGAGTTTCTCCACGCGAGTTCGATGGCATCTGTCATTATCGAGCCTGTTTTCACCTTCGAGGCAGGCACAACTTTTGTTTTCGGATCTTGGCTCTACATCATTGATGGCGTTGGATCGTTTCAGCGTCAGATCATCAGCATCCAGGAGAAGAAACCACTCGATGGAAGCTTTCCTCAGCAAAAAACGGGGGATTTTGTCAAGAAAAGCCAAATTTTCAAAGTCAGCGACACCGAGTTTGACTACACTTCGAACTCGACCTTAGCTCGGATTAGTCGACACAAGCCGAAGCCCCAATCACTTCACAAGTCGACTTCAACTCAAAAATGATCCCCATACGGACTTCGCAATACAGTCGAAGTCTACCAAGGTCTCCTCACTCGAACTCAACTGGAACACGGGGAAGACAACGACTGCGACTCCGACTCGAACTACGTCCAAGAAATTCCATTATCAGGGCCAGCCCAAGGTTTGGTAGTACCTTCAACGCCGCAGGGCAGATTCGTTCACTAGCCAGGTTCGAGGCCATCTCTCCTTACCCGCGACTACGAGTCGTGCCTTGTCGCTCACATAGACAACCTCCCATACCAAGAAGGCGTTCCGCTCACTTCAAGCCGCGAGGAGAGCACTACAGAAATCGCAACATCAAGCTCCGAAAGCTACTACCCAGACAGAGAAATCTTTGTCATCACTCAAAATAATAACGTGGGCACTAGCCAACAGAGAACCCCTCAATGGTTAGTGCAACTCGATAACATTTCAGAGGATGAGTCATCGGCTAACGCTCCTGTAACACCCGCCATTTTTAGTCATCACAGTGACTTTGAAGAATCGAAAGCAATTCGAGAAGAAAAGAAAAAGGAATTGACCGAAAATCAAATTCGGGTCAAATTCGGCCGAAATTTGAATTTTGAATTTGAAATTCAGAAAAATTCGGCGAAAATATAGAGTGGAAGTATAAAGATGATTAGAACTTAAGGGTCAAAAATTTGGAGTAATATTTGATCCTAAACACTCAAAAGGAATCAGAGAAGGAAATGAAAAGCAACGTTTACTATTCACCGTCCGAAAACAAGAAATCAGAAAAACAGCTCAGAGTCCATTTTGGAAATTGAGTTCTGACAAATTTCTCAAATAAGTAAATCAGGACAACTATACCATGTTGAAGTATGAGCTTTGGAATCCAAAGTTTGTGTGTTGTTGATCAGGACTAGCAAAGAGAACTATTTCAAATGGAAGCCTAAAGTTGGCACTTTGTCACAATCGGCAGCTTCGCTGAATTTTTGGTTAAGTCTGGAAAACATATTCAGTACATGACTTTAGAACCAATTTCTGGAGAGATTTCCTTAAAAGTGAGCAGATGTTTTTGGACATTAGTGTAATATGGACTATGTAGAAGGTAAATGAATAGTTGTTGTCCAGAGAAAGTGTAAGGTTTGAATTCAAATTGGAGCCAAAAGTCAGCAATTGAGCGGATTTCGAGCTCCTTGCCGAATTAAGTCTAAGTCTGGAAAACATGACGAGTATCTATGTTTGAAACCGAATTCTGCCCAATTTCTCAAGTAAGTGAGAAAAGGCAACTAGACAGCGGTGAAGTATGATCCTTGGACATGTTTAATAAGGTGTTGTTGCTCAGAGATATCAAAAGAATCAAATTTAAATCAAAGCTCAAAGTCAGCACTCTAGTTATTTCGGCCAACTCTCGAAGCTGCATAAAATCTAAGTCTGAAAACAGTGTTAACTAGCGATGGGCCGTTTGCTGGTTTGGAAAGGAAATGGGCCATGAGGCCCAGGCGGGAGTAGAAGAAAAAGAAAAGAGGGCCAGCGCCGTCTTGGGCCAAGAGGAGGCGACAGCCCAGTTAGCCCGCGCGGCCTAAAAGAAGAAGGGAGAGCTAGTGGGCCGTCTGTTGGTTTAAAGGGAAAGTGAGTTGTGCGGCCCGGGTGGAATAGAAAAGGGAAAGGGGGCCGGTGAGTAAAAGAACGGCCATGGGCCGGATCCGCAGGCCGGTCGAGTGGAAAAAGAAAAGGAGAATGTGGGCCGGCCGAAGATTGAGAAAAAGGAGAGGAGGAGGAGCCGGCCCAAAAAGGAGATGCCGCAAGGAGGCCCACGCATGGAAGGTTAAGTTGACGGGCCACTTTTCGGCCCAAGGGGAGATTTCGGCCGTGGGCCCCACTTGTCAAGAAAGAAAAGAAGGAGAATAGGAAACCAGATGGGCCATAGGTGGAAGTGATAGTGGGTAGAAGCAAGTCGGGTGAGAAAAGTTTTGGGCCGGGGGTTTTATTTAAACTTTAGGTTTTCTTTTATTAGATAAATAGATTAAATAGGGTTTTCACCATTTAAATTCCAGGAAATTCTAGAAGTGTCCAAAATTAGTGAAACCAATTTTATTAGGATTTTTTTATTTTCCTTTATGCATTAAAATTCCTAAACCCTAGGAAAAATAATAAAAAAATTTAGGTATTTATTTAATGCCTTTTTGTGTAAAGGTATTTAAATAAATGCTTAAACTTTATTAAATGTATAAAACTTGAAAAATGCTTTATTATTCACAAATCATTATTAATTCATAGGAATTAAGTTTTGAGATTAGAAAATAATTATAATGCTTTTAAAAATAAAAGAAAAAGTCTAAGGTAGGATTAGTAAAGGAAATAAAAATTGGTGGGCTAATCTTTAGGGTTTTTGTGTGTTGGCTTGCAACTTTATCATGATAAATTGTATAGTCCTTGTTGGCTTGCAACTTTATCATGAAGGAAAGTTGTATAGTCTTGTATTCAAAAGTTTGCATCTCTAACTCTTGCATATGCTGAATCGTAGACGTCACAACTCCTGGAGTGGGAATTCATGGAATTCAACTGGAGATGGACAGCGTTCGCGAAGTGTGGAGTGCCTCTTTCAATAAACAAGTTTTTCGAAGAACTAACCTTGTTGATCCCAGGCAAGCCCCGGTGCATTTATACCTATCTATTTTGGAGTTATTATTTCATGTGTCCAATTATCAGTTATTTGATATATGTATGCACTAAGTCTAGGAGTTGAATGAAACCTATTCTTGTGTATGATCATGCCTTGATTTAAGAACATCTTTGCCACTTGTTCAAATCCTAGAAACTACCAAGTCTAGAATTGCTTACTTGCTTACGTAATTGGTTTACCAACCTTAAGGAAAACTCTTAAGTCATACATGTTGCTTATGAAGGACAGTTTGGAGTATGGAAAGAGACAGAAGCTAGAGATATAGTTCTGTCTGTTAGATTAATCTGGTTAAGGACCGATTCGTGTCTTAACCATTGATCAAGTGATAACATCTGATCACTTACTGGGTATGGGACCAGTAAAGCCCAGTAGATTAGTAAATTCTATGATCAGGAATGCTTCGTACCCGCATTTGACGTGCTGGAGATTGGCAGGGGTGTAGCCTGAAACTCACATGGAGATCAGGCCAGACGTGGGGTCCCATGTGGGGGTGCATCCCTGGGTCCGGGTAGTTGTATTCCTAATCATTGACTTTGCTAATCGAGAGGTTGTGAGATACGACCGGAACAGTCGTATATTGCTGGTGATCGGGGTACTCTCCTGCAGGATGTAATTAGATCCGGATCGCCGCAATTCTCGGTTATGAATGCACTTGATCGCTGTTAAGCTTCGTAGTATAAACTCATGTGATATAAAATCTCCTGTTGCCAAGTACTGTATGACTTAACAGCTATGATTGTTTTACTTCTGTTATCATCTAGAATGGTTAGGTAATGACTTAACTCAAATAAAAGATAAAACTAAGGCCTCACTTATAGTAAGCTTTTTCGGCAAAATTGTGTCAACCAAGCACACCCAAAGGCTGACATGCATTCCAAAGAAAAACTATTATATTGGTTAGTCGGGTAAGACTTGCTGAGTACTTCGTACTTAGGGGATCCCTTGTTGTTGTTTTCAGAAAGCCAGCAGGGACCCACCGAAGAGGAAGCCCCGAAGACCTAGGGTATCTTATGAGTCTCATGATACTCTAGAATAAAACTTAAATGTTTATTTTTTTAAAATTCTTAAGAACCACGCTGACCTGCATGATTAAGTTGTTTCAAACTATGGTTGTAATATATCGTACCTTTGTTATGTCTTTAAAAATGTAATATTTGTTGATGTTATCCCATCGCGGATTTTATCTTGATGTATGGCTATGAGACACATCGTGGATCCTTCGAGGAGTCCTAGGGACACTCGACGGACTACCGGACTTATGCTGTTTTAGGTGCGTTTCGGATAATTGTTGTTTCGACAGCGATTAGGCGCACTTAAACCAGCTTAAGTTGGGCGGTTCCGCCACAGCTGGTATCAGAGCCGTAGGTTGGGATAATCAACAGATATTACCGTTTAAAAACTGAGACTCTATTTTAAAATAAAGAAAACATGAGTCACAGGTGGCAGTAGTGTTAACTGGTTGTTTGTTTTGCAGATGCTAACTGTTTGCTGAGTGTCGCTAGTATTCGGTAGTCTATTATTTATGGAGAGATTACGATGCCACCAATTTTTCTACGAGTGTGTATATGAGTCTGAAAGTACGTAGGAATCGTTGCATCATGTTTGCATTGCATGTTTCAAAACTTTTGGGTTTGGAGAGTGCCGTTAGACCTAAACCCGTTCCGTGTAATAGAAGCTAGATGTAGTAAGGGGGTCGATGCAACAGAGAACTGCAGAAGAGAAGATCAAGACAGACAGATGAACACCAAATCTTATTTGAATAAGCAATTAGAACAACTTAGACTGACTGGTGTGAGAAGAATAAGGAATAAATTGGATCCAGTCTGACAAGAGTTAGGGGATCAGAAATTAGGACCATAGTACTGGAAGCATGGTATAAAGGTTTGAAGGCTTTTTCTCAAAAAGAGCAAGACGTTATTACAGTCGCTTTATGAGATTAAAAGACTTCAATATATACTCTTCATCAACATGCCTGTTCCAGTAATATTATTAGAGAGAAAGGAATGAAGGTTCAAAGATGAGGGAAAAAGATATTCCATATGATTTCGATATAAATAAGAAGGCAGCTCTTGCACGAGATCGTAATATAGGAAAAGTTATGAAGAAAAACGGTTAAAGAAATTGGATGAATATGAGGCCACTTGACGAGAGCTCAGGAATCCATTGATTTTGATGCCTCGGAGATATATCAGAAAACCATGAAAGTCAAGGTAAACCGATTGGAAGTTAAGAAATCAAAACAACAAGATGAAATCTTTTTCTCTCCAATTCATAATACAGAAGATGCAGGCTCGACTTGCTGGCGCAAAAAATTAGGTGACTATCCTATCTTCAGGAAGACAACATCTACTCGCCCGGTAGCAGTGAAAGGAAAGGAGGATATTGTGGGTAACCATATGAGTATGATTGAATTGGCATCTTAAGAGGTAGATCTGCATGCTTACGAGAACCTGGACAGTCTTAGTGTGAAAATGGAAGAAAATTTGGAAGGAGTCGTAGGAAGTCCGATCAACTGTTTAGCTAAGGACAATGTTGAGGGGGTTGTTTAAAAGAAACATATCCAAGGTTGTGAAATGCAGGGAATAATGAGGTTAAAGGAACCAGAGGAAGTTTAATAAGTTCCGATCTGATGGATTTTTGTGACCCCAAAATGTCGGACCCAAGTGGACACATTTTAATCCGGGTCAGAACTTGTGATGTAGAGCCACCATAAATTCTTACCCGGGTTAATGTTATTGCTAGTCTTATGAATTTAAGAGCGAAGTAGGCTAGACTGCTAAACAGGGACATTCAAAGTACAGGGAATTAACGTGGTTGTTTGGGAATTAAAGCAGTATCAAAACCACCAACTTTTGGGGGAGACACTATTCTTAACCTTTCACACAACAATTGGATAGATACTATCCCAGTTGCTCTATGTGATCTACAAGCTCTCAGTCCGTTAAATTCGCCCCGCAGTCATCTCATGGGAAGAGTGCCGGGTGGTTCAAAAAGATTACAGCTATTGCACTCGATGGCAATCAGGGTCTTTGCGGCGGAATGTTTGAGCCGCATATACCCGCATGCGATGTTGTTTCGTTGCATACAACAAGATTAAAAGTTTTTGGGTTAAAATATGTATCCCCATCGTTGGTTTCATGGCACTATTCATATTATCATGATGCCTCGTACTTCAATAGAGAAAGTTCTTCATAATGCAATTACCGTTGGTTTCTTCTAGTAAGAGCTTCGGTAAAGTTTTCTACAAGGATTGAGTTCAGGTCACTGAGAATTCCACGGAGTCTTTGATTTGGAAAAGAAGCTATGGTTCAGTATATGGAGGAAAGCTAATCCAGGTAAACCGAGTTGTTAGCTGTGAAGGTTTTTGATACAAACATATAAGGCACCGATGGGAGTTTCATGTCAGAATGTAAAGCTCTGAGGAGATGTGTACAGTTTTGGAGTATTGCTGGCAGAGACACTAACAGGGAAAAAGCTAGCAGATCCTGTGTTCTGCAACGGAGTAAGCATTATAATCTTCATCGAGAAGAATTTTTCCAGACCAGATACTTCATATCCTTGATGTTCAAAAGAATGCCAGGAGTTTTCAGGAGCAGATTTGGAAGAAGATAACGCAGTCTACTCATGCTTGTTAAAGCTACTAAGAGTGGCATTTTCCTGCACATGTTAGCCCTAATCACTGTATGAACATGAGACAAATTGTTGCAGAATTACACGTAAATCCAAACATTATATATAAACACATGTGTGATTCTTCGATGTACGGAAACTCAAAAAAAGAAATTGAGTTTGCAAGACATTAACTCCAAGGTCCCGCAGGCACATGATAGACCAGCTATCTGGTTAGGCAATTCGTCAGAAAGAAGATAGCTTGAGAAGATTTCGAGACAATTATTGTACCTACTTTCTGCTAAAAAGGATTATAAGAGTGCAGCTGGAACAACTTCTAAAAGGTTTAGCAGAGACACAAGGGTGTTCAGAAGTATCTAAGTACAGTTGACCATCTGGCACAATATGCTCCCGAACATATGAACCCTAAGTCTGAGAAAAGGAATTGCTCCCAAGTACTTTTACAGATCATAGCTCTGCCATGAACATAGTAACCCCAGAGAAGATGAGAGCTTGGACAAACCCCTTGAAATAATAGGACATTTCTTTTGAAGCATCCGGAAATATTCCTCAGGAGCTGAAGGTCGTCTACTAAGAATCTGCTAGATCTACTTACAGGCCCCAATGACAATTATCCTAGCAGCCATCGGTTATCCAGAACTCAGATAGTGCTTCATGTTCGACAAACCCATAAGTACTGGAAAGGTTAAAGCACCACTATCTTTGCAATTCTACAGCCATATTATAATATAACTATGGAAGGACTGGTTTCGCCGGAGATCTCCATTTTCAAAAGAAAGGGGAAAATATGGATGAGAAAGCTGATCGGGTCAAAAGTCTATCCGAAAGAAGTTCCTTAACTAGAAGGAAGGGACGTGAGCATTATATAAATAATGACGAGTTTCTAAAAGGTTGAGTTTACATGGAATCTTGAGAATAGTAAAATGTGTCAAGCTTTAAGCAAAGGTTTTGACGAACAAGAATAAAGGAAAGTATGTGGAGCATTTGCACATTGAATTGGATAGATTCCGGAGCATCGACTATATGTCAAGTTTAGTAAGTGTGAGTTTTGGCTAAAGAAGGTTCCGTTCATTAGGCATGTTTGGTCCGAGAAAGGAATTAAAGTGGATCCTGGAAAAAAAGGGTCAAGGACATAAGTCGCCAATAACTATTCATGAAGTAAGAAGTTTTCTTAAAATGGCTGGATGCTATCGAAGTCAGATCTTAATATGAGGCATAAGATGGCTGAAACTAATTCAAGACTATAAACTAGAGATTGTATCATCTGAACAAAACTAATGAACCCTGCATAACCTTATCTTATAAGATACCTTGAGGAAAAAGATAGAACAAACTCAGAAGAGGGACAAAGGAATGAGAATACTTCGGAAATAAGTAAGCTAAAGTGATATTATTTACTTTATCAGGATGAAGAGCTGAATAATAGTACTTAAGAAGATGGGCTTGAGAAAGGAGATTTTAGATGAAACTTGCACCCGAGCAGTATTAAAATGCATTAATACAGGAAGCAATGATTTTGGTGGACAAGAATGAAAAGGGAAATAGCCAAGTATATATCTGAATATGATACGTGTCAAAAGGTAAAAGCTATATATCAGAAATCGATCGACTTATTGCAACCCTTAACCATTTCTGAATGGAAGTAGGAAGATATTTCCCTGGATTTTACGGTAGGATTTCCTACTACCTCAAGGGGGTATGATTTCATATGAATTATCCTAGCTTGACTCACTAAGTCGGCTCATTTCATTCCTGTCAAGATCGTTTACCGTATGCCAGCCTATATGGAACTTTATATATCCCGGATAATATCATTACATGGAATACCCGAGACAAGTGTCTTTAATTGAGGTTCTCAATTCGTCTTTGGATTCTAGGAATAAATGCATGAGACAATGGGAACTACCCTTGTCAAGAGCAAAGGATGCTTGGTTAGACAGAAAAAGATATGCTTCGAGCCTGTGCTCTAACCTTCTCGAAGAAATGGGATGAATGGTTGCCTCTAGCAGAAATGGAAAGAATGTTTGCTTTTAATTCAGTCAAAATCAAGAGAAAGAGTACCTTTGGAACCAGATCTAATCAATTAAAGTTGAGGAAAAAGTTCAGAAGAATTGTACGAACCTTGAAATAACTTAGTCATGACAGAAAAGTTATTCGGATAAAAGAAGAGGATCCTTGGAATTTTATTTTGAGACTTTGTACATTTCGGAGTATCCCCGATGAAAGGAGTACACCAATTTGGAGTCAAAGGAAAATTTGCTCCGAAATATATTAGTCCGTAAGAAAGTTCTGAATCGGAAGACCATCCATACTCGAAATAAGAGTATCAGATTGTATAAGGTGCAAATGAAAGAATCATGCTCCAGATGAAGCTACTTGGGAACAGACTGAAGACCTAGAGTCTAAATATTTTAAGTTATTTGAAACCGTCAGTGTCAGATGAACAAAAGCCACCACCTCACTTTCCTTATACAGACAAGAGAAAATATGATGTCTGAGGCAGTTTCCTTTCCATTCTCAAAACCGAGGATTTAACCCCGGGAATCTCGGGACGAGATTCTGTTAAGGGGGAGGGGCTGTAACACCCGCCATTTTTAGTCATCACGGTGACTTTGAAGAATCGAAAGCAATTCGAGAAGAAAAGAAAAAGGAATTGACCGAAAATCAAATTCGGGTCAAATTCGGCCGAAATTTGAATTTTGAATTTGAAATTCAGAAAAATTCGGCGAAAATATAGAGTGGAAGTATAAAGATGATTAGAACTTAAGGGTCAAAAATTTGGAGTAATATTTGATCCTAAACGCTCAAAAGGAATCAGAGAAGGAAATGAAAAGCAACGTTTACTATTCACCGTCCGAAAACAAGAAATCAGAAAAACAGCTCAGAGTCCATTTTGGAAATTGAGTTCTGACAAATTTCTCAAATAAGTAAATCAGGACAACTATACCATGTTGAAGTATGAGCTTTGGACTCCAAAGTTTGGGTGTTGTTGATCAGGACTAGCAAAGAGAACTATTTCAAATGGAAGCCTAAAGTTGGCACTTTGTCACAATCGGCAGCTTCGCTGAATTTTTGGTTAAGTCTGGAAAACATATTCAGTACATGACTTTAGAACCAATTTCTGGAGAGATTTCCTTAAAAGTGAGCAGATGTTTTTGGACATTAGTGTAATATGGACTATGTAGAAGGTAAATGAATAGTTGTTGTCCAGAGAAAGTGGAAGGTTTGAATTCAAATTGGAGCCAAAAGTCAGCAATTGAGCGGATTTCGAGCTCCTTGCCGAATTAAGTCTAAGTCTGGAAAACATGACGAGTATCTATGTTTGAAACCGAATTCTGCCCAATTTCTCAAGTAAGTGAGCAAAGGCAACTAGACAGCGGTGAAGTATGATCCTTGGACATGTTTAATAAGGTGTTTTTGCTCAGAGATATCAAAAGAATCAAATTTAAATCAAAACTCAAAGTCAGCACTCTAGTTATTTCGGCCAACTCTCGAAGCTGCATAAAATCTAAGTCTGAAAACAGTGTTAACTAGCGATGTTTGGAGCGAATTTCAGAAAAATCCAGTGCAAAGGTTATATAGTTTCTGGTGCAAAATGGAATCC
This sequence comes from Setaria viridis, assembly GCF_005286985.2. NCBI lineage: Eukaryota > Viridiplantae > Streptophyta > Magnoliopsida > Poales > Poaceae > Setaria > Setaria viridis. The sequence continues at coordinate 31,901,131 of NC_048264.2, read as the reverse complement.
TTATTAGTTGTATAACACAAATAGGGAGTAGTTGTCCTATATGGAATACAATTGGACTACTGAAATTTGTGCTAAAGAAGGGTAAATAACCACATTTGCAGACTGTCGAAACTAAATCGACAAGGTTCAGTTACAGGAGGTTCAGGCCGAACTTGGAGCTCCAAAAACTCGGTGTTAGGGTGCTCATCTCGAGTAAAGGCCCATCTATCAATTGAAGTTCTTCGATTACTCTACAAGATTGATTAAAGGATGTTCGAGCGATTGGGTTCAGATTTGCCGATTTTTGAGACTTAAACCTGTAGATTTGGAAGAGATAAAAAAAAAAGCAGAACAGCATAACAGAGGCGACAGAAGAGCCGTGCCGCCGCCGGCATTTCGAAGCGCCGGCCAGCACACGGCCACGTCCGCGCTCACGCAACCGTTCAAGCTGTTGAGGTGGCACGCATGCACGATGGAAGATCATGACGTTGCTTCCCGCGCTTATCCGTCACCCGCCGCTCTACATCACCAGGAAACCGGCTTGCGCAAATCAGTGCCGCCGCCGGCCAGTTCACCAACGTCGCCACCTCTTCTCGCAATTCCACCGCCCAAGGGTCCGCCCAACATCTCGCCGACACACCACACCCCACCTCATCTCAGCTCCCTGCCGTCGAAGCTCCGAATCGCCGCCATACCGATCCGCCGGCCGCCGTCACCCAATTCCCCAAGGTGAGCTCCTGAACCGAATGTTCTTCTCAATTAACGGGCTTAGGGGCGTCCTGCGAAGGTGTGGGAGCTGTTGGGGGAGTCTAGAGAGCTGCTTGCGCCGCCTACGTGCGCCGCCATGGCCGCCAGCCGGTCAAGCCGCCGCTGCCGTGGAGGGGCCACCTCCGGCCACCTCCCGGAGCGCCGCCGCCGCCCACGGGTGTGTCGCGGCCTGGGGGTTCCTCCCCGGCCCGACCCCGTCGCCGGTGAGCCGCCGGCCGGCGAGTCCCCGTCGGTCCCGCGCGCCCCTGTTAGGCGCAGGGAGGAAGAAGATGCGCCAGGGAGTTGTAAGAAGAAAGGGGGGAAAGAAAGCAGGCCAGCCGTGCGACATGGGCCGAGGGAAGACGCAGCCCAGCTGGCCCGCGCGGCGTTTTAAGAGAAAGAAGAGCAGGCCAGCCGCCGTTTTGGGCCGAGAGAGAGACGACGGCCCAGCTGACCTGCGCAAGTAAAAGAAGAAAAGGGGAAGGCCGGTGGGCCGTTTGCTGGTTTGGAAAGGAAATGGGCCATGAGGCCCAGGCGGGAGTAGAAGAAAAAGAAAAGAGGGCCAGCGCCGTCTTGGGCCAAGAGGAGGCGACAGCCCAGTTAGCCCGCGCGGCCTAAAAGAAGAAGGGAGAGCTAGTGGGCCGTCTGTTGGTTTAAAAGGAAAGTGAGTTGTGCGGCCCGGGTGGAATGGAAAAGGGAAAGGGGGCCGGTGAGTAAAAGAACGGCCATGGGCCGGATCCGCAGGCCGGTCGAGTGGAAAAAGAAAAGGAGAATGTGGGCCGGCCGAAGATTGAGAAAAAGGAGAGGAGGAGGAGCCGGCCCAAAAAGGAGATGCCGCAAGGAGGCCCACGCATGGAAGGTTAAGTTGACGGGCCACTTTTCGGCCCAAGGGGAGATTTCGGCCGTGGGCCCCACTTGTCAAGAAAGAAAAGAAGGAGAATAGGAAACCAGATGGGCCATAGGTGGAAGTGATAGTGGGTAGAAGCAAGTCGGGTGAGAAAAGTTTTGGGCCGGGGGTTTTATTTAAACTTTAGGTTTTCTTTTATTAGATAAATAGATTAAATAGGGTTTTCACCATTTAAATTCCAGGAAATTCTAGAAGTGTCCAAAATTAGTGAAACCAATTTTATTAGGATTTTTTTATTTTCCTTTATGCATTAAAATTCCTAAACCCTAGGAAAAATAATAAAAAAATTTAGGTATTTATTTAATGCCTTTTTGTGTAAAGGTATTTAAATAAATGCTTAAACTTTATTAAATGTATAAAACTTGAAAAATGATTTATTATTCACAAATCATTATTAATTCATAGGAATTAAGTTTTGAGATTAGAAAATAATTATAATGCTTTTAAAAATAAAAGAAAAAGTCTAAGGTAGGATTAGTAAAGGAAATAAAAATTGGTGGGCTAATCTTTAGGGTTTTTGTGTGTTGGCTTGCAACTTTATCATGATAAATTGTATAGTCCTTGTTGGCTTGCAACTTTATCATGAAGGAAAGTTGTATAGTCTTGTATTCAAAAGTTTGCATCTCTAACTCTTGCATATGCTGAATCGTAGACGTCACAACTCCTGGAGTGGGAATTCATGGAATTCAACTGGAGATGGACAGCGTTCGCGAAGTGTGGAGTGCCTCTTTCAATAAACAAGTTTTTCGAAGAACTAACCTTGTTGATCCCAGGCAAGCCCCGGTGCATTTATACCTATCTATTTTGGAGTTATTATTTCATGTGTCCAATTATCAGTTATTTGATATATGTATGCACTAAGTCTAGGAGTTGAATGAAACCTATTCTTGTGTATGATCATGCCTTGATTTAAGGACATCTTTGCCACTTGTTCAAATCCTAGAAACTACCAAGTCTAGAATTGCTTACTTGCTTACGTAATTGGTTTACCAACCTTAAGGAAAACTCTTAAGTCATACATGTTGCTTATGAAGGACAGTTTGGAGTATGGAAAGAGACAGAAGCTAGAGATATAGTTCTGTCTGTTAGATTAATCTGGTTAAGGACCGATTCGTGTCTTAACCATTGATCAAGTGATAACATCTGATCACTTACTGGGTATGGGACCAGTAAAGCCCAGTAGATTAGTAAATTCTATGATCAGGAATGCTTCGTACCCGCATTTGACGTGCTGGAGATTGGCAGGGGTGTAGCCTGAAACTCACATGGAGATCAGGCCAGACGTGGGGTCCCATGTGGGGGTGCATCCCTGGGTCCGGGTAGTTGTATTCCTAATCATTGACTTTGCTAATCGAGAGGTTGTGAGATACGACCGGAACAGTCGTATATTGCTGGTGATCGGGGTACTCTCCTGCAGGATGTAATTAGATCCGGATCGCCGCAATTCTCGGTTATGAATGCACTTGATCGCTGTTAAGCTTCGTAGTATAAACTCATGTGATATAAAATCTCCTGTTGCCAAGTACTGTATGACTTAACAGCTATGATTGTTTTACTTCTGTTATCATCTAGAATGGTTAGGTAATGACTTAACTCAAATAAAAGATAAAACTAAGGCCTCACTTATAGTAAGCTTTTTCGGCAAAATTGTGTCAACCAAGCACACCCAAAGGCTGACATGCATTCCAAAGAAAAACTATTATATTGGTTAGTCGGGTAAGACTTGCTGAGTACTTCGTACTTAGGGGATCCCTTGTTGTTGTTTTCAGAAAGCCAGCAGGGACCCACCGAAGAGGAAGCCCCGAAGACCTAGGGTATCTTATGAGTCTCATGATACTCTAGAATAAAACTTAAATGTTTATTTTTTTAAAATTCTTAAGAACCACGCTGACCTGCATGATTAAGTTGTTTCAAACTATGGTTGTAATATATCGTACCTTTGTTATGTCTTTAAAAATGTAATATTTGTTGATGTTATCCCATCGCGGATTTTATCCTGATGTATGGCTATGAGACACATCGTGGATCCTTCGAGGAGTCCTAGGGACACTCGACGGACTACCGGACTTATGCTGTTTTAGGTGCGTTTCGGATAATTGCTGTTTCGACAGCGATTAGGCGCACTTAAACCAGCTTAAGTTGGGCGGTTCCGCCACAGCTCCGCAGGACGAAACTTCCGATCAAAGAAACCAAAGAAGGATACAAAACATTACTCGGGCTGAACATCGACAATTGCTAGCCACAAACATTCCCATCACAAACCTTGAAAGAGCATTTGACGCAGTACAAGCTCAAGAGCACAACACCCCACACGTAGCAATTGCCTCAATCAACCTTATATCAACTCTCATACCTCAAGGCAGAGACAACGAAATAACAGCTCAACTTGCGCAGCGAGGCAACGGACTAATTGCACAACTCGCACAATAAGCTTACAAGCTACTCGATAAAGAATCACCAATCCCATCTGTTCCTCGCAACTCGGCCCATCGAGAGGGCAATAGGGGTGCCGCAGTCAACAATAGCTTCCACGAAGCACAAAGAAACAACAACGAAGTAGTCAACCAACCAAGGCAACATAGCCAAGGACTGAACAAACGCGAAGCCCCAGTATGACATAAGGACGTTGGAGAGGCCAGCTGTACTAATTCTGCAAAAAGTCCTCGTCATATCAGGAAAAATCATGAAGTATCAAATTTCAGCGATCTACGGGAAATAATCAGTAGTCGCCGCGAACATGAAGTCGATAACTACAACCATTTTCCCACCTTCACAACACGAGTAATGAGAACAAGACTACCCGAAAAATTCAACCCAACAGGAATCACCAAGTATGATAGCAAGCAAGACCCAATTCAACGGCTCCGATCTACTCGTTGGCAGTCCAAGCAACTGAAGGCAATAATGACACAAAAGTCATCCATTTTCCCATATGCATGGAACCCCTGCCCCTAACATGGCTTGAATCACTCAAACCTAGAACAATTGACTCTTGGGAAGATCTGACAAAAGCCTTCACCAACAACTACGCGGGCTCCATGACTAGACCAGGCAACAAGATCGACCTAAGTGAAGTAAAACAAAAGGAAGGCGAAACACTACGCGACTACCTACGGCGATTCTTCGAAAAAAAAGGCCACTATAGGACATTTCAGAAATAGACGTTATCGAGTGCTTTCAAAATGGCCTCTATGATCATCGAACATACCAGGACTTTGGCAGACGACGACCAGTCATTGTCAAAGACCTCAAAATCATGGTGCAACAATGGGCAGATGAAGAAGATAAAGAATGCGAGCGATTCGGCTTCCATCGCAACCGTGGGCGCGAGAATAACAGTCACGAGTAGGACAGGAACCGAAACAACGATACTCAAAATAACTATTCGAGTAACCAAAATTGCAAACGCAAACCTGACAACACCGTTGCTTCCATGACCAACTCAGGAAAGAAGGGATCCTGCAAACACGACGACGGACCAAGCTTCACCGAACTACCCAAAAAACAATGCCCATGGTACCCAAATAGCAAACACTCAGCAATAGACTGCTACAGCATGCGCCAAGTAATGCAAGTTTTACCCGCACCACCACCTCCCGAAGAGTACAACCAGAAAAAGGATAAGGGCAAAAATAAAGTCCATAAGGATGAAGGAGGAGAAGGAGACTTCCAGACCGCCTCCAAAACAGTCAACGTAATTTTTGGCGGAATCCCAGGTTCCGCATCCAAGTGATCCAGCAAATTGGTAATCAGAGAGATTATGGCCATCGAACCAACAGATCCAACACCGCTAAAATGGTATGAGGTACCCATTACCTTCAGCAGAAGGGACCAATGGGCAAACTTCTCAGAACCAGGCCGATTTCCCCTAGTACTCAACCCTGTTGTTGCAGGATCAAGACTAAGAAAAGTACTCATCGATGGCGGAAGCGGACTCAACGTCGTTTTCGCCAAAACACTAAGAAAGATGTGTTTTGACATCACAGACATGCTCACTCCAACAGACTCCCCCTTTTACGGGATTGTACCAGGAAACGCAGCCATACCGCTAGGACAAGTCGTCCTACCAGTAACTTTCGGCACCAAGGAAAATTACCGAACCGAGTACATCAGATTTGAAGTCGCCGACTTCGAGACCTCTTACCATGCCATACTCGGGGAACCAGCTCTGGCTAAATTCATGGCTATACCACATTACGTCTACTTGGTACTCAAGATGCCAGGACCCAAGGGAGAATTAACACTACGAGGAGACCTAAGGTGATCTTAAGAATGCGATATCGAAGCCATGGAAATTGCAGCAACTTCTCAAGGACCCAGCCCCATGCAACAAGTTTTTTCAGCTTCAAAGAAAATTCATCCAACAGAACTTGAAATCCCAGAAAACAAGTTGGGTCCAGCAAAAGTAAAGCCAACAAATGAGACAGGCTTCAAAACAGTTGATCCCCAAACTGGCGACCCTTCTAAGACAGCTCTGATTGGGACAGGGCTAGATCCTAAATAGGAAACCACGCTCATCCTTTTTTCTTTGGGCTAACCACGATATCTTCGCCTAAAAGCCAGCCGACATGCCTGGTGTGCCCAACGAACTGATTGAGCATTATCTAAATGTTAATCCCAGAGCTACCCCAAAACGACAGCGCCTCCAGAGGTTCACCCAAGACGGACGAGAAGCAATCAAAAAAGAGCTAGCCAAACTACTCATAGCAGGGTTCATCAAAGAAGTTTTTCACCCTAATTGGCAAGCCAACCCGGTACTCGTTCGCAAGAAAAACAACGAATGGAGAATGTGCGTCGATTACATGGATCTCAACAAACATTGTCCAAAGGACCCTTTTGGACTACTCAGGATCGACCAGGTAGTCGACTCTACTGCCGGGTGCGATTTACTATGCTTTCTCGACTGTTACTCAGGTTACCACCAGATAAGCTTCAAAGAAGAAAATCAAGCCAAAACAGCCTTCATCATTCCATTTGGGGCTTTTTGCTACAAAACAATATCATTTGGATTAAAAAATGCTGGCGCAATATACCAGCGCGCTATACAGATGTGCTTCGAGAAACAATTGCACCGCAACATAGAAGCTTACGTGGACGACGTATTCATCAAAACAAGAAACCAGGAGAACCTCATCATCGATTTGGAGGAAACCTTCTCAAGCCTGCGAGCTTTTCACTGGAAACTTAACCCTACCAAATGCGTTTTTGGTGTTCCTTCCAGCAAACTACTCGGGTTCATCATTAGCCATCGCAGCATTGAGGCCAACCCAGAGAAAATATCTGCCATCACAAATATGCAACCACCAGCTAGCATCAACGATGTACAGAAACTCACGGGCTGCATGGCAGCCCTTAATCGATTCATCTCGAGACTTGGAGAACGAGGACTACCTTTCTTCAAGCTTCTAAAACGACAGGACAAGTTTAAATGGACAGAAGAGGTAGACAAAGCATTGACACAACTCAAAGACTTTCTGTCAAAACCACCAGTCCTCACCGCTCCATCCCCAAACAAGGACTTGCTCCTATACATAGCGGCTACTACTCACGTCATCAGCACCGCAGTAGTAGTCGAATGGTCTGAACCAGGCCATGTTTATAAAGTTCAGAGACCCATTTACTTTGTTAGCGAAGTGCTCTCAAACTCCAAAACTCAGTACCCGCCAATACAAAAGCTGCTCTACGCAATTCTGCTCACCTCACGGAAGCTGCGACATTATTTTCAAGAATACAGCATTTCAGCCATCACCGACTTCCCACTCGGCGAAATCCTTCACAACAGAGATGCCACGGGTAGAATTTCCAAATGGGCAGTAGAGCTCGGAGCTCTATCTTTAGACTTTAAACCAAGAACAGCTATCAAATCTCAGGCTTTGGTCGACTTCATGGCTGAATGGACAGAAAACCAAGTACCAACACCTGTCAAGAGGCCGGAGCACTAGGTTATGTACTTCGACGGTTAACTCAAGCTCAAAGGAGCCGGCGCAAGAGTACTCTTAATTTCTCCAAAAGGAGACCAACTCAAATACGTACTCCAAATCTTTTGGAAGTCTCAATCAATGAAGCCGAGTACAAAGCACTGCTACACGGTCGTCGTCTCGCAATCTCCCTCGGAATCAAACAACTACTAGTATATGGCAACTCGCTAGTCGTGATTAACCAAGTCAATGACGAATAGGATTGAAACAATGAAAACATGGACGCCTACTACAAAGAAGTCCGTAAACTAGAAAATAAGTTCTCAGGCTTGGAATTTCATCATGTTGTCCGCGACAACAACGTAGCCGCTGACATATTATCAAAAATGGGCTCAACTCGTGCAAAAGTTCTAGTAGGAATTTTTGTACACGAACTACATAAAGTGTCCATACCAGAACAAATCACACCACTAGTGGTCAAGACTATAGAAACTAATCGGGAAATCATGATAATAGAGGTCGACTGGAGGTTACCCTTCATCGACTACATCAAGGACCACAAGTTACCGTCTGACAAAAATCAAGCCGAGCAAATTTCTTGATGAGGAAAAATTACGTTCTAGTTAGAGACAAGCTCTACATAAAAAGTGCATCATCAGGAGTCCTCATGAAATGCGTCACCCGAGAAGATGGCCAAGAAATCTTGGAAGAAACACACAAAGGGATCTGTGGTAACCACGCATCTTCACGAACAATCGTAGGCAAAGAGCGATCCTTTAACTTACGCAACATGGTCCTCAAACGAATCCAGGACACATCAGGGTTGCACAAACTCAACTCGCCATGGGAAGGTCCCTACATCATATCCAAGGTCACAGGACCCGGATCATACAGACTATAAGAACTCACAGGCGAACAAATACCAAATTCCTGGAATATAGAACACCTCTGTCGCTACTACCCATAGCAAACATTGTACTCGGGCCTTTGCCCCAAGTCTCTCAAACAAACATTTATTGTCAGCTACTCGGAGCCTACAGCCCGACTCCGACTACTGATGCTCTACTTGACTATCAAAACCAGTTCAAGCACCGAAGCCTCAGTACGAGTTCCAAAACTTCAAAAGACAAAGCAGTTTTTTACTCAAGATTGCTTCTAACAAGATAAATTTTGAAGTTACACGTGACTACTCATAACGAGAGTAAGGGTACTACAAATGCAATACAGTAACACAGCAAAGACTATAAGCAACTGCCTACTGGCAGTCTGCACATAAGCCTCAAACTTTTGCTATATCACAAGGATACACAAGCCTGGTGACTACTAAAACAACAAAAGTGTAAGCAGCATCAAAAGAAAGGGCCTGCACGCTAGGAAGCTGCGCAAAACGCAGCCAAATCCAGGTCCACCTCTAAAGCAACACCAGGTACTCCTTCACCATCACTACCTCGACAACGGCAACGATGAATCCCGAGCGCAGCATAAAGGACAAGAAGACCAAGACTGCTCCTTTGCTACCTTCAGCGAGCCATCCCACACTGCATGCCATACCTCCACCTCTAATAAGAGAGCCGGATAAACAGGGCCAGCCCTTGGGGGGGCAGGGAGGCGGCTGCCCTGGGCCCCCAAATCCCAGGGGCCCCACCCCAGGTGTAGGCCTGCCCAGGTGTCTGGTACGGGACTGCAGGAGGTACTCGAGTGTTTTGGCCTTTGGGCCGGCCGGGCGACGTAATTAGCATACGCTGCACGCAGCAGATCGCACGCAATTAGAGCCTCCTGGTACCGCAGCGCCGCCGCCGCACGCGGCACGCCGCACTACCGCAGCGCTGGCCAGGGACGCCACCGCACGCGTGTTGCGCGCCTGCGCCCGCGCTCCCAGCGCATGCACGCGCGATCCTCGTCGTGACTCGTGCCGTCGTGCGCGTGTTGTTCCTGTTCGACTGCGTCAGCACACAGGTACGCTGCTCAATTACCAATTCCCCAATTCTCCATATCATTAATTATTAATTCACAAGTTATTTTAATCTCAACTGATTTATAACTATTGTATATTTATAATAATTTCAGCACTGTGGGAATTGGGATATCATGTCGTCTAGAAAATATGAATCAGGCTGCGAGAAAAGGAAAAAGAAAAGACATGTGGATGAGTTGATAGAATCACAGAGAGGAGCTATGGATAAATTTTGCAAGAGTTATCATGGCTCTAAGAGTAATACGGGCGCCTCGACAAACCCAGATGAGTTGGCAATAGTTGTTGCGGATGAACCAACTAATGGGAATCAGGAAGAAAATGTTAACATCAACGTCGATGATAACAATGTAAGTGGCTCTCAGACCACAGTAAATGCATCAGGTGCACATGCACAGTTTGCTAATGTTGATGAGGAACCAATTTACACTTCAGATATTTATGATCCAAGAAATTGGGATAATCTTGATAATAAACCAAGAGATATATTAGTCGAGAAAGGGCCTATAAGAGAAGAAAATATCAAATTTCCTCTAGATGCTGCCTCAAGACATTTTTCATATGCTCATTATTCTAAAAAATTAAGCAATGGAGAGGTACATGATAGAAAATGATTAGTTTATTCAAAGCATGTTGACAAAGTTTTTTGTTTCTGCTGTAAGATCTTCAAGTCTAGCACTAGCAAGAGTCCTAGTTCCTTAGCAGGTGATGGGTTAAGAAATTGGAAGCATATCAGTGAGAAGCTTAAAGAACATGAAAATAGTGTTGAGCATATTAGTAACATGAATAGTTGGAATGAATTAAGAGCTAGACTGCGGAAAAAGGAAACAATTGACAAAGAATTGCAGCAGCAAATCACAAAGGAGAAAGAACGGTTGAGGCAAGTTTTGTTAAGAATAATAGCCATTGTGAAATTTCTTGGTAAACGCAATTTGGCTTTCAGAGGAAGCAGTGAGCAGCTTTATAATGATAGTAATCGTAATTTCTTAGCTTGTGTTGAGATGATTGCAGAATTTGACTTGGTAATGCAAGACCACCTTAGACATATTCAGAACAAAGAAATTCATTATCATTATCTTAGTCACAAAATTCAGAATGAGTTGATCTCTCTTTTGGCTTCTGATATCACAAGTTATATCATAAAGGTTGTTACAGAGGCTAAGTATTTCTCTGTTATCCTAGATTGTACCCCTGATGTCAGTCATCAAGAACAAATGACTTTATTAGTTCAATGTGTTAATTTGTCTGATGGCAAGATAAAAATTGAGGAGTACTTTTTGGGGTTCTTGAAGGTGGATGACACATCTGGTATGGGGCTTTTGAATGTATTGCTTGAATCTATGGAGTCCTTTAGCCTAAATATTAGTGACATAAATATTAGTGACATAAGGGGTCAAGGATATGACAATGGTTCTAATATGAAAGGAAAATACAAAGGGGTAAAAACATGGTTACTTGATATCAATCCAAGAGCATTGTATATGCCATGTGCGTGCCATAGTCTAAATCTTACTCTTTGTGATATGGCAAAATCTAGTGGGAAAGTTGTTTCATTTTTTGGAATTGTTCAACGCATATATGTGTTATTTGCTGGTTCTACGAAAAGATGGAATGTTTTGCTTAAACATGTTCCTAGTCTAACTGTGAAATCATTATCCAATACTCGTTGGGAGAGTCGAATCAAAAGTGTTACAGCAATAAGATATCAAGCTACTGAGTTAAGATCTACTTTGTCTGAGTTACATCATGATTCTGACGTTGAACCTAAGGATAGAAGTGATGCAAAAAATTTATTTGATGCACTTGGCAGCTTTGAGTTTCTAATTGGTATGGTTATCTGGCATGATATTTTATTTGCTGTAAATAAAGTGAGCAAGAAGTTGCAATCACCAGCCATATGCATTGACTCTACTTTGAAGCAAATACAAGGTATAATGCAATACTTTGAGAATTACAGAAATGAGGGGTTTTCTTCTAGTCTGATCATCGCCAAAGGTATTGCAACAGACATGGGTGTGGAGGCATCATTTCCTGAAAAACGTCGTGCTACGAGGAAGAAACAATTTGATGAAAGTAATTGCCAAGAAGAAATTCTTGAAGCTGAGAAGGCTTTTGAAGTTGAATATTTTTTTGTTTTGGTTGATATGGCAATCGATTCTTTGAAGAACAGATTTGAAGAACTCATGATGTTTAAAGATATATTTGGATTTTTGATGAGCTCAAGCACTTTGAAGTCATTAAATGATAATGAACTTGAAGAATGTTGCATTAAATTTGCAGAAACCTTTTCTTTTGATGGTTCATCTGATGTTGAGGTATATTATCTTATTTCTAAATTGAAAATTATGAAATTCACTTTGCCAGATGACGTAATGTCTGCTATGGATATTTTTGAGCATGTCAGAGATGTGGATTGTTATCCTAATGTCTCCATTGCTTACCGACTCTTATTTACTGTGCCTGTGACTATCGCATCGACTGAAAGAAGCTTTTCAAAGTTGAAGTTATTGAGAACTATTTGAGGTCAACAATGACTCAGGAGAGGTTAAATGGTTTGGCAACATTATGCATCGAGAAGAAATTATTGGATGAGATTGACATAAACTCTATCATAAGTGACTTTGCATCGAGGAATGTTAGAAGAAACTTTTAAGGTAATACGTATAAATAATTTGATATGAATATTGCTTTTAGATACATTTAATTATGTATTGGTAATATTTTATAATATTTGTATAATATTTATATTAAAAGGCCCCAAATTTTACTTTCGCCCCGGGCCTCCCAAATCTTAGGACCGGCCCTGCGGATAAAGACCGCAGCACTCATCACCCATCACTCGCGAGTTCCAGCACAGACTTAGCTGGATCACGAGTTGCAACATGAGGCGCGCGACTACACCTCCTACGAGGATTCTTCTAGCATCGCGGCTATCCCTACGAGTGCTAGAGTCTGTGAAGGGAAGGTGGCTCTAATCTACGACGAATCTTCTAGCACCGGAGTACTCTTTGAGGTTTTCTACAATCAAATAACAGCAACCGAAAGCAATCCATCGCTACTCAAGCCTGACCTTGATCGACCTCCACGGCAATTTATTTATAGCCAAACACCACAACCACTACCCACTCGGGAGTTACTATTCACTTGTGACAACGAGCTTTAAAAGCACTGACGAGTCAGCAAGATGCTCTCTGACGCCATTCACGTGAAGGAAATCACACCACAACAGACAAAAGAGTATAGTACACCTGTGCACCTCTCTCAGAAAGTAAAGGGACACTATTTCCAAAACAGCAAACAGCAATAATTGATGACCGCACGACTACTCGGCTGGCACCCAGACTTGCTCCCACCAACAACAAAGATTGACAAAGACAATCATTCATTGGACTTCGAACAAAATTCAGAGATTGTTTCGTGTAAACAAAATACTCAGCAAATTACAACTTGAAGACTATACAAGCCTAAGGCTCTTCCAAAGACACAAACTCGGACATCTTCAAACCAATTGGCTCAGCCTCCTCGAGATATTGCGCATAAGCATCCTCTGTACAGTTACGAGCAACACCATCACCAGCCACTTTCAAATCTACCCTTGGGTAATATGACTTGACCACCACAAGAACTTGTTTACAAACAGCCTTGAAGAGGCCAGCAACCTTACCCGGAGCAATCTTTAGCCGCTCGACTAGTGAACGAGGCTCAGCATCATCCTCAAGAGGAGCAATGGTATTTACCACATTCTGCGCAGCATTAGTAACTCTTGGAGCTCACCTCGAAGCCTTACTATGGTCCTGCCATGATCTCTACAGGCCACCATGGCCATAGCAAGCATAACTCCATTCTAATTTTTTTCTATCCCTCTGATGCTCACATACAGCCTGAGCTTCAGCTTGTGATGCCCGGAGACGGTCAACCTCATCAGCTACTCGGTCATGAGCATTCCTCCAGTCAAGAAGCTGGCTACTCGCAACAGCCTCTTTTCACTTGAGCTCTGCAACAAAGGAACAGATCAGAACCCTCGACTATAGTCAAAAATACTCAAAAATCAAGAGTACTCACCTTAATACTTCTTGTTCAAGGACTTATAGTGATTCTCCAACTTCTCTTGCGACACTTCATGGTCCCTCCCCTCCATGACAAAAGACTTCGCAGCCTCCTCATGAACCTTCAAGGACTTGGTGAGATGGAAGCACTCTTGCTCCAGTTGCACCAATCGTTGCACAAAATCATTCCGCTCTTGGAGGGCCTGAGCATTCCTCTGAGCTTTGTCATAAAGATCCTGCAACCAAAAGCAAGTCGTCAAGTTTTCGGCAAAAAACCGTTAGTCAAAAAAGATAACACACCTGAAATCTCTGGATAGCTCTCCGAAACTCTGACTCTGACGGCAGCTCGAGCACTGGACCTTCAGTATTTTTAACAATCTGAGGCTCTCGAGCTCCACCCAAGACAGCACCTGAAAAAAATACACACACTAGTCATTACAAGACACAATACACCAACTTCAAAAAGAACCTGTACTCCGGCTACATACCCGGTGCACCAGCCTCATCCGCTTTAGTCACATCAACTAAAGCCAGGGTACCACCAAAAGGCATTGAAGACGGCACACCCCCAGAACTCGAAGGGACCGCAGGGCTCTCCGCTGAACGGATAACTTCTTGAAGCATGGAGATAGTGGCACCAAAACGGTTTGTATCAACCTCGGGCGCATCATCCATCGTCAAATCAACCAAGGGACCAGAGAGTGTAGTCGAAGGACCAGAATCCACTCCTATGTCCACAGGGATAGTATCCTTCGCATCCTTGGATCAAAACACGAAGTCATCACATGTCCTTCGGAAGCTCAAAAACACGATACAAAGGAAGACTTATCCAAAACTCACCGAGATGACCGCAGCGGCAACCAAACACGTTTCCTTTCAGTAACAGTCGGATGAGTACTCGTCACCATAGGGTCAGTAGGAGGCACGATATTCTCGACAAGGCCTACAAAAAAATCAAGGATAAGACTACGAAAGCTTCAGACTACCAAAAATAGTTAGAAAAACTCACCACTAGCAATAACATCAGACAACAAAGCGCCGGCAGCAATCATCGGTGACTTCGCGACATCTATCACCACAGAAGATGCACCAACGACAGCATTCTCAAGGACTGGCAACTCGGTAGCTGACGGTGCCAGGGCTGCTCCTGAGTCTACAAGCGGCACCCCCACCGGCAACTCCTCAAAAGCCGCGACACTGACCACAGCATCCTTGGCAATGGCAACTACCTCAGCAGAAGTAGCCTCGTCGATGCTAGGAGCAGAGCCGACAGCCTTCCCAATCAACAAAGATCATCAAAGACTCCAGACAACTATACAAAAATTACCAAGAACAACGACTACGTATCTTGGTACTCTACAACCCTTCAGGGGTCAAACTTGACGTCGAAACAGACTGCACAGCAGCCCTCTTTCGAAACTACTCGTCGTTTTTTCGCAGGAGGACAAGGCTCATCTTCAGAGTAAGCCACGACTATCTCCTCCCCCTCAAACTGTGACAGATAGCCAAAAAGAACCCGGGACTGCAAATAAATTGTTACTCGAAGATATCCCAACATCTCAAAAAATACAAGTCAAGCAAAAGAACATACCTCTTTCGGCCTATACCAACTGTCAAATTGACGAAGTGCTCCTGGGATAACCGGTACCCCCGATAGTTCCTGAAGAACTTCGCCAGCAACGCTTCCACATCATCATCAAATATGTCATCAGGAGACATATGCAACGGGTTATCAAAACCCGAATACTCCGAGCCTGAGTGAGTCCGCTGCTGCAAAGGTTGAACCCTCTGCTTGAGAAAATTGGCAGCCACATTAATGCCAGTCAAGCCCAACGACTTCAACTCAGCAATTTGAGACAGCAGATTGGAAATCTCAGGAGTGTCCTCAGGCTCGCTCACCCAATTCACCACATGCATTGGAGCATGTCCAGTGACTACTGGCAAAATAGGATCATGGTTCCCAATATAGAACCATCTCTTCTTCCAGCCACCATGCGAGTCAGGCAAAACGTAGTCAAGATAAGCACCCGAATTCCTAAGCTGAAACCAGGAAACTCCAAAAACTTCCATCCTAATCCCACTAGGATGTGGCTTACAGCGAAACAACTTCCTAAAAAGCTCAAGACTGGGAGAGACACCCAGGTATACCTCACACAAGTGTACGAAGATAGACATATGAAGCACGCCATTGGGGTTCAAGTGAACTAACTGAAGCTTGTACTACTTGAGAATACCTCTGAAGAAATCAGAGTGGGCACAGCCAGTCCTCTCTCGACAAAGGGTACAAGCATGACAGTCTCCTTTGGATGCTCCTCAAACTGCCACGCATTGCCAAAAGCAGGCCTCCACTCGAGTTCAAGCTTTGACTGAAGAAGTTTAGCATCAACCAAAGCCTAAACCACCACTTTCTTCATCACAGAGTTCTACCAGCTGATCCCAGGCGGTGGTGGCGCAGTCTGATTTGTCGGGCCACACTTTGGTGCCGGCAGCGCAAGCTCTTTCCCCTTTTTGGATTTGGATCTCACCTTACTGGCGGCCGCAGCTTGACCCTGGGTTTTCTCCGGTTTCTTCCCCATCTTCTTGACACGCATCAGTCAGCCTCAGGAAAGGGGAAGAATAGAAGGATCGGCAGCAGATCTCACTCAAGGGCAAGGAGAAAGCAACAATGGCGGTGGCGGCACTGGAAAGCATGACAGCTAAAATATGAACAGGAAAAATGGGGGAGGGACATAATAGATCTGCTAAAAAGAACATAACCCTAATCATAATCGGGCTCCCCTGTTATATCTCCATCACCTCCGGATTCCAAGCGTCAATTAAGCAACGGTCAGATATAAACCGGATTTATCACCATAATATCCAACGGCTACTCAAATCAAGAGGTTTGACCACTTCATCGACCATGGAAAATCGCTTAAAGTGCTCGGGGGCTACGGATACCGTACCCGCTGGATAAAGTTTTCTTTTTTCCGAAGACTACAAAAGCTAGAATAACCAGAACACGGGATTGACCCTCAGCCTGATTCTTCGATTCAAACTAAGGCTTGGGGGTGACTCCATATGGAGTGCGATTGTCATCGCACTACTATATAATTTGTCAAGGCAGAAGCAACTCGAAGCAAAAACAAACAAAGAGTACCTTCCAGCCACACGACAGTATTCGAGTACTCGAAGACACTACAACCGCTGAACACTGGGAATTACTCTGGTAGTAGCTTTTGAGTACTCGGAACTTTTCCGCTCGACTACAAAGTACTCGGGGTCTTGTCGGGCATACATCCTAGGCCCACGAGTAGGCCCTGTGCGGCCCACTAAGGGACGTACTCGGACGTAATCAAGGCTCGGGGGCTACGCGGCAAAGGAACGTATCCCACTCGGACTCCCAAAGACTAGTCAACATACATATGGAAAGTACTATGTCTACACCGAGTGGAACTCTGTAACCGTATCTGACTAGGATTCTAGCCTGTAACCCTGCTTCCCCGATCATATAAGGGCGGGCAGGGACCCCCTCATAGACAACTCATCTAAGTTCAATACAATCAACACACAGGACGTAGGGTATTACGCGATCTAGTGGCCTGAACCTGTCTAAATCGTGTTCCTTGCGTCACCATCGACTCCTTGATTCTCCACGACACCCACCACACAAAAGACCACCTAGGGTACCCCCTAGGCGGGTTGCCGGTCTAAAACATCGACAGGCACAGACTCCCCTAAGGCCAAGCCGCGGTGCCGCCCCCTCCGCCGCCATCCGCCGGCGGCCAGCGCCTCCCCCACCCCCCCGTCGCCGTGGGCACGGGTGTGCCCACGGGTGATGGGTGCGGGTTCAATTTCTTACCTGTGACAGGTCGCGGGCGCGAGTGCGGGCACAGGGTTTGCCTCGCGGGTGCGGGTTTGTAAACCCTCTACCCACGGGTAATGTGCCCGTTGACATCTATAGTCGGTGCCTCTACACCAGGCCAGTTAGACCGGTAAGGCACGCCGATCAGACCGGTTCTTGCAGGGATGTCACGAAAACCTAAGAACGCCGCCTCGGGAGGGACCCCGTCGGAGATGGCGCGCTTAGCGTTGCTCTGAGATCGGTTAGACCACTCAGAGCCTCCTCAAACACCGTCGAGACGAAGGAGGAAAGTAAGGGGTTGGGAAAGGTAGGGTTTGTGATAAAAGGGTAAAAAGATTTATTTGTCGATTGGGTGTTAGCCCTCAATCGACCAGGGCCCTCTATATTTATAGGGTGGGAGGCCTTTTCCCGTAAGGAAATCCCGTTTCAACTCCAATTCAACCAGGACTCCTAATTTCGCCTCGGAGTCAGGCTGACCGGTCTGACTGGTCAGGGCAACCGGTTAGACCGGTTGGCTTGCGCCAGACCGGCTACAGCGACCAGACCGGTCAGACTGCTTAGAGAGACCGGTCTGATCGGCTGGTTCAGCCTGGTCGGCATTGATGCCACTTTTGGACGTCAACAATATCTACAACATTAAACTAGTTTCACATCATAGATGGCAGAATATATTTTAATAGTGTATTTATTTATTGTTGTAGATGCCATTATATTTTTTATAAACTTAGTGCAAATTAGACAAGTTAGACTTATACAATTCGAAATGGAGTAGTGACACAACTTCCTTCTCTTCTACTCACGACATATTAGACAGGTCGGACTCCGATCTCGATCCCCAGGCACATGCACCAACAAATCTAGTGTAGGAAACTGCTAGGCCCACACTCATTCAACATGCCAGGCGGCAACAAGCCCACAACGCTTATATATGCATTCATGTGTGATCTCGAAGATTTGTTTTCTTTTAGAAAAACACTATGTTTACAAATTTCTTATTTGACATGGATCGTCGGGAACTATCTTAACAGTTGTCCCCCTATGTGTCCACCCTCTAGGCCCCCACCTTCCCTTTTTGGGCCCCGTGTCATATATTTGAATAAGTTTTTACAAAAAAAAATAGTTAGTCGTGTTGTTCTAAATAAGTTTATTTATAAGTTGAACAATTTGTTCAGACAATTTATTTTGAACACATTTTATCAAGAAGATGATCAGTAAAAAGATTATGTTTGTTATCTTGAAAGTTCTTCTTAAGAAGTTATCCTGACAAATATTCTCATAAAAATCCTCTCAAAAATTATCATTGAGAAGTTGTACTTGGTAAGCATGTAGAGAAATTATACATAAAAGCTGCCAACGTTCTTAAGAAAAATGTGCTGAAAAGTTATGACTGGGAAAACTTTCGGACAATATTCTCTTGAAAAGTTAGGAAAATGGAAGAATTTTTTTTTTGAAAAAAGATTATGTAAAAGTTACGTGTATAAACTTGTAGCTTTACAAAAATTCAAGGGTTACACGGAGAAGAATTTTTCAAAAAAAAGAAAAAAAAAGTGAAATGTCATCTGATTAGCAACACAATTGGTGGTGAGAGGCTCCTATCTGACTGGGAAGCCAGATTGGAGCTATGACTTAGAAGCTCATTAAAGCCCATCGCACAGCCCACCACGATCTAGCAGCCACATAATTTTCCAATTTGCTTGCGCACGGGCCTAGTAGCAGGAGGCACCAGCTATAGGGTGCGGCCAGCAGCAACAGAAGACCAGCGCAGGAGGGTGTGCACGCTGACAGGGTAGGTAACGTGCCCTGTTACTTTTGTAAACAAAAGATCTTGTGACCTCATATATTCAAAATAACAAAATTAGTATGCTCAACAATTTAAATATTAGATTCAACATTCTTTCATACTAAGTTCAACATTAAAATAAACTAGTTCAATATTTGATATGGAAATGTTGAAGTAGTGTACTTAAAATGTTGAGATAGATCATTCAAAATGTTAATTTTTTAAAAAAGGTGAAATAAACTCAAATTGGATCTCATTATGTTACATTAATTCTCAACAATATAATGATTCAAATGGATTTAAAAATGAAATCATGGTTCGGGAGAAAAAGTAGTTTGAAGTTTGAAATCCCACCAACTAGCAACCAGGCCTTGTCGGTCAACCAATCCGCTACGCACGCATGCATGCATGCAGGCCCGCTCCATCTCCGGCTGTTGTAGGGAACATTGGAAGCCGAGTAACTACCGGAAGCTATACAGGATTACCGGTGGTGGAGGGATATAATATAGTATATTCTCGTGGGCTGGAGGTTTTTGGTTTTTGGCGCGGATGGTTAGTGGGCCTTCACAGGCCGATCATAAAGGATTGCCTGGCCCAGTCATGGGCCCGAGCCAGACAGAGATCAGCCCAATGGACCGCAAAGAACCTATACATGTTCTTCGGCCTATTGCCGATTTTCTGAGCCAAGCCCATTCATCCATCCATCATAAGCTTCTAGCTCTCCTCCGTACGAAGGTAGTTTTGGAATTGAGCAGTATCGGTGAGATACGGTTAGACAGGTGTATGATCAATATACTCCACATCCATATATGTTAACAATGTTAATCAAAGTACGTTGTCAATATATTTTTTATAACGGTTTAAATAGAACCTTGAAACTGTGATTTACATGCCACAGCTTGGTAGTGTCAAACACAGTGGTTTCGCAACGTGTCTTTTAGCCTGTCACGTGGCCCGTCCTCAAATGCCGCGGCTTTCCCTCCCCGTTCCGTTCCCCTTTCCAAGCTACAGGCAGGCAGCACGGGCGCCGTCCCCTCACGTGCTAATGTGCGAGTAACCCCAAGCAGGCCAAGCTATCTATCATGGTAGGGATGATGAGCAGCGCCAAGCTCGCCCCGCAGCGCCTGCCTGCCCCAGAGAGAGAGAGAGAGAGGGATCTCGTCGCCCGCCCGCCAACCCGACCCTGTGATTGAACCATTAAAATCTCCCGTGTTGAAGTTGCAGCAGGCTTTAGGGGGTGCGTGGGGTCAAAGCCCGGCGCAAAAGAGGGCTTCTTTTGATGGAGCAGAATGAAAAGAAGAGAAGCGAACAAAAGGAAGCCCTGCGCTGGCTCTGGCCTCCCCTCTCCCTCTCCCTCATCCTCCTCATGTGTGCGCGCAGACCAGATGGTACAGGCGGATGGATGGATGCGGTGGTGAGTGGCATGTGATGGGCGACAGCTTTTGCTCGGGCCGGCGCCCCCACGGGTGACCTGACCCTCCCGGCGTGCGTTCAAGATGTCTGCTGAAAGGAGCTGAAAGAAAGAAACGGGGGGGGGGGGGGGGGGGGCGGGGGGCTGGGCTCGCTCGTTCAAAGTTGCACACGTCGTCCCCGTCGTCGTCGGTTCTCCTCCTCTTGCTTTTGCTCTCGCTGCCTCTGAACATGCCACCGCCCAGCCCCCTCGGCCAAAGCGCTGCAGCAGAGGGTGGAGGAGAGCTTTGCGTTGAGGCAGTCAGGACAGGCGGCAGAAGAATCATGGATGATCTTGATCAAGGGACAGGAGTAAAAGAGATGCTTGGCGGAATTCAAACGAGGGTCCGGGCCGGCCTTCAAGAGCAGTACTATAGTTCAGTTCTCACCGCAAAGATCTCTGAATTCGTGGTCATGGTCAGTAACTCAGCAAGGCGGGTCAAGACTCACTCAAGACTGAAGAATGCGCGGCACGGCAGAGTCGTAGTGCTTCGTATCCGTGCTGAAGCTTGCACTGTTTTGTACCGATCACCTGAACAGTTCAGCTGCCCCCTCCCTCATGCTTGTGGGCTGATAAAGATCTGAAACCAAATGAGATAGAAGCATTTCGATTACCAAATTAAATGCGCAGCTAGACGTGCACTACTCTCGCCTTTTTCCTTGAGGGTAGACGGTGGTGTGAACTTTCTACCTAAAATAAGGAAAGAGCTGAAAGCCCTGTTCTCGGCTGTTGCTTCTACTAGCCATCTAGGATCCGTGATCGGGGTGGTGTTCTTCTTCCGTGACAACGAATCTTTGGACTAGTGCCATCACCAGTTTTGCTCTGACAGAATAAGCATTCCTGTCTGTCTTCTTCCCTGTAGTACTAGTTGGTTGCAGAGATGGGTATAATAAAATAATGGTAGTGTCAAATGAGACGGTCACCTCAGCGATTGGTGACAGCTACCGTTAAACCTTGGTAGTGCGTATCATCTGGGAAGAAGGTTATTTTATGCAAACTTTACTCTGGAATTAGCACTAGACGATGTAGTAACAAACAGATGAAGCGAGGACATTGCTAACCGTAGCTGTACTGATATAAACTTTACTGAACAGAGTTCAGGAACAAAAAAACTTTACTATCCAAAAGTTTATGCAAAACAGAAAAGACACAGAGAGAGTGAGAAGCAGGGGAAGTTTCTGTTTACTTGAGGACCTAGCGCAAGATCTCAAGCACCTTTGAGAATCGAGATACGTTATCTTTTCACTTTCGCCAAGACCGAAGCAATGATACCACATGGACACGGTAAAAAGCCATCGCTTTTTTAGAACAAGAGCAAGTCAATTCTCCTATCATTTTCAGCATTTGTTTTCCCAGCGAAAAGCAGCGAGGACCTGGGGCCAGGGACAGATTAGAAGCAAGACTCTCGTCTCCTCCTTTTCATGTGTGCGTAGGGCTACACCTACACTTTATATCTTGCTCACTTCTAATTGAGCAAAAAAGTAAAGCCATGTCCAGGCTTTTTCCCCTGCTCATGCATTCCAGCCAATTTACCCTTTGGTAGTAGTACCGTTCCCCTCGAGATCTGTGCCGGGGGGGGGGGTGTTTGGCTAAACAAGCAGCAGCATGCTTCCTTTACAGTAATGTCAATGGCAAGTACCCCAGCTTTGGCTTGGTCATTAGTACCTGTGGCAGCGCTAGTACAGGTACTAAACACTTGCATTGCAATGCCACAGGAATCTTTTGTCAGGCCCAGACGCTGTGCGAGTGAGTGTGAGTGAGTGAGTGTCCCTGGCGCAGAGTCGAAGTCTAGGACTGTTCTCCGTAGTGATTGGCCCTGCAGATTTCTTGATGGCTCGCTCTGAGAAGAAATAATTCACAGCTTCCAGTAAGGGTGGATTTGCTCCCCACACAGCGGTTGGGCCTCATTGATTTGTTCATTCAATGTGCACGCATATGATGTCTCAGGCGGGAGAGGCACGGCCCGGCCGGGGTAACTTGGTAAAAAGCAAAAAGAGAGGGAGAGAGAGAAGAGAAGTAGGGAACCGGCCGTCTGAGTGTTTTGTTTCGTTGTAAATAATAGTACTGCTGCCACGGGGGTGAGTTTTTGATTCCTGAAGGGAACAGCAGGCTGAATTTGAATGGTGAGATGAAATCCGTAGTACGAATGCAGCGAGAAACGACACCGTATATTTATTGTTTTCGCGGGAGTTGGGACGAGGAAGTGTGAACTTGGATGCACTGGCGTGCGATGCGTACTAGGATATCCTAGGGCCTTGTTTACAAAATTACTGTAGCGTTTCGTTTGTATTTGTGAATTATTATCCAAATATTGACTAATTAGGCTCAAAAAATTCGTCTCGCAAAGTACAACAAAACTGTGCAATTAGTTTTTGATTTCGTCTACCGGCCTGTTCGCTTCAGCTTATTCAGCTGGCTTATCAGCCACCAAATAACGTTTTCCTCTCACAACAAATCAGCAGTTTCAGCTTTTCAGCCGGCTTATAAGATGAAGCGAACAGACCCGTGATTCAGTACTCCATGCATATACCGCAAGTTTGATGTGACGGGAAATCTTCTTTTTGCATAGTGCTAAAGTTGGAATTTTGGGAGGGCTAGGTTAGGTTAGGCCAGGATTTTACCAAGCTGTGAACGAAAAGATACTGCTGCATGGTGTGCCGATGTCACAGCGGTCTTTTCCCGGTTACAAGGCAGCGTTGGGTCCGTTGGTTACTTTGTTACGCACAGCATGGTGTAGTGTATAGCGTCTGGTTCGTTGCAGCTTGTACTCTTCCTCGGCGTAGTACGATGAACTGACCAGGCCGTATTCATCTCAACGTGCGACACTGCTGGTAGCTGCTGTCTAGTTAGTGTTACCCTACTCCTACATGGCTATATCATCTCGTCGACGCGCCGATCGTACGTGCAATAACCGCGATAAAAGCCCGAGCGGCCAATAACATTCCGTCCTGAGTCTCCTGACAGACCAAGCCGGCCTGACTCGTCGCGACATCACACTGGCTACCGCCTGCCGGGCGATCGATGGAGCGGTGGTCCAGGCGGTCAGCCGTGCGCGCGCGCGCGCAGAGGATGGGTTGAGGCGCGGAGCGGGTGGCCGTGTCCGAACGGACGAGCCCCCCGGAACCGGCCAGATCCGACCAGACCCCGGTCCACGGCGCACAGAGACGGGATGCATCGGCGCAGGAGGCAGGCACAGGCCCGGCCGGCAAGCGCATGCCGGGCGCTGGAGGCTGGACCACCACTCCCGGCAGCGGCAGGGCCCCTCCCCTCCCCCGTCCCCGGCCGGCCAGCGGCCAATTCGCCGCAGGCCGCACGGCTCCGTCCCGGGTCCCGGAAGGGGGATGGACGACTGGCCCCGTGGGGAGTATACTGTACGCTCGTACGCTTTCCGCATGCACGCACGTACAGGTACACAGATACGGCCCATGCTTACGGATCCAGTAGGCGTATACTATACGTACTCGCGTGGCGTTTTTGTAGCGACGTGCTTTCGCTTCAGGATTCATTCTTGGGAATTGTGAGTGGCCGGGTGGGGGCTGGCCGGGGCAGCACAGGAAGTGGACAAGGGAAGGAACTTTTGTAGAATCGGCCGAGGGGGGACTGGGGCATGCAGTTCCTGCAGCCGCATGCATGCAGATCACCAGATGCATCTCTAGCTTCTCCTAGCCAACCAGCTAGCCGCGGCACGCATCCGTGCATCTAGCATCGGCCGTGGCCGCGCTCGCTCGATGAGATGATAGATGCGTCCGCCCGTGTGCCGACGACGGAGCGGAAACGCGACCGCGGTGGCCGCTTTTGGTGGGATTCCTCCGCCCCGGCCCCGTCGTTTTCCCGGCCGATCCGCAGCGGTGCCACTCCGCCAGGGCCAGCCCCCCACCACGTCCGCTGCTGGATCTTGCTGCTCGCATGCCCATCGATCTCCCCCTCCCCGTCTCTCGATCGGGCTTGGGCATAGAAAACTCGGCGCTTTGCAGAAGTTTCCCGCATTCTTTTTGTTTCTTCTCGGTCTCCGCGAAGCTTTCCCACGCATTTGTTTTAAACAAAACCCCTTCTTTGTCGATGCCGAAGCGGGGATCGATGGATATATTCCTCCCCGGCAGGCAGCTAAACAAACTCCTACCGTCCTACGGGCAAAGATTCGTTCCCGTGGCACGTTTACCGTCGTTTTTTGGACCTTG
Source organism: Setaria viridis (assembly GCF_005286985.2). Lineage (NCBI taxonomy): Eukaryota > Viridiplantae > Streptophyta > Magnoliopsida > Poales > Poaceae > Setaria > Setaria viridis. Next base: position 31,876,310 of record NC_048264.2, on the reverse strand, counting down.
TTGTCTAGTAGCTGCAACATGCATGTGCGATCTACTGCAGATGCTTCTTCGGGGCGCTAGCTACTGGAGTACGCCGTGCCGGGAGGGGCAAAAAATTTGCTTACAAAACTCATGCTATAGACGATAGCATCGTCCAGGGCTTGCCTAGTCACCAGCTGATCGATCTGATTGTTTCTAAACAATATACTACTTACTAATACTAAGCACTTCAGATCGAAAATGGCACGTGGCATGCCAAGCAAGGGTACATGGTGAGGATCGAAACTGGGCGCTAGATTTTCTGCGGAAACTCCAGTGTGCTGATTATATTTTTAAAAAAAAACTCTATATTTTCTCCTCTCTGAAATCTTCGCTGTTGCACTGCAGTTATGCAATTGATGACCAACTGTTGGCCATTGACAGCTCTCAGCACATTCACGTAGCACAGAGATTTGCAGTGGGGGGCGGCTGGCGAACGCGAAATTCCACACGTCGCGATGCTTATAAAACCGCCCCCAGGCGTTACTAATGTCGAGTGTCAGGTCCCCTCAGCGAGCGCACCGGCCATTGTTGGGTCCGTTATTGGGAAAAAAGGGCCGGAACGCGACCGAGCCGGCCGGGGACGGGGCGTATTATATTCCTCACAATAGTAGCCGAGCTGAGAGCAGATAAATGCCCCCCAGCGAATCGAATCCTACACGGCTAGAAAGGTATAGTACGGGTCCAACAGGGTCAGGGGCCGGCGACATTCAAACGCGTGCATTGTTTTCGCCGTGCCACGCCGATCCGTTTCGAAACCCGGCTCGGCGAAAGGAAGGACAATCCCCGCTGCTGCGTTCCTGAATCCCACGCATGAGGACCGCGCGCGCGGCAGTGATCGCGGACAGGCTCGCTTGCTCGCGCTGCAGGGTAGGCACGCCGCGTGCGCAGGTCATAACGCCGCGCCCAGTGCCCGGCGGCGCGCGCGCTGCCACCACGCGCGCGCCTGCCTCGATGGCCATCCGGGCGAGCCTAACTAAGATCGCGTCGAGACCCAGGCGTGCAGCGCGCGGGGTAGGCCGCGGCATGTTGAGCTTGAATGCGCCGCGGCCAGGTGCCCCCGAATGGCAAACGCCACCGCGTATTGATGGTCCGCCCGGCCGCTCCCGCGCCTGCGTGCCGCGCCCGTACGCGCTCCAGGCACGCCCACCCCCAGGTTGGGCGCGAACCGTTGTTGGTTTGAAATCCTGTCTGCTTGCCGTTCCGGCCGCGTCCGCGCCTGTGCCGTGCGCTGTCGTGGGACGTGTGACAGGAGTACGCAGCGCGCACGTCTGCGTCTCCACGGTGTGTTGACAAATTGTGAGATTCCGAACTTTCTGACATTTTTGTCTTTCACGTTCTGAAGGATATTGGAGCTGTCGTTGACATCAGGTCAGCGTTCCTCAAAGTTTGCACTGTTATTTCATAGTACAAATCTGATCCATTTTCCTCGAGGAAAGCTCTAAACTTTAGCTAAAGTTTAGAAGGTTAAATTTTAGCTGGGCTATTTGGATCTACTAGCTAAATGCTAGTTGTTATCATGCTACCCTTCTCCCTTCTTCATGTTCCTCTGCCTGAGGCAAGAACCGAGCGAGCTCCTGGCCGCCAACCGAATCCGAGGGGCTCCAAGGCATCCCTCCTGCCCAATAGCTGCCGCCCCAGCACCTCAACCCCCTGCGCAACCCCCATCTCCCTCTCGACGCGCGCAGGCTAAATCTGGCTAGGAATCGAAATTTCCCCAGCCGCCTCGAGCACCACCAGTGCCATCACCCGCCGGCCAACTCCACTCTACTCCAACCATCTCCCACAAATCAACTACGGCCATAGCTCATCCACCTCACCATCTTCCTCCTCGACTTCTTCGCGTCGCTTTCTGTGTCCTCGTCGACCACTAGAGATTTGAGCCGACGCGAGGCCGACGGGCGCCGGAGGCCACGAGCACACGGCTAGCCGCCCCGGATCCAGCATTGGCGGCCTCGGTTGGGCCCGCACTGCGTGAGATCCAGCCGCACTGTGCCTCATTGGTCGCCGGCGGCCCTCCTCCTTCCCCCGGCGAGGAAGCCACGCGAGTGGGAAGGGGCCTGGGGAAGCATCACCGAAGGGGAGGCAGCGTGCGGGGAGGCGTCGTCGGAGGGGAGGCGGCGCGCGAGGAAGCCGGTGGTGTGCGGGGAAGGACTGGGGCATGCGGGGAGAGGCGGGGGCACATGAGGGGAACAATGGAGGATTTCCTGAGGCAGGTGAAGGGCAGTATGGTCTTTTAGTAGTTTTAGCTGGTTTAGTCAGGTTGAACCAGCTAAATTTAACCAGCTAAACTTTGGATGGGAGATCCAAACAGGATCTATATCTTTTTGCAAGCTTAGAACATACTAACAGAGCAATAATCGAGCAACTCGGAACACCCATCATAAGTAGCAATGGCATCCGCCATAGAGTTACATGAACGAGATAAAAAGGGCCATTTACATCTTTACACCCATCATAAGTAGCAATGGCATCATAAGTAGAAATCATTTTTTAATACCCTTTACACCTATGGCCATTTTAATTTAACATATAAATTTCTAATACAAGAAGATAATTCCACATGTAGCAGTAAGGCGGAGTGGTTGTCAGCTACGCCCTCATTAAGCAACAAATTCTTAAGCCGTAGCTACACCTACACCATAACTTTTCCGAGCAAGGAAAGGCCTAAAATCTCACAAATGATATGTTCAATATATTTTTTCGATCAAAGGTGTGTTTTATTTAAAGAGAAAGTAAACTCTTTATGGTTAATAACCTTGGAAGCTCAAAGGACAAAGGGTTTATGGGGAATAGGTTGGAACTGGGGATAGGGGGGTCATCGTCGAGGTAGGGATCCATGAATTTTCAAATACACAAAACCATCCATTTTTGTATCAATAAATTCAAGATTCTTACCTTGAAATATTGCGCTTGGTCATAACTGTGTTAACTAAAATCTTATAGTTCAAGATCACATGAAACTCATTTCTCGACTACTGCCTTTCAGAGACGGCACTAGCCCTACATTTTAAATTTCAACAATGCATATGTCACCTCTTACTGCACTTCAAAACTAGTTATCTATGTCCTTACACTGCTATGCCTTCATCCTCATACGTTCTTGGTTGTTCCGTGTGTACCCTAACGTGCACCCCAACGAACTAAAAAACCTAGCACCACCAATCCACCATCATAGCAACCCTTTTAACATAGACTAGGGCAAGAACCTTGATCTATCGTTAATACCAATGTATTATTACATGGGATGAGATAACACTACTGTTAGTTTTGAAACAAAATATAATCAATTTATGGTTTAGGACTTATGTGTGATGTATTTATAGGAAACAAAAAAAGCATATGGGTTGCTTTTAAACTATATCCAAATGATTGCACCTATGTTTCACATATATAAAGTACGCAATCAAAAGTTGATTTCCCCCCTCTAAATCTAGTGTATATTCGTTTTATTAGAGAATTTTTTGCTGGATTTGCAAATCATACACGATAAAAGAACAAATATGATAATTTTGTAGGTAATTACTGGGTGTTCGTGAATTCACTTTTCTTGTACGCGCGACATCTTTTACTTTGTATATGGATATTTTTGATCGAATTTGTACTTGGTGTTTGTATTTTTCTTTAAAAACTTTGTGATATGTAAATATGAAGAGAATGTGGGAAACTATGAATTTAGCGCTTTAATTGACAAATTCACTTTTGTTGCAGGTGTGATATGCCTGTACTTTCATCTAATCTATTTATTATTCCTGTTTTTGACCCGACCCGTATCCATTTTATTTGTTCATTATATGGATGGACGTATCTGATCCGGTTTCAGCGACTCGTACATACAAGTATGAAGTACCCCTTCGCAATCAAAATACTGGTACAAGGCACAATTTTGTTTGGGTTTGCAACCCAGCGACAGCACGTGATATGCACTGGGCACCGCTCGAGCCACATGGAACGGTGCTCTGATCCAAGAAGCTCTGCACCGTACTGTACCGATGGTAAAACCGTCTTCCTATCCCTGCAAGTTGACGCCACGTACGACAGCGTAACCTCCAATTTTTAATTTCCGAGTGGCACGTCAGGGTAACATTGACCGGCCAATAGGAATGGCTCGCAGCATGGCTTGGGCGGACGGGACTCGCCTGCAGTACTGCCCCTGCAGGTTGGGCCACTGACGCGTGAGCTCGGCTCGGATCCACACATTAGTGACTGCAGAGGGCAGTACCGCAGAGGATCTGTTTCCGCTTGGGCTTCAGCTTCCCTATATCCTTTTCCTGCAGCCGAGAAAAAAGAATTCAGGGTCCGGGGAGATGCTTCCAAAACTGTTGCAGTGCTTGTCCGCCCGGGGGGACCTTTCCAGAAATGCACGAGGAGGAGCCTGTGCCGGGGGCAGGAGCGGACGGGAAAGAGAGGTGAAACGCCGATCCCGTTCCCGTCCGTGTAAAAAAAGCTCGCTTTGCAGGGGGAAAATGGCGAAAGGGTTAAAAGAAGGGAGAGGGTGCAAAAGATCCTCGAGAAAGCCCAGAAAAGAACGGCTGGATGGATGGCTGGACTCGAAGCAGAAGCAGAGGGAAATCAGAGACGACGCTGGTGGTCGGAAGTGTCACGGGTCTACCTTGAAAGCTGCATCTCCAAACTTCCAATCCCTCTCTCCAAAACACCCAGACAGACAGAGCGACACATATTCCCTCCCACCACCCCCACCGCCCACACGCTCCCCGAGGCAGGAGCACACAACCCACACTCGCCTTCACTGCTCAGCTCGCCCCCTCCCCGTATTCACCACTACCACCACCCCAGTTAAAATAGCCCGGTCACCCGCTCGCCTCGTATCGTCCACCTCTGCTCAAAGGGAAGAAGTTAAAACCCCAAGAAACCTTCGTCGGCGCTTCGTCTCCTGTAGCTGTAGGAGGCCAGGGAGAGACCGGGATGGAGAGGATGGAGAGGTGCGGGAGCTGGGAGTGCGACGCCGCGGCGCAGGCGGCCGCGCAGAAAGCGGTGCCGGCGCCGTTCCTGACCAAGACGTACCAGCTGGTGGACGACCCGGCCACGGACCACATCGTCTCCTGGGGGGACGACCGGGTGTCCACCTTCGTCGTCTGGCGCCCGCCGGAGTTCGCGCGCGATATCCTCCCCAACTACTTCAAGCACAACAACTTCTCCTCCTTCGTCCGCCAGCTCAACACCTACGTGAGTCGCCTTGCTCTCTCACTTCGCCCGTGCCACGACGTACGTGTTCTTCTTGCATGGACGGGGTGGTGATGGCAATACGATGTCGCAATGCAGGGCTTCCGGAAGGTCGTGCCGGAGCGGTGGGAGTTCGCGAACGAGTTCTTCCGGAAGGGAGAGAAGCAGCTTCTCTGCGAGATCCACCGGCGCAAGACGTCGGCGTCCACGGCGTCGCCGTCGCCCCCGCCCTTCTTCGCGCCGCCGCACTTCCCGCTGTTCCACCCGGGCGCCCCGCACCACCACCCGTTCGTGGGCGGGGACGACGGGGTAGCGGTGGCGGCCGCGCACGGCATGGGCGTCGCGTTCCCGCACCCGCACTGGCGGGAGCCGCACGCCGCCGCGCCGGTGGCCACGCGGCTCTTGGCCCTGGGCGCTCCCCCGGCGCCGTCGCCGCTGCTGCCCACCGAGGGCGCGGGCGGCGCCGGGTCGGGGCGCGCGGCCACCGCGGCCGTGCTGATGGAGGAGAACGAGCGGCTGCGGCGTAGCAACACGGCGCTGCTGCAGGAGCTGGCGCACATGCGCAAGCTCTACAACGACATCATCTACTTCGTGCAGAACCACGTGCGCCCCGTGGCGCCCAGCCCGGCCGCCGCCGCGTTCCTGCAGGGCCTCGGCCTGCAGGCGCGCAGCAAGAAGCCCGCGACACCCGCCGTGGCCGCCGGGCTCAACAACTCCGGCGGGAGCACCACGTCCAGCAGCTCGCTCACCATCGCCGAGGAGCCCTCGCCCCCGCCGCAGCACGCCGACAAGAGCGGCGGCGGCGGGGAAGCCGGCAGCAGCGGCACCGCGCGCTCCGCCGCGGCCGCCGCGCCCACCATGCTGTTCGGCGTGCGCCTCAGCGCCGACACGAGCGGCGCGGGCACCAAGAGGCCGGCTTCCCCTGAGGAGGTAGACGAGCCGGCCACGTCGCATGCCAGGAAGCCGCGGCTGGCGCTGGAGGGCGCCGACCTAAGCCTGAGCGTGGCGGCGCCGTCCGCCGCCTCGTCCCCAGCTAGCACTAGCTAGTCGGCTAGCTAACTCACCTGGCCTGCGCCCATAAGCAAACGCATGCTGGTGCATGCAGCGGCGGGCGCGGCCGTTTTGTTGTTCTAGCTCTAGCTCTAGTTCGATCGACGTGTTCCGTTCCAACTGGTAGATGGGATCGCTTCTTTTTGGTTGATGTCTTTTGGTTAGGGTTCTACTGCTAATTGCACCGATGTGCCAAGCACTCGCAACTAGTGCCATCGATCCGATCGGTCCTCCGGGAGAACTAATCAATGCCATGCAAGTTGTTGTACAGAAGTAGTAGTTGCAGACTAGCAGCTGAGCTAGCCATTCTGATTGATATCCAGGGCGAGCAGAGAGGGCAATCTTTTGGGCGACGAGTCCGGAAAGAGATCTCTCTTTCATTCAATTAAACCGCTTTTTCCTCCTGAGACTGTTTCGGCTCAGCTCGTTACCTTTTGCGTGCGCTCATGGGAGTCAAAGATGTGAAAGGCAGTTGCTGCTGCGCCTCGCCTGCGCAGGGTCTGCCTTGGACACTGCTCGCAAATCGCGATGGATCTCAAGTCGCCGCTCTCACAGCTGTCGCGAGTGACGGGTCGATCGGACTGCCGACTGCGAGACAGTACAGGTACGTAGGGAGCCGCGGTGCCGGTGCGGGAGAGGCGTACAGGTACAGTCTTGTTCCCGGGAGGGTCGCGGCTGCAGCACAGTGCACTGCGGGTACTAGGGAGTCAGCTAGTGGTAGCCCTAGGCGGTAGGCACTACTACTAGGGAGTAGCTGCTGCAGTGGACTGTCCGTGCGGGAGAACCGAGAGGAACGGCAGCGTCATGATTAGGCGACTGGCGCCAGATCTTCAGAGCGACGGGTCTAATCCGGAGCCGGAAGCGTAAAGGCCGGACAAAGAGATCTCCGCCGGCCGGCCGGCCGGCCGGCTGGGACGACTAGCTAGCTGGCCACTAGCTTCGCCTTCGCTTCGCTTCTCTCCGGGTGACCGGGTGAGTGGTGCCTGCGACGGAGGGAGATGGGATGGCTTGATTGCTGCGGCTCCCAGCTCAGCTGCGTCATGTGGTGTGGGGGTGGGCACTGGGCTGGCTGGCATTGGGCTCTGTTTCTTCTACTGGCTTCTGCCGCTGCGGCTGCTGCTGTGCTGTGCATGGCTGCAGCGCCAGCACGAGCAGGAGCAGGCAGGAGGCAGACCCCCGCCCCGGGGTTCCCACGATATTCCAAAAATCCAAAAGGGACTCTGACCGCTTCCGTTCCCTCGGAACGTGATAGTTCTGCCAGATTCCCCCGGTCCGCAGCATGCAGGCCGAGGACCCACATGTGTCTAAGCCACTTCCACTCTTCTTTCTTCTTCTCCTCGCATCGATTTCCCTACGTCCACCGCGGACTGCTGCTGCCGCGAGCTAGCGCTTGTAAATTTGTAGGCGGCGTGCCAAGTCTTCTCCATTTGAGTACAAGACCTGTGTTTGGATCCCCCTCAGTTTGCACAAGGAAAAGGCTTCCACATATGCAGCCTGGACCATCTTAGAGAGATCCAAACAAAGCATCAATCCTGATTGCATGATTCTCACAGTCAACTCCAACCTGGATTGTGCAGATTGCACAACCTAGTTTGTTATAATCCAAAATTTTGGTTTGTGCAATCTAGGAAGGGATGCAAACATTGCTTAACTCAACTGTACTACTTGTGCATTTCCCATTCGTTTTTAATCTAGTTATGTACTTTGCTTGGTTATTTTGGCACACTTATGTTCATGAAAGGCTTCAACAGAAGATTCATTAACTTATATTTAATGTGATATAAAGATCGCTTTGTTATATGTTATCTTGAGTATATCATGATGAAACTAAAGGAGGACACCCAAGATGAAAACAAAAATTAAACCAAGGAAGAAACCCTTTGGATGTAGTGTTGTAGTAAAATCAGTATGTCTGCTGGATATATGCCAGATTTTTCAACTTTTGTCACATGTCATTACCTCTCACCCACTTTATTTACTCACTCCCACTACTCTGTACTTGTGCATACACTCAGGTTGTGGGAAAAAAATGTTTAGTGCTAGCTTGTGCTTCTCATATGCTTCTTCAGGTAGCTACCAAAACTAGCTATTTGTCCATAGTGAACCAAATTATTTATTGATATAGAGAATGTTTTTATGTCCTTGTAAAATTATTGATTCACATCTTCTATAATTATGACGGACCATTTGAATCAATATCTAAGTACAATTAAGAAACAACATTGCACCATGACCGTTATTTAAAAACTCCTATCCGTATACACATCCACGTAAAATCCAAAAAAATCTGCAATTAATACAAGAAAAAAAAATTGATTAGTTTCCATCCCTAATTTCTTGTTGTCTTTCCTATTGTTTGTAGGCAAAGGTTAGCAATGCCTCCCGACATCTAGGAACACATAATACAATGTGGGCCACAAAAGGACGCATTGCCTTTTATCTATCATACGCGAGCAATAATTATTCATTATCGTTAATGAAAATACAAAAACCACTCTACTCCCACCTGTCGCTTTGATCTTGCGTTTCTCCTGTAAAGTGGTTCAAAAAGCCACTCTAATCCACGCACACTGAATCAACTGTGTATCTTCCTCATAAAAAAACCAATACAGCCAAGTCCTCAGCCTCAACAAATGCAATGCATTGGAGAATTTTTACTCGGTTTTAGCATTTCATTTGTCGATTTATGACTAAAGTTTATCTCACCCTCATATGAGGAAACTACGAAAATTTTTGAAGGTTGGAGATCAGACCAACAATCCTAATTTTGACTATATTCTTTCCATAAACAATCACGGTGCAAGTGCTTCCACATTAAATTTGATTACTGTAATTTCAAGTTTTCAACAAATATGAAACACAACAGTGCGTTGAGATTATAGAATATAATTTCCTGATTTTTTTTAAGTTTTAGATAAACTAAGATAGCAAGAAAACATCTTGTGCCTTGGTGTTTTGGGAGTTTGTGAATCTTCGGTGTACTCTTGCTGCAGTGCGCGCACCAGTTCCCGGTTCCAACTACAAGGACCCTGGCCGGAGACAGCAGTCCAAGACAAAATTATTTAATGCGTAAACAAATCTAGATCACCTCCTAGCCCCACCAGCCAGCCTGCCTGCCTCAGAGAAGATGCTCTCTGGCACACGGGTGAGCTGGTGGCGGGCCCTCCTCTTCTCAGAAGCTGAAGAGGACGGAACAATCAACGGCCGCGATTCCAAGGCCGTTGCCATGAGACCCGAATCCACGAAAGGCCAAGGAAAAGGGGCTCTCTGCCCTGTGGCAACCACTTCTCATAATAAGCCTACCACTGACTAGCCCCAGTGACCAATAATAAAGGCATGAGTGCACGGCTTCCGAGGCCGTGTCGACCCTCCCTTTTTATTTTCTCCTGCCTTTTTTTTTAAAAAAATCATTTTTTTCGCTTCATTTTTTCTTTCTCTGTTCGACTTGTACCTCTGGCGACCTTCTCGGCTTCTCGCCCTTTTGGCCGTAGCTGGCCCCGCTGGTGTGAGTAGGAGGAGCACGTAGGTAGGATGGCTCAGCGATCTTTGACCAGCCAGGCTTGGCCGGAGGTGGAGAATGCTACAGTGGCTGGCTGCCGCTGAAGCCTGAATGCATAGGCGCAGCGGCAGGGCACTGTAGCAACCCTGGCGCAGTCCAAGGGATGGATGGATCCGATCAGGCTTTCTGAACAAAGATGACCGGATCATAGGTAAAAGCTGGTGGCGAGGGCAGCCGGGCCGTAGCTCGTGGTAGCCGTTTGGTCTAGGCCAGGGCCGGGCGCAGCCTCGCAGCCGCAGGCCACCTGCTTTCCTGATCGTAGAGGAGGCCTAGCCGACGCCGAGAGGTTGCCGGCCGGCGCAGGGCAGGGCACACGGCTTTTGCTGTTGTTAGTACGAGTGGACGGGTAGTTGCCAGACACTTAAGTACACTGATTCTACTGCTCTTCGAGTGGTCCGCCGAGGAGCCGATTTGACCTGTCGTGGTGCTTGTGATTGTGAAGACCATGCAGCGATCGTACGTTTATTATTTGTGGTTCTATGCAACGACGGCCGGCATAGGATGATGCCCTCATCGTTTTCTCCCACAAGTCTCTCGTGCTCAACGAGCAGCACTCATCTACAAAATTGGCAAGCTGTTTCATGAATGGAAGCGACCCCCTCCAGCTCAGCTCAGGTAGACTAGTTTCATGCAGTACTACTTCGAGCTCCGATCACTCGATCAGATGCTTATATTGAGCTAGAAACAAAAATAATAAACTCCTTTTTTTTTAAAAAAAAAATACTGAGGCATGCATGAACCCGGACGAATGCTGCAATTACCTCCCATGCTATTTGCAGGATCTCCCATCACTACAAGAAACCTGTTAATCTGTAACAAAAAAAATCATAAAACCGTCATAAAACAGTGTCTGTGACGATTTCACGTAACGTCATTTATTAAGCGTCACAAATTACGCCTTGTGATGTTTTAGTCATAATCGTCATAGATTGATACAATCCGTGACGTTTCTAATTCGTCACAAAATAGACTCAGGCCTGCTTAGCCCAACCCAAGTCCAACTTTAGTGACAAAAATAAACATCATAGACTGATGCCACATTTGTTAATATTCGTCATGGATCAAACAAACACGTCAGCAACATGTGACGTGGTTGATGACACGGAGGATGATGATGACCTGGCTGATGACGTGTCAGTTGATGTGGCTGATTACGTGGCAACTGATGTGGCTGATGACGTGACGGTTGACGTTGCTGATTACGTGGCAGCTGGCGTGGCTGATGACACATGGCAGGTGACGTGGCCGATGATGTGGACGCTGAGATGGCTGCTGACATGGACATTGACCTCATCACGGCCTATTTGTGAAATAGGCCCATAAGATGATACAATTTTTTTTGCCATGCCCACTCAAATTTTAGCCCAGTAACACAACCCATAAAAATTCAGCCCACCAAACTTTGGCCAATTTTTCAGCACATTTTCCATAATACGAATTAACGTCCAGAATATATAGTTTTTTAGCTCAGTTATCAGAATTCAGTTAACACAACCCACTTACAGCATCAAATCAGATACAATATCAGATCACATACATGTTTTCATCTAGCATCAAAAGCAATGCACCATGGCACATAAGCCATTCAAGCACCAAAAACAACAAAAGATAGGTTTTGGAAGAATGCATCTTGTTGCAACAGCAAAAGTTTGTTCCAGCAAAATTCGTACCATCATTCAATTAGTTTGGCTTGGCGGACGTTGACCTAGCAGAAGCTCTAGTTTCACCTCGAATTTAGCATACTACTTCATCTCCTCTTAGTCCTTATCCTTTTATGTTTTGGTTCCTGCAGTTGCATTAACAAGTCATCCATTTGTTGGTGCAGCAAGAACTAATTGTTCTAAACAATTATACAAAGTTATATTGGGAACTTATGAAACTAGAAACATCATTTTCTAATACATGACAGAACATCATGCTCATTTGAACAAAATGGATATGCAATCACAACTATTTCACATCAATGGATCACCATGTTTCTTTTAGATGCACGCAAAGATTAATCTAGAAACGATGATAGCTGGTGAGGTAAGTATACTATAATGCAATAGACATTAGAGCTGAAGATGTATGTAGCAAACAGATCCCAACATTTATTTGTGCAAGGAGCAAGGATCTGGAGCAATTGTACAAGGAACTATAGAGAACTGTAAATTGAAGTCGCAGCTCACAAGCATTGGGTCAATAGTCAATTTGTTCTTTGACACAACATTATTAGTACTGAACCTAGCGAAATGGTGTTCATCTGATAAGCTGATCTACCTAATGACATTCTTATATATGGTAGAAACTAACCTTTACACCACACTTGCTGCAAGATGCCCAACAGCTACCAATTTGCTTGCCTGAATTTAAATTAAATGTGATCAGATTTTTGCGGGAACATGTTAGACATGTTCTTTTCCCAAGATCTGCACAGTATGCAATTTGCAAGAACTGGGTCATTACTTTTGACTTATTTCAACTCCAATCATATGTTTTTATCTGATCAACTGTGTTCACATAAATGAATTACCAAAAATTGAGATAAGCAACTACATGTCCTGAATGGAAGTTGTAGATGACGTGAGTATTCAAATAACACAATAGAGATCTGGCATGCATGCACATGTCTTTTTCAGAGACCTCTAAAGCTTCAATCGAGATATAAAATAAACAGCTATAGCATTAGTCCAATTTGCACAACCTCATGAGATTAGCACAAATTGATCCTGTATAGCCTCACCTGACCACATCAGTTGCCTAATTAACCACCATACAAGATGTATAGATTTTTACAGTAGAGAGTATACAGGGTGTAGAGAGGAAATTTAGTCACCTATTGGCAGTGATGGTGGACTCCACCCCAGCCTGACAAAGAACACCAAGATTACTCAGTGTAACAGTGTATTGCAACAAAGAACACCAAGATTACTCAGTGTATCAGTGTTCTACTACGATACAAATCAAACTACCAATAGGGATAAAAAAAATCTAGATCCGCAGATTTGCACTATAAAAAAAATAGTGGCTCCAATATCTCAAATGACAAGAAGTTCAAAAACTTCAATTATGAAACCTGCTTATTTGAAACATGCATATGGCAAACAAATGTACATTTGCCAACATCAACTCAAATGCATGATGAACACAGGAATATATCTATATCAAATCTGAGCACAAAAATAAAAGGTAGTAGAGAAGCAAAGCATCAACATGAATAGCCAAATTTGAGATAGCCATCTATTCTTCAAATATATACAGAAGGACTACCATGTGTATTGCAGGGAAGTCGACTGTGAAGCTGTCATAAACACAAAAGCTAGTGTGTTGCAGTACCACTTATCAAAGCACTAAGCAAAGACTACGGTAAGACTTGGTCGTAAGAAATACGCAGATTAAGTCAAGGCAAGCAAATGAGTATTTACTGCTACTGAACTGAACTTAACATCATTAGCAAAGATAAACTGGTAGCTTGCATCCAATGATGCAAATAGAACAGGAGAGCTTACTGCAACTGAACTGAACTTAACACAATTAGCAGAAATTCCACAACATACAAAAGATGTGAGCATCCAAAACACTACTGCATGTAACCAAATGAACAATCCTGATGTAGATTCACCATGCAGTCACCAAACCAAATCAGCAAGAAAACTCACCGTGTCTCAACATCTGCCCACACGCCCATGTGCCTCAAACAGGTTTCTTGTATCTTGTAGTGGATCGACGGGGCGACCTTAGCTCCATGTCGCATCTGCTCGAACTGGGAGGAGAGCTGCACGGTCATGAATAGCAGCTCGAGCTCACCCTGCACCTCACCTGCTCGGCGAGGGAGTGACGACGGGGCTGCAGGCTATGGGATTGATCTGGTGACCCTCGGTGGAGCGCCGGCTGCGAGCTGCTCCAGCCGGCCTGACACCTCGCTCGCCCGGCGCAAGGTCGTGTGAAAAGTATCTTGCCCCCCTTAATTGGGTTTTGATGAATTAATGACGCAAGCTTAAGTACCTAACAAAGTTTCAGGTGCATAAGCTGGTTTAAAAGGATTATTGGATATGGAGCACTTGTGATTGACCCCTCAAAAGGAATGAATATATAAACAGCATACTTGAAGACTAAATTCATTTTTGATTTGAATTTGAGTATAGGAATGCCGCACTATTAAGAGGGATGTGTAATCTCTAGTCTTTACATTGAAAAAGGTGCTCAAGATGACTAAAAAATCTATGAGAGACACCTTTGCACCTGCACATCACATGGGGATACTTAGATTGGTGCTAACTTTAGAGTTTCGGAATTTTCCTAAAAATGTTCCGGAATATTCTGGAGTTGACAGAGTTTTTGAAGGAGTTCCTGTGGTATGGAATTTTCTCGAAAAGTTCTCCAAAAGAATCTGAAGGTTTTGGAAGTTTCCAAAAAAAAGTTCCGGAAAATTCCGGAACTTAACCCCCAACGGCTAGTTTTGGGGTGAAGGGGTATAAATACTGCCTCACCCCCTCCCACAGCAGCCCCCTTGACCTCTTACTGACCTGTGCTATTCAGAAATATTCAAAGCCACTCTTTACTCCCTTCTTGGCCTTTAGGTGAAGCTTTGGTCGGGGATTTAAGGAGGGATTCAAGGGAGAGTGCTAGTGACCTGATTTCCCATCTGTTGAGCACCTTGTTCTTTGTCAAGCCGATGGTTTCGCATTTGTTACTCTTGGAGCTTGAAACTCCTAGCGGGCTAGGCATTGCCCATGGAGCATCCAAGGATTGTGGCTGCCTCGGGAAGTTTGTATTACCCCGATAATTGAGTAAGTGACTCTAGCTTGATCTTTGTGGTCGCTAGAGGGAGGAAAGTGGCTTAGGAGTGAAAAGCCCACACTTCGTGGGTCTTCAACGGAGACGTAGGCTTCAAGGTGTGAAGCTGAACTCCGGGAAACAAATCCTTGTGTCTCTTGTGCTTGTTGCTTTTAAATTCGTTCATATTCAAGCATAGAACATATTTTTAGGGTTTGTGCTCGATCTACTTTTCTAGCAAGTTTCTAGCTGTTCTATCTTATGCCAAAGGCCTAGAATAACCTGTTGCATAACTTATATTTGTCAATTTACTTTTTCAGCAAGTTTTTCATAAGGTTGTAGTTCAAATTCTCTAATCTCCAGAAAATTCAAAGATTTCTTCGAAAATTCCGAAAGTTTCAAAATTTCCGGAACAATCTTCGAAAATTTTCGGATGTCGCTGATAAACTTGTTCGAAGTTGTAAAAATTTTCATGTTCGACTATTTCCCTCCTCTAGTCAACATCCTATATCCTTTCACATGGAAGGATCCCTGGAGGCGAGGCCTAGTGTCGTCCTCGTCGGCGCCCCTGGCTTCGATGGAGGGGAGGGAGAAGGAGGGATATGGATGCAGCGAATAGTAGGCGTGGCCGCGATGTCATGCTAGTTGCTGGTGCCACGAGGGAAAAGGTGAATCCTGACGCGCCGATACCCCTCGTGGCCTCCAGCGGAACACACCGGCCACAACCTAGGCCCATCACTGACGCGGTGGACGGAGCACCGAGACCGCCTGGTCATGAGCCGTTGCCGCTGGATTTGGGTTCGTGGCAGTCGAATCTAGGCCTGCCGCGACTGGATTTGGTACCAACCAGCACCCGTGTGCCGCAACGGTCGGGGCTCTACGCCGCCGCAATGGCTTCGTTACGGGGAAGGTGAGGAGGGGAGCAAGGGAGGCGAGGGGGGAGGCGAGGAGGACGTCTCGGGCGAGCAGGTGGATTAGAACCGCCGGGGAGGAAGCAGCGGAGGCGAGGAGGAGGCGCAACATGGGGTGAAGGCAGAGGACGGGTGGGAGGTGTGTGGGAACCAGGAGGACAAGAGCTAGGGTTCGGACTGGATGCAGTAGATTATATATCATGAGAGTGCAATCGGAGCCATCAGATCGGTGATGGACGGTCATAAATGGTTGGGCCATTTTGGCCAAAACGGGCCTTGTTCATTCCTTCTCGGCTTAACGTTTTTCTTTTTCTTTTTTCATTTTATTGAATCATTGTGAAGTAACACAGAAAATTAATTATCTTATATACACCAATATATTTTTTAAATATAATAGACTACATATAAGATGTCTTGCATAAGTTTTGACAATTTTTTAACTCATTTACTATTTTCAATGGTTCTGAAAATTCTCCATAGAATCATTTTATGGATGTTTAAGCTTGACATAAAACTTTCATTAGATTTTTGAAAATTGGGATATACATTGTTGAAAGGATCTTGATGTCGCCTAGAGGGGAGGGTGAATAGGCGAATTGATAATTTTTACCCAAATTCAAACCACTTAAGTTTTTGCTGCCGGACAGGCCGGTCAGATTGGTCTGGTGCAGTGCAACTGACTAACAATGTCCAAACTTGAGGAGTGTAGCTTGTAGATGATATTTAGCAGGATGAACATGTCCCAGCACACAGTAATGACATGCCCAAGTAGATTGAGCAGGAAGCACAAGTAAATTGCTAGAATCCAACAAGTAATGCAAAGCATAATGAAAACACGAGGATTTGTTTATCTGAAGTTCAGATTCAACCCAATGAATCCTACGTCTACGTTGAGGAGCCTATTGGAATACGAGTCTTTTCCAACTTCCTTCCAACAAGCCGGGTCTCTCTCAACCACTTTCCTCATCTCCACTAGTTGATCTTTTCCCTTTCGGAGGCAAGATCACAGCCCTCACAAACTTGCTGCTGCTCACCACACCTTGGGAGCTAGCTGGCGACACCAAGCCGTCTAGGAGGCAAACCTCCAAGAGTGACAATTGCTTCAAAGCTTTCTCAACACGAACCACAAGTGCTCAAGCTATGGATTGCTCTTCTCAGCTCACAATTGCTCTCTATTGGCTTCTCTACCACCCAATTCTCAAGATTTCACTAGAATCACACAACTTCACAAAGAGGGGTTGGGGAGAGCTTTTCTTGGCTTTGGCCTGGCTTAGGATGAGCTAGGAACACTGTTTTTACCTCAGGAACATCAACCCCCAAGAATGGAGGTCGTGGGGTATAAATAGCCCAAAGCACAAAAACTAGCCGTTGGCACACTGGGCAGGCCGGTCAGACCGGTCCAGATTGAAAACTAGCCGTTTGCCCCTAGACCGGTCAACTGGTCAGACCAGTCTAGCTGGGACAATTCCAAGTTTCCAACACTCACTTTTGTTTGACCTAAAGGATAAGCCAACCTTTAAAAGGAAGATTGTGATTTTAAAAAATTCAGAAAAAAGGAACACTCACTTCTAATTTGTACTTAGGTAGAAGAAAACAAGCCACGTAAAATTTTTCAAGAAATAGCAATTAACACATAAACAACCACCATTAAATGAAAGATTGTGATTTTAAAAAATTCAGAAAAAAGAATCATCAAATTTGGAGTCACCGTGAAGAAATTCCATATACAAGTTTAAATTCCGGATTAAAAAGGAGAAATACAAATTGTTTGTTTGTTCTTCAATCTAGCCACATGGCACAACGAGATTGGCCTAACCGGCCGCACACGGATTGCCCTAGGCGGGATTCGTGGTGACACCGCTCAGCCAATAGCTCGCTGCCGCATGGCAAGAAGTAGCTGGACATGCACCGATGTTTATACTATAAGGTAACTTACCTACAATAATCTTAACTAAACATTTGGTGAATTGGTTGGGCCGGTGCTTTGTCAGGTGGAGGTCGCTGGTTCGATTCTTTGTTGCGCCAATTTTTTGTAGATTAAATTTCTTTGTTCCCTAACTGACAAATGGGCCCATGATGACTGGATATGACTTGTAGCCGTTGACTGAATTTTTATTCTAAAACACGAAAGTACTTATACAAATAAAAAGCATACTGAAAGAAATTACAAATGAAGTTGTATCTCAGTGGTAAGGCACGGTGAGATGGTTCTCCAAGTCTCAGGTTCGAGTTCGAGTAGACAAAACAATAACGAGGCCATATCGAATCACAACCCGCTCAGCTCCTTGGGCTTGGGTTCGATTCCTTGTGTGCTCCGTTTTATTATTTTTCCAGATTAAAACGCGAGAAACTTAATGTATAGAAAAAGAATAACAAACTGTGTCATGAACGAACATACCTGGGCTCGATGCCCTGGTGCCCTCTTTTCCCTGTTTTTTGTTTTTTTCCAATTTTTTGACCGACTCTTTTTTTTATCGCCCGCATACAAAGACACTATTATTTTTATTCTTTTTTAGTTTTCCCACCTAGCACAACACTCACGTTTTTAAAGAAAAATAGTAGCGGAAGTAAGCAACGTATTTGTACAGTATCAAATCCGTGACGATTTTAATTTTCAATCCATGACGGTTACTGATATTCGTCATAGAAATCGGGTTCGAATTTGAGCATGGACGGCCTGTTTGCAAATGTATGACGAAAATTCACAAATCGTCATAGATGGTACATCGTTAGTGACGTTCTCTGAAAACATCACAGAAAATTCATCATAGATTAACAAGTTTCTTATAGTGCATGGAGGTCAGTCCAATGTCTTGCTGAATGCTTGATCGATCCTCACGCACGTCCCTTTCTCCACACTGTTAGACTGTTACTTACTCATGTATGCTGCTGTAGGAGACCATTGGGCGCGCATCGTATCCTATGCTTGCACTAGAGCTACATCTACATGCCATCTAACCGGAGAACCTAGTGTGTAAAACTGAACAGCATCCTGGTGAGTGGGACTGTCAATGTTGGTGCAACAGCGAAAAGGATTGCCGTCCGTCCTAGTCCTACCGTTAGCAGTATACCTAGGGCGCGGCGCTTGCTTTGCTTTGCTTGGAAAATGAAGCTCCGCTTTCATGGTTTGACATGCGAGGGAGGGGCTGCAAGTCCGCAAGACAGCAGTAGGACTATCTTTCGGCGAATCCCCTCCGCAGCGATCGACTAAAAACCGCTTTAACCTGACGGCACACGGTGTCAAAAGGGTCGCGGAATACTTATTGATTATTAGGCTTTGACCGCGGCTGTGTGTGAGCGAGCGAGTGGGCGTGTCAGTCCCTTCCTCGTGCGTTACTGCGTGCCTTTCCTACACCTCGCAGCCCTAGGGCCACGCCTTTCGAGTCTTTTGGAGCAATCTTTCTTTCTCCCTCGGCGCTTTTGCCTGTGTGTGGGGGAGGTGACAGATCAACGGAGAGGCGAGATGAGGGGCTGGGGCTCTCGTTCCTTCAAAGGCGAAAGCTGCTCCAGAAGGTTGCTATAAAAATGAACAGTCAATCAGAGCGCAGAGGAAAGTAAATTAAAGCATCCATCCATGCAGCCGCTGGGACGGAATTTCTCTGCAAGCAGTAGCGATGGATGAGGCAGATCTTACCAAAGCGCCAAACGCAAGCGTCCACGCCCTTCACTGATCACACATCAGTGCAAGAATTCTCTCTTCCAATAAAATAAAATAAAATAAAGTTATCACTAACACGTGCTCCCTCCATCCTAAAAATAATGCAACTCTCGTTTCTCGAGAAGTCAAACAATTTTAAATTTGATCAAATTTATAAAAAAAATTACTAACGTTCACGTTTTCAAATAGATTTAGTATGAAAATATATTACATGATTAATCTATTAGTATTGATTTTGTATCATAAATGTTATTAATATTTTGTATAACTTTTGTTAAATTTAAAATTGCTCGACTTCTCGGTAAACGAGAGTTGTATTTTTTTTTTGACGGAGGAGTATGGTTTCGAATCTCACCGAGTACAACCAGCAAGTGTGCTAGCTCGCAGTTACTACTATGGCAACTCCCATACGGGGCTCCTGCAACAGATTGATGTGATATGCATGGCCCCTGCCCGGCCGGCCGGTCCAGCGCCCTAGCCCAGCGGCGTCCGTCCGTCACTGTGGCAAAGGCATCGAAGGCGTTTTTATAGAGCGGGCAGGCAGGGAACAGTCGCCGCACCATCACGAAACAGTGCGGCAGTGGCAACGCTGCCCCCTGCATTGCAGCCTGCAAGCTGCAACAACAAGGCGATGATGAGATGATAAGACGCGACTCGCGACTGCTACCGGACCGGGCCATAGATGCGTTGCGCTGCGCCTTCAATGGCGTCACGCCACCCGCGGCGGGGGCCGCGCGGCGCGGCGGACCGCAGCGCCAAGGGGCCGCCGCTGGTTTGATCGGCCGGACGGCGCGCCGCGCAGGAGGGAGGGGTTTGTTTGTGGGCCGTGTGCCGTGGGTGAGTTCTGCGATTAGCCCATGAGCCTGCCTTGGCCCAACGAACGCTTCGGTACAAAACAAGTTTGGGCTTCGGGTAAGGGACTTTTCCTACTAGGCAGGCCATCAAAGGATTGGGCCCGCCTGTGCGCGCGGCGGGGCGAATCAGAAATCGTATCCGAGTGCTATTCGGATCCCCCTCAAAAAAACGAGTGCTATTCGGATCGAATCGAATCCACCGAATTCCAAACGTATCCCGTCCCCAGCCCGATTCGGAGCGGTTACGTCCTCCGTTTCCTTTTTTTTAGGGGGGCGAGCCGGCCCACCATAAAGAGTCGTGGAGGCGTCGGCGTGTCCAACTCAAACAGATGCACGTCGTAGCACACCACTGCCTGTCGTCAGCGCCGGATTTCGGCGAACTCGGGATCGGCTCGCCGGCGGCATGGAGGGAGGCGGCGAGAAGAAGTACCCGATCGGCTTCCGGTTCAAGCCCAAGGACGAGGAGCTCGTCGAGTACTACCTCCTCCCCAGGCTGCAGGGCCGGCCGACCGTGCCCAACGACTCCGTCATCGAGGCCAGCGTGTACGACTACCACCCGGACAGGCTGACCAACGGTAGGCTATCATGTTCTAGCCGACGAGCAAATTTTGTTTCGTCCTGCATTTTCTGTCTGATTTCATGGCGTCGTGGTGACATCGCATCGCAGAGTACAAGAGCGGGGGGCAGGAGGAGTGGTACTTCCTGTCGTCGAGGGCGCGCATGTACGGGAACGGCGTGAGGCCGGCGCGGAAGACGCGGGACGGGCGCGGGCGGTGGAAGGCGTCAACGGCCACCAAGGAGGTGGCCGAGGAGGTGGTCTGCAACGGCATCAAGTTCTGCAAGAGCGTGCTCAACTACTTCGAGGGCAACCCCAAGAAGGAGGCCAGGACCAAGTGGATCATGCTCGAGCTCACCGTCCCCGAGTACGAGATCAAGCTCGATAAGCCTGGCGCCAAGAACATGGTAAGTTTCAATTCGAGACGCTTTCTTTCTTTTCCTTTTTTTTTTCTTGTCGGTTTGTTTCTGTGGGTAGGGCTGTAAATGTAAATGAGCCGAGCGGGCTCATCATCTCAAGCTTGAGCTTGTTATTAGAGTATCGAGCCGAGCTCGATCGGAGCCTGCAACTAGACTAAAGTTTGGCCCACTCGTAATTCAAGCCGATCTCTTATAGCGAGCCAACCACAAGTATTTTAGTCTTGTGATTTTTATCAATCATAAACTTATAATATAATAAAGTCTATATAATAATTAGACTAGAGTCATTGCATTGTTTGTAAACTTCGGAGATTTGGACAATGCAATTAGATAAGAAAATTAGAATATACGCAATGGAGTTTTCACTTGTTGTAATCAGTGGCGAACCCAGAGTTTTTATTGAGCCTGGGCAGACACTGCAGTCTGCATGCCGTGGTGTGCTGTCTGCCTTGCTATGTGCCTTTGGCAATTTTTTACGATGCAGTGCACCCTTACTTATTGGAGCTGGGGCATGTGCCTAGGGTCGCCGTGCTCTGGGTCTGCTCCTGGTTGTAATAATCCACGAGCTTACTCGAGCTAGCTCGAAAAGCTCACGAGTTTTGAACAAGCCTGAGCTTGGCTCGTTTAGAATTCGAAACCATACTGAAACATGTGTAAGACGAGCCAAACGCGAGCGACTCACGAGCCCCAAACTCTAAACTCCATTGACAGCTCTATGTGTGGGCACCTCTGCTTGCAAAAGTATATTTCCACAGCATGTCCGCTTCAAAATAATATTTCTACTGCGTTGCTATACTGGCGTGTGATTGCTAATTAAGCTATTTCGGTGACTGGATGCAGTTGGACGAGTACGTCATGTGCAAGATCTACGTGTCCCCGCAGCACAAGAAGAAAGGCGACGCCGACGACGACGAGGAAGGCACCAGCTCGGCGTTCGAAGAGGAAGAAGAGGAAGCGTGCTCCTCCACGCCACACGGCCAAGGCACGGCGGAGTCCATGCACGCAGACAAGCAGGCCGGCAAGCGGCCCATGGTCGAGCAGCCGCCGCAGCGCGGTAGCTTCGCGCCCGCCCGGAAGCAGGCCCGTCAAGGGAGCCTAAGCACTGGATCAGCCACGCAAGCGAGCTACTCCTCCACCAGCAACGCTGCCTCCTCGACGGAAGCGTACTGCGGTGGTCTGGGTCAACTAACGGGTGCACACTGTGGCCTTCAGTTTCAGGCACCACCAATGCCGCGGCCGGCAGGTGCGTACAACGGCCAGGCACCAGCGAAGCCGCCGGCGGGCGCGTGCGGTGGCTGGGGACTCGTGCAGCTGCCAACACCAACGCCGGTGCTGTACCAGCCGTTCGCGGACCCGACTGACGACGACCCCTTTGGCCAGATGGCGGCAACGATGACGCGTCCTACGACCCCGGCGAACCAGGCGGCGAGGCTGCCGGGCTTCCCGGGGAGCCAGCCGCCGCGGCACCCGGGGACGGGGTTCAGGCCGCAGGTG
Source organism: Setaria viridis (assembly GCF_005286985.2). Lineage (NCBI taxonomy): Eukaryota > Viridiplantae > Streptophyta > Magnoliopsida > Poales > Poaceae > Setaria > Setaria viridis. The sequence continues at coordinate 31,853,849 of NC_048264.2, read as the reverse complement.
TCCCTGCAGTGCTGCTACGACCAGAACTACCGACCCGTGCAAGTGCAGCAACCGCCGCCCGGCAACGCGTCCTCGTCGCAGCTGCAGGGGCTGCCCGCGTTCCTGCCGCAGCAGCAGATGCTGCAGCCGTTCCTCAACGGCGGCGCCAACCGGCGCGCGGGGGCCGCCGCCGTGCCTCGCGGCCCGTCGTACAACGGTTACCCTTACCAGCGAACCTCGTTGGCGCCGACCGCGGACGGCCACGGCGGAGCAGCGAACGAGAAGAATGGTGCGGCGCGCTTCAACGTCAACGCGGAGCAATTTTTTGTGGATCTGGCCACGATTAACCCGTCCCTGGCCGGAGGTTGTACGCAGCCGGCGCCGGTCGGCCTGGTCAAGCCACCGGCGCCCGCGGCGGCACGCCCGGTCGAGTCACCCGCGCCCCGCGGCGGCCGCTGTTGCGAAAGTTAAAACCGAGACCGGAGAAACGTCTGGTCTGAAGACGCAAGATGCTGCTTAGTTAAGCTTATTTTCTTTGCCATTTTTCCTGATGCTAAATCTGTACTGCTAGTAGTAACATATTCTGATTGCAACGCACAACGCATTTAGTATCTCAAGACGTCTGCTACTCCGTGTTTTCTTTTCCAGAGCACATCTGCGCTCGGCCAATCGAGATCGTCAACGAAACATCCGTCTGAACCACTTCGATTGCGCTAGCCTGTTAATCTTTTTTTATGGTTACTAACCTTGAAGCCACATGGGTGTAACTGTAACCCAAAATTTAGCTCCACTTGCATGATCGCCCATACCACACTGCACCCTGTTCCCCTCGATTCTGAACTCCAGAGTGGACTCCATCTGGGTATTAATTCTTGAGCTAGACATGAGCGGGGCAGTTGACTTCCCACCGCGCTGACGAACGGACCAGGTTGAATGATGATCGGAAGTCAATGCACAACAGTAGTGTCCTAGGCCTGCACAAGAAAAGCCACAAAACCAACTCTGTTTGACAAGTTCTCTCAGCAGCTCAGGTCGCACCTGTGCTCCTCTAAATTAAATATCAAATAAACTTCGCTATCAGCTGGTCGTCGCGCAGCTCGACCCTCCGCATTGTTTATCGCGGATTGTTTATCCAACCCATCCCGATCGCGCAGAAGCACAAAAATCCAGCGAGTCCCGCGCCGCTAGATTCCAAACCGCGGCAACCGAGCAGTCTGAACCCAACGACTCTGCCGCCGCTGCGACAGATGCCGGTCTATTCCCGCCAACCAGAGCGCACGCAGCATATAGCCCAGGTCAACGCTCTCCTACGCCACCCGGTGCCGTGCACTCCTCCTACGCTTCATGGGCGCCCGCATCCGCGCGCCCCCCACGCCGTCGCGGCACAAATGTCTCCGCTCCGTCCCGCTCCGCCGCGCTCGCTCGCGTTCCTGGTCTCGACCCTGATCCTCCTCCTCCTCTCCGCCCGCACCGCGGACGCGGGGCCGCTGGCGACGGAGTTCGCGTACCCCGACCTCGTCGCCTCTAGCATCCTGTACGTCGACACCGGCGGCGCGTTCCTCGAGTCCAGGAACCGCGCGTTCAGGGCCGCCGTGACCAACCCCGGGAAGCAGCAGGACAGGTTCTACCTCGCCGTCCTGCACACCCCGTCCGCCACGGTGGTCTGGTCGGCAAACCGCGCCGCGCCGACGACGTCGTCGGGCTCCGTCAATCTCACCGCGCAGGGGATCACCGTGTCGGACCCCAATGGGACGGTGCTGTGGTCGACGCCGTCGCCGCTGCGGTCCCCCGTCACGGCGCTGCGGCTGCAGGACAGCGGGAACCTCCAGCTGCTGGGCGCCGGGAACGCCACGCTGTGGCAGTCGTTCGACGCCGCCACCGACACCCTGCTCCCGGGCCAGCCGCTGCGCGCCGGCGCGTGCCTGGCCGCGGCGGCGAGCGCCGCTGGCCTCGCGGAGGGGGACTACCGGCTCGCCGTGACGGCCGCGGACGTGGTGCTGACGTGGCAGGGGTCCACGTACTGGCGGCTGTCGAACGACCTCCGGTCCTACAAGGACCGCAACGTCGCGGTGGCGTCCGTGTCGGTGAACGCGTCGGGGCTGTTCGCGGTCGCCGCCGACGGCGGCCCCGTGTTCCGCGTGGACCTCGCGGCCGCGGCGTTCCCCGTGCTGAAGCTGGGGTACGACGGCCGCCTGCGCATCACGGGCTACCCGATGGTGAACTCGTCGGCGTCGCTCGGAGGCGACTTCCTGGCGCCAGCCAACGACTGCGACCTCCCGCTGCAGTGCCCGTCCCTGGGGCTCTGCTCAACGGCCGGCAACAGCTCGACCTGCACATGCCCACCGCTCTTCGCGGCTTCCCCGTCGACCCCCGGCGCGTGCATACCGGGGGACGGCTCGACGCTCGCGTCGCCGGCCTCTTGCCAGAGCAACAACAGCACCGTGCCCGTTTCTTACCTCGCCCTCAAGTCTCAGGCTGCCTACTTCGCCACCAAGTTCGATCCCCCGACCATGGCCGGCCTCAACTACACGGCGTGCCGCGGCCTCTGCACCGGGATCTGCACTTGCCTCGCCTACTTCTACGACACCTCCTCCCGGAGCTGCTACCTGGTTCGGGAAAAGCTGCTCGGCTCGCTGTATTTGAGCTCGTCGGCTTCAGCCTTGGGATACATCAAGACGGTCCACTCGCCGCAGAATGGTACAAGGAATTCGAAGTCGTCGTCTGCGAACCGCACCGTCCCAATCGTCTTGCCATCCATCGCGGCGTTCCTTCTCGTTGCGGTGATCGCATGGTACGCGTGTTGGAGGAGGATGAGGAAGAACGGCAAGAAGAAGAAGGCCAAGAGCTCCGGCGTGAAGCAGGCGTACGTGGGCCGTAAAAAGCCGCCGTCGTGGGACACGGGTAATGCCGACGCTGATGACGACGATATCGTCGTACCGGGCATGCCGACGCGGTTTACCTACGCGGAGATTGCGACGATAACAGGCAACTTTGGGACCAAAATTGGCTCCGGCGGGTTCGGTTCTGTGTACAAAGGGGAACTCCCCGGCGGCGAGGGGCTCATCGCGGTGAAGAAGCTCGAGGCCGTCGGCGTGCAGGCCAAGCGGGAGTTCTGCACCGAGATCACGGTCATCGCCAGCATCCGGCACGTCAATCTCGTCCGCCTCCGCGGCTTCTGCGCGGAGGGCTCGCGCCGGCTGCTCGTTTACGAGTACATGAACAGGGGCTCCCTTGACCGGTCGCTGTTCGGCCGCACGGGGCCAGTGTTGGAGTGGGGTGAGCGCATGGAGGTGGCGCTCGGAGCGGCCCGCGGCCTGGCGTACCTGCACACGGGGTGCGACCAGAAGATCGTGCACTGCGATGTGAAGCCGGAGAACATCCTGCTGGCCGACGGCGGGCAGGTGAAGATCGCCGACTTCGGCCTCGCCAAGCTGATGTCGCCGGAGCAGTCGGAGCTGTTCACCACCATGCGCGGCACCCGCGGGTACCTCGCGCCGGAGTGGCTCAGCAACGCCGCCATCTCGGACCGCGCCGACGTGTACAGCTTCGGCATGGTGATGCTCGAGCTGATACACGGGAGGAAGAACCGGGGCGAGCAGACCGACAACAACGTCGCCATCATCGGGGGCAGCGGCGAGCAGCTGTCGGAGTGGCCGTCCGGATGGAGCAGCGCGGCGGCGGCGTCGACGCCGAGCGGCGCCAGCTGCAGTGGCGACGAGTACTTCCCGATGGTGGCGCTGGAGCTCCACGAGCAGGGGAGGCACCTGGACATCATCGACGCGAGGCTGGAAGGCCGCGCAGACGAGGCCGAGGTGGCGCGCGCCGTGCGCATCGCGCTCTGCTGCCTGCACGAGGACCCCGCCCAGCGGCCGAGCATGGCCGCCGTGGTGCGTATGCTGGAAGGCACCGTGTCCCCACCGGAACCGCGCGTCGAGGCGCTCGGGTTCCTACGCCTCTACGGGAGGGGCTACGCCGTGCCGACCACCTCACTGGTCGCCATGGCCGGCACGTCTGGCTCCGCGGGCACGCCGTCGTCGACGGCTGGCGCCTCGCAGTTGACCGACTCGTTGCAGGACGTGTCAGCGCCAAGATAGCAGCACAAGATTCAGCTCCTGCGACGTGGCACGGATCAGAGGCTGAACTAATCTGGTGCCGACGTGGCGCCGGAGCGGTAGTTCTTGGTCAAGACGATTACATGATACCAGCTGATTTTTTAGAAGGACACGACACGACAGTCGACAGGTGCAACAGCACAGAGGAATGGTCGTATCAGAGAATAAACTAGTTGCAGTGGGTTTAAACTAAGATTAGGTATGCTGTTGGTGTCTTGCCGTGCCGACTTCCGATTATTGTATGCTCTGCTTACGATTCATTTGCTTAGTACACTTGTTTGGCGAGATAGAGAAGGTCGGTCGATGTAGAGATGTATATAATCGGTGAAAAGAAAAACAAAAAAACATAGAAAACACAATGCAAGCTATGTACTCCCTCCGTCCATACTACTACTCATGCTCCGGTGACTTCATTTTGGTTTGAAAATCCTACGTTTTTTTTATCTTTGTTCAGAAAGCACCTATTTATATTTTGAATTTCGCAATTAAGCAATATGCCGCGAAAAACACAAATAGCACCTATTTATCTAGTCTCAACCATTAACACTGAGAATATCAAAACTACCAAGACAGCTAAGTAAGTGTTCCCATATATATTGGCAAATTTGTCACCTGAATTTGTATCAAAACTAGAACCAGTAAATTCCATGCATTGAAGTATTGAACTATCTCTTGCCGCAATTTTTTCGGACGAATCTTGACACATTAACCTTTTTTTTTTAAAAAAAAGAATATGTGATTGAAGCCATGCTGCAACATGAAACATGGTATTATCCGATATGAATACATTTAGTCATTTACATTAGGGCACCCAATTAGTGCCATCAATTGACCAAAGGAGGGTCAGTTTAGTACAAACCCAAATAATTTGCATCCAAATATTTTTATCAACTTTATGACTAGTAACTTCATCTTTCGTATTCTGTTCATAACAGGTAGCAGTAACTAATTTATTAAAAATTTTCGCAAGCCTGGGACAACCCTCCGGGCGGAAAATTGTTACAATCACCAATATAGGCGGAGTTTGGGAGGAGGGGGCTAAATTTTAGCCCCCGTCACATCGAATGTTTGGACACTAATTAGGAGTATTAAACTTAGACTAATTACAAAACTAATTACACAACCCCTAGGTTAAATCATGAGACGTATTAAGCCTAATTAGTTCATGATTTGACAATGTGGTGCTACAGTAACCATTCGCTAATGATGGATTAATTAGGCTTAATAGATTCGTCTCGCGATTTAGCCTAGGGGTTCTGCTATTAGTTTTGTAATTAGCTCATATTTAGTTATCCTAATTAGTATCCGAATCCGATGTGACAGGGTTAAAGTTTAGCCCTTGTCTCCCAAACACCCACGTAGTAACGATGAAAGAATTACATTATCTGTCAAAGTTTTGGACCTTCAAGCAGAGGCTTTCAGCTCTGCCAGCCCTTCCAGTGGGACAGTGGTAGGAGCAGGCGCTCCACCTGTCGTTGGCCTGCAAAATTTACCAGTTGTTATTACAGCAATCTTAACAAGGCAGGTTATCCTATAAAAAAAATCATAACACACTGGATCACTTACAGTCCAATCATAACTTTGAAGGAATCATAGATGACCCACTGAGCGCCAGTCAGGGTACCGACCATCAGAATGCGAAGAGGAAGGCCACGCGTGAAAAGGCCCATGAGGCCAAGGTTCTTGACAGCCTGACGGATTGAGAGAAAACATCACATATCGGCAAAAGAGCAATCAATGTGGGTGGAGTTCATCTGCGTTCTGCAATGTGGACTCACATCTCCGACAGTGGCTCCCCTGGAGTTGTTCAGGAACGAGACCAAGTTGTCGGCAGGGTGCGAGACGGCGGCGCAGAAGACTCCGGCGATGTAGCCGCTCCCGAAACTGACTCCGAGCTGGAGTGGTTTGCTGCACTGATCCTTTGGCGTTGAGATGAGGTGCTTGTAGGTCATCTCCACGATGTTCTCGTATGTCGCGAACTTCATCATGGTGTCTGCACGGAGGATGGGGAAGTTCAGTTTGGAAAGCTCATATGCAAACTATGGATGCTATCTGAAAAAAGAGAGGACACTTACAAGGAATCTGTCGCCCCCAAAGAGGAACCAGTCCTCTAAACAGCCTGAAGTTCAGAAACATCATCGACGAGTTTGTCAGCACAAAACAGCATAAACACAGGCAGCCTGAGCTTGATGTTGTACCACATACCCTGCATATCCCTCGGACCTGACGATCTTGGGGAAGCCGTCGCGGAGCCCCCTGGCGTAGCCGGGCTGCGTCTGCACCCTGACCTTGACGGCCTCCATGGGGCAGAGCGCGATGTCGGCGAACACCTCGGCGGTGGCCGAGCCGGCGAGGTAGATGAGGGTCTTGTACTTGTCGGCGTACTCGGGGCCGGCGAGGTCGGTGTACTCCTTCTTGAAGATCTCGTAGAGGCCGTACTTGAACGCGCCCTGCGCGCTGTACCCCAGGAACGTCGGCGCCCAGCCCCTGAAGAAGCCGCGGAGGCCCTGCTCCCTCATCACCACGCCGAACGCCGACGAGGTGCTCTTGTACTTGGCAGGGTCGATCTGCGAGCGAGGCCATGTTGCATTTCGCCACGTAAGAAATCATAACAGCGTTCTTGCTCAAAGAATACAGAAATAAAATCAGAGCAGCTGTGCAGCTGTGTGTTCTGTGTGTTAAGCTGCTGCTCTGCTGCTGTAATGTTGAGGATGTTCAAACGGGCCGGGCGGCAAACCAATAGGACACATTTCGGCCTTGTTCAGCTGGGCTGACCCAATGCAATTGTACAAGAAGCTAAACAATTCGTGGCGAAAGCGAAACGCAACCACAAACCTTGGGAGTCAAACGGTCAAAGAGTGCGACATTTCCCGTGGCGCGCGCGGCGCTCAGGCGACCACAGGTTGTCGGACACGACACGCACGCAGTTACGCACCTGGATGTTGCACTTGATGACGTCGAGCGGCGTCACGGCGGCGTGCGTGAACCCGCAGGCCGCGGCCCCACCGACGGCGCCCGCCGCGTAGTATGCCGGCGAGAACATCTCGATCTTCCCAAACGGCTCGCTCGGCGCCCCCGCCACCACCGCGGCGGGCGGCGCCTCCCGGCGGCCGCTGGCGCCGGGCCGCGGCGCGTAGAGGAAGCTCGGGAGCAGCGGCTGCTGCTGGCGCGGCGCCATCTCGGGGACGATGTGTCACGTCACGTGCCCGCGCCGCGTTGGAAGCTTGGAAGCGTGCGTGGGCGGAGCTCGGGCAGGCTCTGGCGCGGCGATTTCACGGATGGCTCGTGGTTTTCCCGGTCGGCTGGAGCCCTCCTGCGCGGCGCAGCTGTCGTTTTATACGGGGAAGCGCGAGGGTGCGTGCCCGTGGCACAGTGGCCCGTGACGTGCGTCCCGGGGTTTGACCCGCGCGACGGCTTGGAAAGCAAGGCGGCCGGCGGCGAGTAGTGTGGAAAACTGGAAATGGGGCGGCTTGCTGGGTTCTTTCCTGGAACTGGTCACACGTACCTGCTCCGCGCGGAGAGTTGGGTTGGGGGTGCGCACTTGGTGGCATGTTCGAGTTGTGAACTCCCTCCAATCCTTTTGTTTGAAACGGGAGTGCAAATCTTGGAACGCCGGAGTGGCTCAGCAACGCCTCCAATCCCTCACATCAGGAACAGGTATTTACTTGGTGGCATGTGAGGTTTGTTTTGACGCATGTGTCTCAGATTCTTCTCGTTGAAAATTATACCCCTGCTAAACTTTAACACCTGTCATATCGGATGTTTCATACTAATTAGGAGTATTAAATATAGTCTAATTACAAAACTAATTACACAGATGGAGTCTAATTCGTGAGATGAATCTATTAAGCCTAATTAGTCCATGATTTGATAATGTGGTGCTACAGTAACCATTTGCTAGTGATGGATTAATTAGCCCTCAATAGATTCGTCTCGTGAATTAGACTTCATCCGTGCAATTAGGTTTATAATTAGCTATCCTCCTAATAAGCACCTAAATATTCGATATAACCTTGTTAAAGTTTAACCCCTCGTATCCAAACACCCGATCCAACGTATCGGCGAAGCATCTCACGTTAACGGTCTCAAGCTAGGTAGAGAGAGCCCAGCATATTTGACTGTATCCAACTACTCCGAAGCTGCACGTCTGCACACGTGTCTCCTTCGGGTCAGCCCGATGGTCAGGTACAAGATGAACCCAGTCTTGGTTGGGTCACGTAGAAGCTCTGTGGCGACTACTGTGCTGTGTGCTCAACTCAACTGACCCATCAACAGATGTTTGCATAAAAAAGGAGCCTAAACTCTAGAACTCAGGCGTCGATCACGACACAATTAGATTGTTAGAAGCCCAAAATACTCCATTGGCGATATGAGGCCATAATCTACTCTCCTCCTATTTTAAAGGCGGCCCTCTCTCACGCACGTACGCGCAGGTCTCTCATGGCTTTGAATTGATACCCTCCTATAACGAACGTCCACGACGTTGGAAGCTGCAACAATCTGCAGCGATGGCCCGGTGGCGGAATGCGAACGACGGCGGCGCTCGTGCAACCCTCGCGTTGGCCATCCTTGTGGTCTTGGCATTCTGCGCGCGATCTGCGTCAGCAGTAGGCAGTAAGTTTCTTGGATTTCTTCAGGGATATCTCTGATCAGAGTTCTGAACCCGAAACTACTTTCGCACCTGCGAATTTCCATCAAATTAGCACAGAAATCATGCAGCTTTAATTTCTTTTGGTTGTACAGGCACGCCTCATTCAGCCTTCAGCTACAAGGATGATGACCCGGACGGGCCTGCGAAATGGGCAACGTTGCAGAAGGACTGGGCTGTTTGTGACAGCGGCAAAGAGCAGTCACCGATCGACGTCGCAAAGGTGGAGGTCTCCGAGGATTTAGGCCCACTGGAGCAGACCTACAAGGCCGGAGCCGCCGCCGTGCAAAACCGAGGCCACGATTTCATGGTCAGATGAGCCCAACTTTAACATTGTTCTTCGTTCTACTTTTGATCTAGATGATGAAAGCATAGCAAACAAGAATTTGAGGATTTTTTTCGATCTTTTGGTTCTCGGTGTGATGTGTGATGCCTGTCCAATTGTTCTTTTGTCTAGCTAAACTGGAAAGAAGCGAACGGCAAGCTGACGATCGACGGGAAGGACTACACGCTGCTGCAGGTGCACTGGCACGCGCCCTCTGAGCACACTGTCAATGGCACCCGGTGAGCATCCACGCCATGACTGGATTCCAAAGGAACCCGTACGTTGTTGTTACTTGGTCGTCGATGTGTGTTTCCAACGATGTGGTGTGTGCAGCTTCGACGCGGAGATGCACATGGTGCATGAGGACACCACCAAGGCGAAAGCTGTCGTCTCCGTGCTGTTCAGCTCCAAAGCAGGCAAGCCCAGCAAGCTGCTCGGTGATGTACTACTCCCTCCGTTGCACTCCAGCTTTTTCTTTAGAGTCACGTTTGATCAAAATTATAGTAAAGATCATAAAAATTTATGATACCGAATGGATATACTATGAAAATATATTTAACTAAAAAAATTAATGGTACTTATTTGGTATCTATTTTATTGCATAAATTTGGTTAAACTTGAGATGTTTTGACTTTAAAAAAATTGGAATGACTTATAATTTGAAACGGAGGGAATACGTGCCTCGTATAATGCATGTCGTTGATTTAATTACAAAATCATCGTATCGATCCACAGAGAATGAGAGCATGACGAGGGCATCCTAATATGCAGCTACGGCCGTACTTCGAGAAGCTTACTGGTAAACAGAATGCTACGGAGGAAGTGAAGGGCCCAGTTGATCCGGCAGCCTGGATAAACAAAGACTCAGGCTACTACAGATACGAGGGCTCTCTTACAACGCCACCTTGCACCGAAGGAGTGATTTGGACGATCTTGAGCAAGGTACACTGCAGTTATGGGTCTGTTTCAGGCATCCGGTTAATTTCATTTGGCAAGCACAACTTGAAATGCAAGGATTTCAAAGGCCTTTTGTTAATTACTCCTTATTTACTTTTCAATGCAAGACCATAAACTTCTTCACTAATGTCACTGTTGGAAAACTGAGCATTGGTCCTAGCCCTTAGTACCGGTTGATTTTTGACTCGGTACTAATATGAGCATTAGTACCGGGTCTAACGGCTAGTTCCCCAGGAGCCCCCCTGATCCCCTTTAGTACCGGTTGTGAGCTCCAACCGGTACTAAAGGTCCCCAATTGGTACCGGGTGGAGCCTCCACCGATACTAATGTACATGAGCACCCACTCGGTACTAATGTACTAATGGGTGATCTTTAGTATCGGTTGGAGCTCCCAACCGGTACTCCCAACCGGTATTAAAGCCCTATCTCCTCCGCCTGGCCTCACCCATCTTATCTTCCCAGCCCCCTCCGCCTGGCCTCACCCTCTCCCTCTCCTCTCCGCCCTCTCCCTCTCCCTCTCCCCTCTACTCTCAGCTCCCCCCGCCTCTCTTCCTCCCTCCCTCCCTTCACTCCCTCCCTCCTTGTGCACCGCCGGACCTCACCTTGTGCGCCGCCGCCTCTCTCACTCCCTCTCTCCCTCCACTTCTCACTCTTGAGGCCGGCCGGCACCTCCTCTGCCTCCCCTCCCCTCCCCCCTCCGCTCGCCCCTCATCGGCGGTGAGGAGCAGCGGCGGGGCGAGGTGAGGTGGCTGCGGCACGCAAGGTGACGTCCGATGGCGCGGGCAGGGGCAATGGCGGGCACGAGTTGCAGGCCACGACGGCGGGCATGACCGAGAGCGGGCCGCAGTCGGCATCGACAGCGGGCGCGGTCGGGAGCAGGCTACAGGCGGCGTCGACGGCGGGCGCGGCTGCGGGCGACGGTGGGCGCGCATCTTGATCCAGATGTGTCCCTCTCCCCCTCTCCCTCCATTCATCTCACTCAGTTCGACCGCTGGCGAGGGGCCAAGCGCTCGGCGGGTTGCGTCTCTGGAGAGGGGCCAAGTGGCTGGTGGGGGCGTGGGGCCCAAGGGTGGCAACGGGGGCAAGGGCGGTGGTGGGAGTGAAGCGTCCCCACATAAGTAGAGACTAAATGTGATCCAATTATCAGTCCCAGGAGGCTGATAACACATTTATTCAACAGATAGTTCAGAAACCGTACAACTCCCGAAGGAGCGGGTGGGCAAGCCACACCCAAAGCAAGACTAAAGCGATAACAATACAAATCCAAGTTGCAGTCCAGTCGAACTCCGGGCTGCAATCGGAACTATGCGTCAGCGGAAGCATCCTGCAAAAGGGCCAACACCGCAGGCAGCGTTGGGTGCAGACGCAACCTTCTACTCGAAGTCCTCAGCGACGAAGTCCGGATCCTCCTCTGGAGTAACAACACAAGGGTGAGTACAAAGTACTCAGCAAGTCCAACCCCATCCACGGAGGGGGATACAACAAGAATATGCATATGAATCATCAAGGATATAGCTATGGTTTATTTGCAATAAAGCTGAATTTTAGACATATGCAGGGTTTCATTTTAAAGAAGTTTCATGAAAACATTTTAATAAACGATATAACAAGTGGGGTTGATCCTACACAAAGGATCCAAGTTTTATCGCTACCGGACTCCCCGTCCGCCGTAGCGCACGGCACAACTGCCGGACACTTCCAAAATTCCACACACCCACACACACCGTAAATACCAGTCATCCCCCAAAAGCTAGTTGTGTGACCGAGCCGTAACTCGTCCAATGCCGTGGACACGGCTACCCGGATAGGTTTTAACTCTGCAGAAGTTGTACACTTTTCCCACAAGTAGGGTACCGTAACGCGATCACCTTAGTGACGGTACGGATCCTAACAAAGCCATTACCCACCTTAGCCAACACTGACTATTCAACACGGAAACACCCAAGGGGTTAGCAACCCATCCACGGGGCCGAAACCGGGACCTAAGTCACCAAGAGCTTAGTCCTTTTCCAAGGGCTCCCGTTGCTCACCAGCACATCTGAAGCCTAGCAGATTAGCTAGTGGGATTTATGCTAAGCCGTTGCCCATACAACGGTCGAGTAGTTGTACGATGATGGAATTAGGCAGGATGACACATCAACTCGGTCCTTAGCCATGACAAGATGATAACTCCCACTCTGCTCAACCACTAAGGTACGAGCCCAACAACCCGGTATTCCACACAAGAAACACCCATCCATCTCATCCACCACCTCTCTTTACACCCGAAAACCCAACTCCTCAGTTAAACATACTCACACATTTACCTTCCGAATAAACAGATGTAGTCATGTTTGAATTTGGATAATGAGTTCCTAAGCATACTAGCAGTATTTATCATCTAAATAGAGCAACTCATATTTAGAGATAAATATGGGACAACAAGGAATAATCATAACAATCAAGGGGTGGCTATCCAACCGTGTCTTGCGATAAAACAATATGCATTTTATAAAATGGGCCAATAGGGTGTGTCTGAAAAACTGGGTATTAAATATGCATCAAAGGGTGAGATTGGACTTGCCGTTCTCAAAGCCTTCCGGGAGCTCCTGCTCGCGGTACTGGTCCTCGGGCTCGGGCTCGCGGTCGAACTCCTCCTCGCGCTCCTCCTCGGGTACTCCGCGATCTATGGCACACACAAATGAGCACACAATAAATAAAAAGGAAAAAGATTTTACCCGTTGAGCTCCGAACAGGAAGTGGGAACGGAAAATAGGTAGGAAGAGTATTTTTATGAAATTTTGATATGCCTCGGCGGAAATATATGAGAGGAGGCCGTGATCGAATTTGGGATTGATTGGAGGAAATTTGGCGCATGAAATGACGGTTTAAAGGAGTATTAGGGGCTTTAAAATGAGGTTTAGGACTAAACTGCGAGAGCAGGGGCCTATCTGTAATTATTTTTGGAATGGTGGGAGGACTTGTTCGCGAATAGGGAAAACTTGAGGGTTAGATCGGGAGAGGAGGGACTTTATCCTCTTCTTCCTCCTTGGGCCATAACAGGGGATGTGGGGGAGGGTTGACCGGCGGCGGGCCGGCCGGCCTTGCTTGCCGGCGGCGTGGCCGAATGGTGGGGGAGGGAGAGGGTGGTGTGGGGGACCCGTTTTGGGCCCTCACCTTGGCCGGCGACGGTGGGGAAAGGGGCGCCAGCGGTCGGTCCAGGAGGGGGCGGCGGCGACTAGCGGCAGCGGCGGTCGGGCGCACGGGGAGGCAAGGGAGGGGCGGCGGCGAGCTAGCGGCGGTGGTGGTGGTGCGGAGGGCCGGGCGTGGCCCCTTTTATAGGCCGGCAAGGGAGGGGCGGCCGGTGGCAATGATGGTGGCTGGGACTTTCCGGCCGGTGGCGTGCCCGGGCGGGCTTGCTCGTGGATGGCGTGGCGGCGTGGTCGTCGAGGGCACACAGGGGGCGGCGACCTCGTGGGGAAGCGCGCTGGGGAGGTGGCGTGGTGGCCGGCGGATGGCACGGTGCACAGGGGCGGCGACGGGATGGATCGGGCGGAGCGGAGCAGGACGGCGCGTGCGGCGCGTCCTGGCGCACGCGGCGCGGCCGGCGCGGTCAGGCGCGCGCGGCGCGGTCGACGCGGCCTGGCGCGCGCGGCCCGAGACGCGGCCAGGCGTGTGCGGCAGGTGCTGGGCCGGGAAGAGCCAGGCGCGTAGCGCCAGGCGGACGGCGCTAGGAGGAGTTGCGCCAGAAGGAAAAGAAGGAGAGAGAAGGGAAGGAGGGAGAGGGAGAAGAAGAGAAGAAGGAAGAAGGAGAAAAGGAAGAAAAGGAAAAAGGAAGGGAAAGGAGAGGAAAAAGGAGAGGGGCAGCTCAGCGAAAGTTGCGGGATTTAGACGGCTCGCGTGATGGATTGGACTGGCACGCGGCGAAAATTACGGGAAGTGGAAAAAGAGGGTTGACGAGCCGGGGCCGGAACGGCGGGTCCGACGGAAGGGAAAAGGTTTGACGGAGCTCAGCGGTCGGAAAAATTTTGGAATGCATTTTTAACGAGTGATTTAATTGGGTGTATTTTTACGGGCGTTACAGGGAGGCAAGGGTAGCGACGGGGCAGGGGCAGTGGCCGGTGGGATGTAGCTCGCCCCACGGCGGTGGGGTGCGGCTCGGCTCGGGCCGGTGGGATTTTTTTTAATACACTTTTAGTACTGGTTATTTGACCCGGTACTAAAGGGGACCTTTAGTACCGAAGTAGCAATACCAGTTGCACAATTGGTACTAAAGGAGGGTTAGGAACCGGTATTGAAGACGCTTTCCCCAGCAGTGTGTGATGCCGCACACTTGAGTGCATCATATTTATACTTAGAATATTTATAGAGTATGCAAAGAGTTCGATTATGCTTGTGCCTAATTGCCTACCAGGTAGCAGATGCATCAAAGGAGCAGATCGACTCCCTCAAGTCAGAGACCAAGGTACGTCGTATGTGATGAAGTGGACACTGAAAAAGAGCGCAGTTCATCTGAACTATGACCCCTCTGAATTTACACTGCAATGGAGTGATCCTGAATCCTTTTCATTTGTACGTCCATGTTTTCTTAACCAGACGGAGGAGCCAAATTCACGCCCGACTCAGAAAATCAACAGCCGTGTTATTCGCTATTACGAAGCTAAGACCACAGAAGCAAAAGCTGAGCCAGGGCCAAGAAGGGCTGGAGCGAGTTGAGAAGATCATGAGCATTTCCACGTTGGAGATGGTATGGCTGGTCCTGAATTTTCTATAGTGTAGGAAGAACATATACCTTTATTCTGCATTTCATAGTGTGATCCCTTATATCTGGTGTTGGAATATTATTAAATCCGAATTATCTTGATTTGTTGAACTCAAAGAAATGGACAACCCGTAATTATTAATAACTGCACGTGCAGGGTAAACTGAAAGATCTTGGCTTTAGTTGCCCAACTTTGAATTATTATAGCGCAATTGTAGCATTTCGTTTATATTTGTGAATTATTGTCCAAATATTGACTAATTAGGCTCAAAAGATTCGTCTCGCAAAGTACAACAAAACTGTGCAATTAGTTTTTGATTTCGTCTACATTCAGTACTCCATGCATGTACCGCAAGTTTGATGTGATGGGGAATCTTCTTTTTGCATAGTGCCAAAGTTGGAATTTTGGAGGGAACTAAACATGGCCTTGGTTATAAAAAGGCAAACTAAGACACTTTGGTCCCTGAACTCTACACCAAGAGTCAAATTCATCCCTCAACTTTCAGATCGGTCAATTTAGTCCCTCAACTTTCATTTTCGGGTCACTCATCCTTGTGCTGATGTGGTGCTATATCTTAGTATGTGACTAATGTGAAAAGTTCATTTTACCCTTAGCTCATATGGATCAAACATGTATATGTTTATACTCCCTTGATACATACACACGACAATATATTTTTTAATTAACATAAAATATAGTTTCTAAAAAATGTATGTACTTGTACTCTTTAAAATCATGCATGTGCTCGTACGAATTAAATTTTGATATGCAAAATGTATGTACTCATATTCTTTCATGATATACACAACTTAGTGTACTCTAAAGTTGACATGTGCTCATATACTCATGGTACAATATACATGCTCCATGTATGTATTCATACTCTCTCGATAAACATATATATGTTCATGCTTATATATTTTGGATAATACTATTAATGTACAGTGGAAATTGAGGAGGGGAAGAAGGAGCCAAGAGAAAAAAAAAACTTTTCGCATAAGTTTCAGGCTCCCTTTGGTTGGGCTTTTGGGGGCTACTTTTGCTTTCCAAAAGTCAAAAGCCAACCAAAGGGCCGAAAAGTTTCAACTGCTTCCGCCCAAAAGCAGATTTGAGTTAGTTCATTTCTGGCAGCAGGTGGGAAGGTGCTTCCTTGGGCTTTTGGCTTTCTCAAGTTGGAATAAATTACCCACTGCCACTCGTTTTGTGCATACCGCTTCGTTTCTTTCTCTCTCTCCTGATGTTTTTCTCTAGCTGCGAGCTCCTCTCTCCTCCTACGAGCTACCAGTGGCGGTGGCGGGGTCCGACGCGGCGGCCGGCCGACCACGCCGATGGCGGCCCTCTCCGCCCCCTTTCTCCTCCTCCAGCGAGCAGCTAGTGGCGGCGCGGCGTGAGCTCCCAGCAGGGGCGACGCCTGCTCCCCCGCGTGAGCTCCCCCAGTGTAACGCCCGTAAAATTCACCAACCAAAATCACTCGCTAAAAATTGTTTTCAAAATCTTTCACCGCTTGAGCTCTCAAAATTCCCATCTTCCTGGCGAATTTGCCATACCGGCACCGAAGCCGATCGCCGTTCGTTCCTTTTTCTCTTCGCGAGTCATGCCGCGTGCCGGACAGAAGAATGCCGCGCATGCCCACGACCGTTTCCGCAATCGCCACGGCCTCTCTCTTTTCTTCTTCTCTTTTTCCCTCTTCCTTTGTCTCTTTCTCCTTTTTTTCTCTCTCCCCTTCTCTTTTTTCTTCCTTTCTTCCTGCCGCGCCGCGCCTGGCTTCCCTTTCCTTTCCCTTGCACCAGCACCCGACCTCCCAGCCCCGTCCGCCTGCGCCTGGCCGCCCCAGCGCGTGCCCCCAGGCCCCCCTCCTGCGCGCCTGCCTCCTTCTGATGCACCAGCGCTCGCCCCTAGCCCACCCACGCACGCATGCCCCTCCAACGCAGCGCCCCGCCTGGCCCGCACCTGCGTTGCGTTGCACCCAGGCCATCCCGCGCCACACCCCGCCAGCACCACCGCGCTCGTCCCATGCCCGGCCGCGCCAGCTCCCTCGCCACGCCACGCGCCGCGCCCCAACCCTGCGCTGTTACCGCTACCCTGCGTCGCGCTCACGACGCCACGCACACACGCTGCCTCCCTCCTATGCGATGCCGTGCCGGCGCTCACCGTCCGTGCCCTGACCTTCCCGTGCCCCTGCTCGCCACGACACCACGCCCACCCAGCATGCACGCTGCCGCGCCGCGTCGACGCCTCGCCGCCTCGCGCCCCGGCCACACCATCCACACGCACCACCAGTCCAACACGCCACCACGCCCCTGTTCGCCTTGCCATGTTAGCCCAGCCCCACCACACTGCGCACGCGCAGGTCCACCTCACCACGCCACTACCCTATTGCCGGTGCGCCGCCCTGTGCTCTATCCTGTGCGCCTCCCGTGCCTGAGCATCCCGGCCGCCATTAACTCCACCTGTTCCTGTGCGCCGCTTGTCGGCAGCCCGCTCCCCCTCACCTCCGGCTTATAAAAGGCCCTCCGCTCTGCTCTCCACTCCACCACCGAGCTTCCCGGCCAACTCCCCCTTGCTCCCGTGCTTCCAGTGCCACTCTCGCCATCTCTCGCTCGTCGCCGCGGAGCCGCCGCCTTGAGCCACCTCAGCCCGAGGTAAGGAGAGGAATCGAACACCCTCAGCCTCCTCTCCGTTTTCCCCCTCTTCCCGGCCGTCGCCGTGCCCCGGCGCTGCCTCTCCCTAACCGGCCATCCCCCTCCTGTTCCTCACGAGACATTTCTGTCTCGAGGAAGAAGAAAAGGCCGTTTTGCATTTTTACCCACCTGCTTTTTCCTTTTTGCATCCAGGCCCTCCCACCTCTCTCTTTGCCTTTTTCATCAGAGATCCTTCCACTTCCAAAATTAATTATAGAAAAGTCCCTGACTCCTTACAATTAAGCCCCTGATCCCCTGTTTAGCCCCTAAAACTACCTTTACCTCATCATTTTATGCACCAAATCCCCTCCAATGAACCCCAAATTTGACCACGTCATTCTCAAATATATTTCCGCTGAGTCTTCTACAAAATCCCCAAAACTACTCATCCTTTTCTATTTTTAGTTCACTCCCTCTCTTCGAGCTCAATGGGTAAAACTTATTTTCTTTTATTTAGTGTGTGCTTGCTTGTATGTGTTGTAGATCGCGCAGTGACCTAGGAGGAGCCCAAAGAGGAGCTTGACGGCTAGTACCACGAGCCAGAACCCAAGGACCCGTACCGCGAGTAAGAACTTTCGGCCGACTTTGAGGACGGCAAGTCCAATCTCACCCTTTGATGCAGATTTATCCCAATTTTTCAAACACAACCTATTGGCCTGTTTTATAAAATTGCATATTATTTTACTGCTGAAACATGGTTGCATAGCCACCCCTTAATTGTTATGATTATTCGTTGATGTCCTAGAATTATCTCTAAATATGATTTGTTGTGTTTGGATGATAATTACTGCTAAAATGCTTAGGACCCTGTTACTTATTTTATTACAATTCAATCATGACTACAATATATTTTATCAAAGAATAAATGTGTGAGTGTTTTAAAATAGAAAAATGGGTTTTCAGGAATTAAAGGAAAGAAAATGCTTAGATGAGATGGATGGATGTTTCTTGTGTGAAATGCTAAGTTGGGCTCGTACCTTTGTAGTTGAGTAGGTTGGGAGATATCCATCTTGTCATGGTTAAGGACCGATTTGATGTGTCACCTCGCCTAACCCAATTTATCGTGCAACCACTCGACCGTTGTATGCGACAACGGCTTAGCATAAATCCTACTAGCTGGTCTGTTAGCCATCAGGAGAGCTAGTGAGCAATGGGAGACCATGGAGAAGGAGTAAAATCTTAGTGACTTAGGTCCCGGTTAAAGCCTCGTTGGTAGGTCATTAACCCCTTGGTTGCTTCTGTGTTGGCTAGTCAGGCTTAGCTAAGGTGGGTAATGACTTTGATAGGATCCGCACTGACACTAAGGTGATCGTGTTGCGGTACCCTACTTGTGGTTAAAGTGTACACCTCTGCAGAGTTAAAACATATTCGAATAGCCGTGTCCACGGCATTGGACGAGTTACGGCTTGGTCACATAACTAGCTTTTGGGAGATGGATGGTTTTTACGGCGTGTGTTGGATTTTGAAAGTGTCCGGTAGTTGTGCCATGAGCTACTGTGGATGGGAGTCCGGTAGCATTAAAACTTGGATCCTTTGTGTAGGATCAAACCCACTTAATTATTCAGTTACTAAAGAAAAGTTTTGCGAAAAACCCTTTTGAAAATGAACCCTTGCATGTGTTGAAAATCTAGATTTATTGCAAATAAAACTTAGCCTTATCCTTGATATATCTTGTGCATATTCTTGATTGTATCCCCCTCCGTGGATGGGGTTGGATTTGTGAGTACTTTTGTAATCACCCTTATTTTGTTGCTTCAGAGGAAGACCCGGACTTCGTTGCCGAGGACATCAACTAGGAGGTCGCTTCTGCACCCAACGTTGCCTATGGCGTTGGCCCTTTGTAAGATGCTTCCACTGGTGTATAGTCCCGAGTGCTATCTAGAGTTTATCTGGACAGTACCTTAGATCGTTACCGTTGTTGTTTTACTTATCATTTCGGTATGGCTTTTGCGCCCGCTCCCTCGGGAGTTGTACGGTTTTATGAACCATCTGTTGAATAAATGTGTTATTAGCCTCCTAAGACTGATATTTGTATCACATTTAGTCTCTGCTTATGTTGGGATGCTTCACCCGGTGGCGGCGCGAGCTCCCCCAGCGGCGGCATGAGCTCACCGGCGGTGGTGCGAGCTCCCCTACGGGCAGCCGCGTGAGCTCCCCTAGCGGCCGCACGAGCTCCTCAGGTACTGGCAGCAGGAGAAGGAAGAAGAAGGGGCTGACGAGTGGGTGAGAGAGGGAGAGGGTTGAGTGGGGTGGACTATGAATGACATGTGGAGTCCACTCGTAAGTATTTCACAAAAGCCACGGCTATTCACCAAACGACTTTTTCACGGCCCACAGCTCACAGCTCATAGTTACTTTTCCACAACCCACAGCTCACAGCTACTTTTCCAAAAGTCACAGTTCAACCAAACACATCCTCATGCTAATATGGAGCCCCGTATCAACACAAAGGCCATGTTTGATAAAAACAAAAGTTGAGAGACTAAATTGGCCATTCTGGAAGTTGGAGGATGAATTGACCCTCGGTGCAAAGTTCAGGGATCGAAATGGCTATTTTGCCTTATAAAAACTAGTGCGAAAATATTCAGCAGTCCGTTAACCCGTAGGCACGCATGACTGGCAATTCAAAATGCGGCAACATTATTGATTTTGCTGTGATTTAGAATGATTTTACATGACAATGGATGATATTCCAAGTGTAGGCTATTAGGCTAGATATAAAATATGGCTAGTTAATTTTTGTTGTGGAAGGACCAACCCTGCTACGTTCCCTGAGAATTCTTCAGGAAGATGGATACGTACACGAGCAAGGCGAGTGCGCCATGGTGAAGATTTGAGTGTTCTTGAGATCATCAAGTGTTTTGTGAGAAAATCGCTCTCCTCTTCTCTTCTGAAGGAGGAAGAGTTTATATTCATAAGCGGGCATATTCCTAAGCCCGGTTTAGATGTGAATCAGCCCATCAACTGGTATGATTTTGTTTGAGATTCCAGCAACCAAGGTAATCACGAGAGGGTTCCCTTTTTCTCCCATTCCATTCCATGTTCTCTTAGGCCAGTCTCAATGTACAGTTAACAAGACTGAAAAATTGATAACTGTATCTGATGAGTGTCATGTGGATGAAACTCTTCTCACATCCGATGAAACTCTCCCTTCTCTCTCCTCGTAATGGTAACTGTATCCAAGTTAGCAAAATTGCTGATGTGGCATACAATTTAATGCTCATGAAACTCCTATAAGGGCAATCCCAACCCTCCAGGTCACCTAGTTTCTATAGCATTAAATACCCTGCCACATAAGCAAAATGATGATATGTCAACAGAGTTATCGAGGAAAGAGAAGAAAAATAGAGGACACCGTTCCTGCATGCGACACGATGTCGACCCGCCATCCAATGCACCGAGACACCACTGGTTCCGCGTTGAGGGCAAAGCAGTTTCCTCCCTATGCGTTTTGGGGGGACCCACGATTGAGCCAGCACCGGGCATGGCCGGCCCTCAACACTGCCGCCGTGCATCGCCGTCTGGCATCGTCCGCTGCACGGGCATGGCTCGCGGCACATCGCGCCCTTGCCGCGCCCCGTCGTGGCCCTGACGCCGCTTGCCACCGCCGCCCACTCTCAAGGTCGTCGTGGCCGCCGCCGCAGATCCGTCCCAGGAAGGGACATGAAGAGAATCGATAGCCCCACGCCGCCGGATCTCACCGGTGCGAAAGAGAAAGGGGCAGTATTGAGTTGCATGCACCAACCAGTTCAACCAAAAAAATTAAGCTGATAGGAAAAAGTGGGTAATTCACTTATACTCCAACACTCCTCCTCACGTGCAGGCTCCCTCAGGCCGTATGTGCAAATTGGAGTGGGCTGCAATTATTTTATTTAATTGTGCCGCCAGGATTTGAACTCGACATCTCTGGCTCTGATATCATATTGAGTTGCATGCACCAACCAGTTCAACCCAAAAGATTAAACTGATATGGAAAAGTGGACAATTCACTTATACTTCAACCGTCATCGATCTCCCCTGCAGCACCGCGGCCCGTGCGTGCTCCCGTTGCAGCCCGCACGTGTGCAGAGCCGCGCTCGCGGCTCGCCACGCCCGATCCCCACATGTGCATTGCCGCCCGGCGCCCACACGGGAGCTCCTTGCCGCCGCCTGGCAAGCTTCTGTATGCCAACAATTGAGCACTGGAGGAAGCGCTCGAGCCTAGCACCTCTGATTCTTGAGCATCAGTGCATTACCATGGCCACCTTTACTCTGAACTCACACGTGCAAAGGATGCAGCATGCCTCCTCGCCTACT
Organism: Setaria viridis; assembly: GCF_005286985.2. Lineage (NCBI taxonomy): Eukaryota > Viridiplantae > Streptophyta > Magnoliopsida > Poales > Poaceae > Setaria > Setaria viridis. Next base: position 31,832,109 of record NC_048264.2, on the reverse strand, counting down.
AGCAGCAGCAATCCAAAATTAGCTTCTCGTTTGGCTCGGTCGCTGGCCCCCGGAGCTTCTCGAGGGCCTTCGACACATGCTTGCTTCTCGTGCGAGGTCGCCGTACGGCGTACGCTCCGTGCTCCAATCGCCAGCCTTGCTTGCATCCAAGGCTGCAAGCTGGGTGCTTGGTGCGTTGCCGCGTCCCGCCCTTGGCCTCCCCGGCCGCAGCTCGAGCTCGCCCCCACTGGCGGGCTGCCGGCCGCCGGCTCGCCGGGACAGAGAGGGTGCGCTGGCTGCCTGCAGCGCCTCAGTCAGGCCCATGAGTTAGGCTTGAGCCAAACGGGTCAGGTTTATGGGGGCAGAGATGTTGATGGACAAATCTGCATCCCATGGTACTAGCTGGGCTGGAAATTTGTTTGGTGGGCTGCACAACAAAATAGGCTTACCTTGCATTGAGGAAGTGGTAAAGTTACCACAATCTTCCTCCTCCTAGCACGCGCCGCCGCACATCCGACCGCCGCGCGCCGCGGCCTCCTCCCGCACATGCCACAGCGCCTCCGGCCGCCGCGCGCTGCGCCCTCCTTCCACCACACCTCCTCCCGCATGCGCCGCAGCACGCTTCGCCTTGATGCCTCCGTAGCTCGGCCAAGCTCGCTGCGGGAGCTCAGCCGCTCACCCTTGTCACCACCACTTGGCCGCATCCCTTGTCGGAGATTGCCATAGTGGAGGCGGAGCACTGATTGGGGGATGAGGCCGCGGGCGCCGGCTAGATGGAGCCGTGGGCACCTCCTCCCTGTGCCTTCCTCCCTCCGGTTGTGGTGGTGGCGGCCACCAGCTCCTGCAGGGCCCACCTAGCCTCCCCATTGTCGTGGTGCTACCACTCGTCGTTCCAGCCCCGCACGACGGAGGTGCTCGCGTGCGCTCAATGGTGGGCATGGCGGGTGGGCCGGCGATAGGAACAGAGAAGAGGCACCGAGCATGGGATGAGCTGGAGACAGCCTGTGAGCATGGCGCCGCTACCAATGCCGGGGAGATGCAGATGCTGCCCTGCTCCACCGCTTTGGCGATCGCGGCCTCGCCTTTGCCCTCTCCTCCCTCCCGTAGCTGCTCCCCGCCATGGCCTGCCAGTCGATGCAGGCGAAGGGGAACCGACGAAGGAGGCGGCGACAAAGAACAGAGGAGGGTGAGCGTGTTTTGGTGCGTGATGAGAAAACACCGGGGGTCACCGCAACAAGACCATCGAGCTGCACCGCATGGAACGATCGATTTGGCATTTCATATGGTGCAGGCTGGCGAGCCTCTTTTGCATTGCGTGGGCCTAGCCCGGGAGGCTGACCAAGCTAGCAAATGCAGCTTGTTACACCAGCTAGGCCTGATCCAACCTCTGTCCGGACTACCAAATGAGCCCAGAATTGCAAGAGAAAAGAGAGGATGGGGGTGTGGTGGTTGAAGTACTCAAACGGAGGAGAAAGTAGGGTGGTAATTTATTATGGGCTCACGATAAGAAACGATAAGTTGGGGGTAGTATATTTTCTAGAGATGGTGTCTAGATGATGTGGCAGTTTAGACGCTACCCATCGACACCGTGGGTTGGAATTACCTAAAATCGATTGGCCTTAACTGTTCTTTCCTTCACGATGGTTGAACTAATTCAATGGTGCAATAATTTTGTTGCATTGCCTCGCACAGTTGATGTTGACGGTCACGTGGGAGCTCACCATCAATGCTGCATGCAATGCAAGGGACGGGTAGGAGTTGCTTGAAATGTACTACTCAATGCTCATGCATGTGGGGTAGAAAAAAGTGGTTACGCTTTCTATTATTGGCGGGCGCGAGATGTACTCGTTCACGCACACGTAACTCGCAGTCGCGACGCGGGCCGTACGTCAAAGACGAATGCCTCCTCGCCATCTCGTTCTCGCCTGACTTGGAGGTCTGGGATCGCGGCGTCGTACCTCGCGGCGATGGATGAATGGCCAGACTCTGCGTAATTCCTCTCGTCTCTCGGCTGACGACTGCAATGGCTTCGCTGCGCGTGCACTCGTGCGTATAGCGCGCCGTATCCTATACGTGTCCATCAGGAAGGGGGGCCTTCGTGTCGTGCAATGGGGGACAAAGTCGTCGATACACCCCTCATGGCGTTGTCTGGCAACAAATACACGACTCGTTCATGACGGTAGGTATAGCTTGACAGATAGTTGGAGAATGCGGCTGAGGATGCATGAGCGTGTCGTATGTTAATCGGAAACGGTGTGTAAGCCACTCGCCAATATATATAAGGGTGCGTTTGTACGTCGATATTGGAGGCCTTGGTATTGAATTAAGTTCAATACCAATTCAACCATGGTATTGAAATGAGTCACAATTCGAATTCTATTGTTTGGATGGATATTGCATTCCTTTTTGAATCATAAGCAGCAGTCAAATTCAATTCACATTAGATGTGCAAAAGGAAGAAATTGAATTGGAGGAGCTCAACGGTGGAGAAGAGGAGGGAAGTACGTGTTGCTGCCCCAGGCATGGCTGCATGGGAGAGAGGTAGGAGACAGAGGAGTCTCACCGCGGAGCTCCTCCTTGCTGCTGCCGTGCTCGAGCTCCCCGCCCCGGAGCTCCTCTATCTAGATCCACCGTCCCCGGCGGAGGGAATGAGAGGGAGGGCGGCGCCCGTCGGCGAAGGGAAGGAGAGGGTGGATGGCGCGGCTAGCCGGCGGAGGGAAGGAGAGGGAGGACGGCGTGGCCCTCCAGCGGCCCGCTGATTGGGGGAGGTGAAGGGGTAGTGCGGAAACAAGATGACGAATGCGTCGCAATACTGAGGGTGCAGGCTCCAATTTGCTCGAGGGCGCAGGCAAGTGAAACGAATGTCGCGCGGTATTCGCTCACGTTTCCTATTCCCAATTCCTATGACATCCAAACGACGGTATTGGTGCCAGCGAATTCCAATTCCTGATTCCAAGCTCCAATGCCGACATCCAAATGGAGTACAAGGCAAATGAGGATGAGTGTTGTAGCGAGCAAGAGCACCACACTGAAACAATGATCGTTGTGGTGAGGAAGGAACCATTGGTGCTCGTCAGGTCATCGGAGCCGGTGACGACAGGTGGTACAATAAAGCTCTCATCTTTCGATAAGGCCTATGTCCATTTTAGATTAGCATTAACATCGTTGTTAGTGTTCGATCAGCCAATCCACGAGGCAGCCAAAGACCATAAAGAAGCCTTTGTCCAATACACTTGTCCACTATTATCCTTTTTCTGGCCGTCTTATTTCAGGAGCGGACGCCGATGAGTTTTACATTCGGTGCACTGACGAGGGCGCTGAAGTCGTTGCTGCATCTGCCAACTGTGCCTTGAAGGAAGTAAAATCCTTTGATAAGACTCTGTTAGCCAAGCTTACTGTCGACTCCCCCCACCAAGGCCACCACGCAACCTATCCTTTGTTGTCTCTACAGGTGACAGAGTTCTCTTGTGGCGGCTTCATCCTTGCGGTGACATGGAACCACGCCATTGCTGATGGCGTTGGTATCGCCCAACTCATAGGGGCACTCGGTGAGCTTGCACGTGGGTTATCATCGCCTTCCATTGTTCCGGTTCGGTGGGATGATTCAGTCTCCAGTTGGTCTCCACCGTTCAATGAAATGCAACAGACTATGAGCCCCGAGCCTTTAGCCCTTGTCCCCCTTGACATCGCCATCCCCTTGAGCACGATCAACCGCATCAAAGCCAAATTTTGCAGCTACTTCAGTGGGCAGCAGTGCACGATGTTTGAGGTGGTCATCGCCATTCTATGGCAGTGTCGAACTCGTGCAACCGTCTCCAATCCAGAGACACAGGTTTTTATTTCATTTGTGGCTGATGTGCGCAAGCACGTGGGTGCCAAGGATGGCTACTACGGCAACTGCCTCACTGATCATGTAGTCAAGGCAACGAGCAACATGGTGGCAAACACCGACATTATGAACCTTGTAATGATGATCAAGCATGCCAAGGATCAAATTCCTAACAAGTTCAAGAAGAATGCAAGCAACGACAGCAACCAGCTTCAAGGATTAGATGGGCCATACAACAAGTTACATTTGTCATCGTGGAGAAATATTGGCTTTGATGAGGTTGACTTTGGGAGCGGTAGGGTTGCGAGGGTGATGTGTTACGGGCCAAGGGCACCTGTGCCAATTTGCATTATGCTAATACCCTGCAAAGGGAAGGATGGAGCCGCTTTGCTGTCCACTGAAGTCGTCAAGGAGGAGCATGCCACCGCCTTTCTTGAAGAACTAGCAAGGTTCATGTGATTTACCGTCTATTATAGGTTTTAAGATTCATGGATGCTTGTATCATCATGCAACTATATGTTGTTCAACATTTCCATGTCCAAAATTGTACCACTATGCCTCTTGGAATGAGAATAAACTGAATGTTATGCCTCTTGACTGTTATGCATCCATGGTGATGCGAAGAACAAATTGATACCAACAAGGAAACATGTTTGTAGAGAATAAATTGTATGCGATACGTGAAAGCCCGAATCATGTTTTCCCTGAAATCCATTTTTCTCATAATGAAGCTTTGAATCCTTTTTACTAGAAAATTCTATCGCCACTCGTCCCAATAGTCTCACAAAAATTTGGCGTGAACATTGAGCATTCAGAGAACGACATGTAGATTCTGAAATGAAATTAGTGTAAGGAGAAGACCGAAAATTTGTCACGAGAGAATATAGTCCTTGCCCAGGTGCAGGAGCAAAGAAACAAAGGATATGGCGTTACATCAGAAAAGGCCCTCGCTTGATTGGCAAAGGCTACACCGAATGCCAAAACAAATGCCAAACAACGTCCGGCAACTGGCTTAAGCAGTCCACCGTCCTGTCGGCTAGTCGGACGGTGCCTCCGTGCTTTGCTGCAGGAGGAGACGACTTCGGTGGCCCTCCGGCAAAATGCAGCGATCTTTGGCCATCTGAGTCGTGGAAGAGGACGTGGATTACGATGGTGCGAAAACGGATCTGCGGTCTAGCGAGGAAAATGGATCTGTGGCAAAAGGGAGGAACGCCTGCCAGTTCGCCGCTTCTCTCGGGGGGTCCTAACTGTCTTCCGGAAGACAGCTAGGATGTTAAGTCCATATTAGAACCTGCTAACACTAACCCACGATGGTGGGTATACCTGCAGCGCAGCAGACCTGAAGTCGCAGAAGCACTCGCTCTTCGGTGTGCTATGGTTTTTGTTTTTGATGAAGGTTTTCACAAAGTGATTGGCCCTTTTGTTGCTGATAGATAGCAAATTTGTTTCTAGAGCAACTCCAACAGTATCTAAAAAATTCTTCCCCAAAACTATGTATCAGGGGTTCTCCTAAAAAAATTTCCCTCAAAAATATATTAGACCACAGCAGATCGCTAATAGCCCCCAATATTTCAAACACACGCTACGTCATCGTATTGGGCCCATCGGAAGGGACGCGCGGGCGTGTGGGAATCAGGATTGGGGGAGGAACGCCAACGCTAAAATATACGCGGTGGCAGACTGTTTTTTAGCGTCGGTAAAAAATTGGGGAAGGTTTAGGTGGATTGTTGGAGTTCATTTTTTTTCTCCTTTTTCCTTAAAAAAAGGTATTAGGGTAAGATTAGTAACCTCTTGAAGTTGCTCTTACGTTCCTTTATGTAAATCGTAGTGCTAATAAAGTGGTTCATTTGTTGGTTAGGGAAGGTGAGCTCATTGCTTACTCAATCTGCAGGCAATATGTTTCTAGTTGCATCCAGGATGTTGTAAACTCTGAATGTTTGTGTTAATGAATGAGCCGATCTAAATATCGGAAAAATAAAAGCAGCGCAGCAAAGCAAGCTTGCATGAGTGCTATTGCCCAAACACGCAGGCAGTGCAACAGCAGTCCAGCTAACGCAGCTCCGCATATTTTTTTCATTTATAAAATCTGTATCATTTTTCTGATGACCCTGATTCAACGATAGGTGAAATCTAATTCAACATTTCACATAAACTAATTTAAAATTTTATGGTGAAAATAATGAAACAATATATGTAAAATGTTAAAATAGTATATTTTGATTGCTGATTTATTAAAAACTATAGTCAACATTTTATAAAAAGCATTGCATTAAATTATTTCTACAACCCATTTCAACATCTTAATAGACTCTATATTTTTTTTTAAAACAAATCAACATTTCATCTTGGCATTGGCGCAGAGCTGCAGTGGCGGTTCGGGCAGCGAGCGAGCTACATTCAGTAAGAGTGATGGAGAAAATCGGGGGGGGGGGGGGGGGGGGGGGGGGGGGCGCACCAGGTAAGAATCAGAACCCGTTCTCTGTTTTACTAGAAGTAGATAATAATAATTTAGAAACACTGGCTATAAACTATGGTATTGAGATGGGCTCGGACAACCATGGCTTCTCTAATATTTCACTGATAAAGGCAAAGGAGCAGGCTCAATTGGCTATATTTAAAGCAGCTGAAAAGAAAAAGATACAGGAAAAACAAGTAAAGGATGATGGGGAGACGGGGAGTGATAAAGTAGAAATTGAAGAGTTATGCAAAATCTCATATTCCGTTGTAGAGGTAGAGGCAAAGAAGATGGAACAGAAAACATCCTCTACCACACTGAGGGGGCAGAGGAAACAAAGGAAGATTGTTTAATGAGGTTCCTTTTCTGGAATATCAGAGGATTGGGAAGCGCTGGGAGGAGGAAGTAGTTAGTAGAGTTATGTTAGTAATACAATTTTCAGTTTATCTGCTTTCAGGAAACAATCAAAGAATCCTTCAAACAAAGAGAGCTGGATAGATTTAGTAGAGGATATGATTTTCACTGGACTTGGATCCCACCAAGAGGTCATTCAGGTGGTATGCTTATGGGAGCATACAAGCAATTAGTTCAAGTGGTATGCTTATGGGAGCAGACAAGCAATTAGTAGAGGTATCCTAAGAAGATAGTGGAGAGTTTTACCAAAGTCTGCAAGTGAAAAACATAGAAGAGGATTTTTAGTGGGAACTAATCAACACTTATGGTCCTGTGCAGGATGAGAGGAAGGAGGACTATATACTGGAACTTTTGGAAAAAAATTAACGTTGCCAAATGCCTTTAATCATAGGAGAAGATTTCAATCTAATGAGGAGAGTAGAGGATAAATCCTCAAGCAACATTGACCAAAGATACATGCTAGCCTTCGATGACATGATTGCAGAAACTGAGCTGATGGAGCTACATAGAGGGGGCAACAAGTATACCTGGTCCAATAAACAAATAGACCCAATTCAAAATATTCTGGATGGAGTTCTTGTAAACAATGCCTGGGAGGACAAATACACTCTGGTGAGATTGCAAGCTATCACTAGAATAGTTTCTGACCACAACCCACTAATAGTGGATACGGGTGATGTGGAGAGGAGATCGGTGAAATACTTCAGATTTGACCTCTCTTGGCTTACTCAAGAGAATTTTAGAAATTGGGTGCTTGAGAAGTGGCCGGTGAGGGAGAAACCAAAATGCTTAGACCATTGGCATGTGGTGTCGGGCAAGCTGAGGAAGAGGATGCAAGGGTGGGGAGCGAATTTTGAAAGTGCCATGCGGAAGCACAAACATGAGCGGTAGAGTTAGGGAAATTGGATGAGGATGCTAATAGCAGAGGCTTGAGCTAGGATGAATGGCGTCGTAGATATGACATTGAGAAAGAACTGGAAGGAATATATACTACCGAAGAGCTATACTGGCAGAAGAGAGGCGGACAAAAATGGCTACTGAAAGGGGATTCCAACACAACCTTCTTCCATAACTGTGCTAGTGGCAGAAAAAGAAAAACAACAATTGAGTCTCTAGAGGATGAGGGTAGGGAAGTGAGTGACTTAGAAGAGGTAAAACAACACATCACTAACTACTACAAGAAACTGTTTGGGAGAGAAGAGACAACTAACATACATCTGAGGGGTGACCTTTGGGCAGCAGATCAAAAAGTACCTAAGGACGAGAAAGAAAGACTAATAAGACCATTTACTCTAGAAGAGCTAAATGAAGCCATGAAAGGTATTAAGAACAACACAGCCCCTAGCCCAGATGGATTCTCCATTGCAGATCAGGTTCCTTATTAAAGAAATGTTGGATGATCTCCATGCGAGCAAGTTGGACCTCTAGAGGCTATATTATGGAGTGATCATCCTTCTTCCATAAATGAAACTTCCTAACAATATCAAACACTTCAGACCGATATGTCTGCTAAATGTGATTTATAAGATAATCACTAAGGTTTTGACTGTGAGGTTTACGGAAGTGGCAAGTAGAGTTATCAGCAATTTCCAAATGGCCTTCCTGCCCGAAAGGAATATCTTAGATGGGATTGTGATTTTGCAAGAGGTGTTACATGAATTATGGGTCACGAAAAGAGAGGGTGTGATCATCAAATTAGATTTTGAGAAAGCCTACGATAGAGTTAGCTAGAACTTTTTGGAAGAAGTGCTTGTTGGGAAAGGTTTTACTTGCAAATGGGTGGATTGGATGGTGGGAGCAGTTCAGGATGGGAGGATCGCAATAGATGTTAATGGTGAAAGAGGAGAGTTTTCAGGAGTT